>NC_081262.1:16217856-16560356 GCF_030490865.1 Poecile atricapillus
AAGACTGGAAACTACAGCAAAGAGAAGAGCAGGAACCGTAAGTAGAAGGGCTCTGTGCATCACTATTTCCTGACAGGAAATAGTGATGCACAGGGAATTAATTCAATAGGGAATTAATCTGAGGCCACTGCTGCATGAAATAAGAGGTATTTTTATAAATCCCACTGAATTTGGCCAAGAAAAGCACACCTGGATTAGAGTTTAGTTTAATTGGCTTTGAGGTGCAAAGCAGCTGAGCTAAGAGATGTTCATACCTACCTGAAGTTAACACGGTAATGCTCAGGTAATCTGTTACAAATCCTCCATAACTCCTGGAGCTTCTTATCCTGGTCCTGAATACTGAAAGGACAAAAAAAAAAAAAAGCCACAACTTCTTACTTTCAGGGCAGAAATTAGTTGTTTCTGAAGTGACAGAGAGATGATGGTATAAACTTCCATTTATGACAAATAAATGTTTTGTACTCAGTAACCTGCTTGTCAGATCCCTGAATCATCTCTACCTGCAACAAAAGTGCCTGAGCATCACTCCTGTGCAGCCAGCAGCCCCAAGAATAAACAAAATAGATACTTCACCACATTTTGTGCAATTTGTATTGAGCTATTTATTATTTAAAATAATTTGTTACATGAAACACCCATTAGTGAAATAATAAATAACTGTGTGAGATTGGCTGTTTCTTTTGAGTTCATCTATGAAGAATCAAATTTAATAGAAGCATGCAGCATGACTTTATAGCTATTTCTGCTTACTTTGCAGCTTGTGTCCACTCCTCATACAGGCTGTAGGTCATGAGAGGCTCTGGCAGCTCCCGCAAATAGGATTTCAAGGCACCTGCAATGCAGACAGGGACACGTTGGCTCCTCAGGCACTGATTTCAGACTTCAGGGAAAATTCTGCCCCTCACATTTGCAGTTTTATCTGTGCAATAAATTCCAAGTAGCAGGGAAAGTGGCAAGACCTGACACTTGCACAGTGGAACTGCTTAGATCTTAACACAAAGGGTCTGTCAATAATTAGTGCAATTTGATAGAAACATGCTATAAAACTCTGAATCATCTCCTCAGGACAAAGGATTTATAAAGATGTACTGAAGGTCTACACACAGCTCTAATCTACCTTGACCATGTTAACACTGTTGTCATGAGAGATGTGACAGCTGGGTCATTATGATCACCTGAATTTTCCACACCATTATCACAAATACATCAGGTGTGATCAGCATGGGCACACTGCACTTACCTGTGTCAAACTATGCACTGAACTTTCAACTGATTGTCACTTCTCCCAGTTAAACTGTGGAGATCACCACCTGAACAGCACAAAGTTGTGTCATATCAATTTACACCTGGTTTGGATTCACAACACTCCCAATACCTGCAACAGCGTGGGGATCTGAGTAAAACTCATCCAGCTGGGAAGTGGAACAGTCCAGGGCAGCTTTCAGCTTTTTTAACTTGGAGGCTCCAGCAGCAATTCTGAACAAGCCCTGCATCACAGAAATAAAATGGATTGATTGGTAACCACACATTGGCACAAGCATGGAGCAGCACCAGATTTACAACAGCCTCTTTCAGAACATTCCAGCTCTGGTGCCTTCCCCAGCTGGCCCTTCACGTGTCCTGTCACTGTCCCCTGCCCCTGGGTCAGCTCTTCCACACCCTTGGCCCATTCCAATTTTCACTGGAAGTGCATCCTGCACCTCCAAGACACTTCACACAGTGCCGAGGTTCTTCTGTTGCAAAATATTTACCAACTACTTAATGAGAAATTAGTCAAGCAACATGTTAACAAACAGACACCAGTTCATGAGCTTGACTGGCCCCTCTTCCCCAGTTCCTGGAATCACTCACCTCCTCTCTCATCCCCGTTTCCAGGAGCATCATGACACAGGCTTCGATAGGAACTGCGATTTCCCTCCCGCTGCGCTTCAGATGCTCTTCCAGGGGAGTTCCAAAAGCTGGTTTTTCAGTCCATTTGTCTAAGTTGGAGAGTATCAAAACACTGAGCAGGATATCTACCAAACCCTTGAATTATAGCCCAGGCAAGAAAAGAAGAAAGCCTCTAGTACAGCATAGAAACGTTCAGACTACAGCAGGAGTTTTACAGCCCTTGATTGGTAAAGTCCCTTGGATCAGGAGCAAAGAGAAAATGAGGCTGCTGGTGGTCAAGAAAAAAATACTTCTGCATCTTTCTGAATGGAGTATCACACACAAATTCTGTGTACAACTGGAATTACAAATGACAATCCTCAACAAGGCTGCACATTCCAGTAACACTGATTTAGCTCCAGTCTGCAAGAAACCGTGAGGAAAATTTTGTCTGGACTGCATGACCTGGGCTGATTTTTGTTTTAACTGTATTTAAGGTGAACAAAAACTGAGCTGTTAATAAAAAGTTTTATTCCTTAAATTGATTCCTTATATCAGCAAATTACAATGGATGTTAACAGCCCCAGTGTGTCACATCAGAACTACCACGGTGACAGCCCAGCACCGTAACATTCAAATTTCAAATTAATTCTTCCATCTTGTTTAACTCCAATTGGCATAAATTTCTCCAAATTGAATGTGAATTTCTACTTTCCTACAATTTACGTTCTGACCCATTTCTGCCATTTTAACTGAAAAAATGCAGATGTAAAAGGTTATTGTTAGTACAGATGTGTTATTTCTTTTATGTGGAAAAGAGGCCAAGAAAGACAAAAGCTTCAGAGGACTTCAAAGAGTGCTCTGAAGGCAAAGTGTTTCTGCAAAGGATTTAATTCACCCCTTTTCTTTACAGAACCACATCCATCACCTCCCTTGTCAGGTTTTAGTCCCTCTCATTCATAAACACACCGTGAGATGAACATGGCATTTCCCAACCTTAGCAAATTACAGCAAACATTAGGAAAAGAAACCTCAGCACTTGTTCAAAATCCCGTCCCTGGAAGTGTCCCAGGATGGGGCTTGGAGATCATGGAAGGTGTCCCTGCCCACAGCAGGGCTGGCACTGGATGGGCTTTGGGGTCCCTTCCAACCCAAACCTAAATGGGATTCTAATGGGATTCTAATTTACACAGCAGCCAGAAACACAACGTGAGAAATTCCCTACATTCAGCCACTGTGGTTCTCAGCCACCTTCTAGGGAGTCTGCTCTGAAGCATTTCCTGCCCAGCTGCCCTGTACAAACTTTCCAGGCACCAAAAACAAACTTCAAGCACCATATCCACAAAGAATCTTCTGCACAGCTCTGCTGCTGCTGCAGCATCACCTCTGCACTCCCTCCTCTCCCACACTGAGCAGATATCCCACACCATTTTCCACAATGCTCCTACTGATTTATGCATTGAATTGGTTCATCTTTTACAACCTTCATCAGCTGCAGACACCTGAGCCTTCCTCAGCTCAGACTGTATTTGCTCTCAGACTCTGTCCACCTATTTCTCCAAAGATTCAGAGACAGCACAGCCAGGATTTCAGAGTAGTTTCCAAAACACACAGTGCATCCTCATCCCAAATCATCAGTGATACACCTCAAAGCCCCCTGACAGTAGAAGCTTAGCAGCAGTTCCAGCTCTTCTTAGGGAAGAAATGAAGCTGTACAGTTCAACTTTTTAACAGCTGATAATCAGCACAAGAACCCAAACTTTCCATTTCCCAGTGTGCAGTGCACACTGGGAAAGAGGATTTCACAAAATGAGGGAGGAAAAAGATCAAGCTCCTTAAAATCCATGGAGTTTTCCTGATAATCACCTGTAATCACTCAAGAACCAAATCACAATGACACTTTCAGTGGCCTGAAGAGCCAGGTGTGACTCAGCAAAAGGGCACAAAGGGCTAAGCAAATAGAAAAATCCTTCCTTTACCCTGCTGGGTATCAGAGAGAGCCTTAATTAATATTTTATTAGTGTGTTAAACATGGCTGGAGAACTCCAGAGAACACAAAGATGGAATTATGCTTGGGAATGTAAAATTGTTAAGCAGATCAAAATGGCCTTATTAAATCAGTCTGCATGCAAGAGAATCAAGATAGAGGAGGAGAATATTGTGCATAGGTGGCATAGGCAAGGAGAAGGATCAGCCAGAGCACAGGTTACTTTACCTTGATGGGCTTGAATTTCGGGTAGGACCTTTTCTATGACTGCTAATGCTTTTCTATGGTAATCTGCTTGTGCTTCTAATAACTGAGAACAGAAGCCACATTTTAAAAACAAAAAGAGCATTAGCTTCTGATGAGCACATAAGACAAGACTAAAGGTTTAGCACACAAAATGTCATCTCTGAGAACCGAGTGTGTGTGCCCAGCTGTGCTGAAGCAGAGCCCCAGTGCCAACACTCACCATGACAAAGCAGCGGGCGTACTCCCCCTCCTTGGACACGAAGCTGTACATGTCTGCAGCCAGCTGATCCTTTGGGAAAGATGCAAACCAGGACAGCAGGTTTATCTCAAATTGTACAGACAGACAGATTTATTGTGTTTATTTTGCTGGCAGGAAGTTTGAACTAAGAAGCTGTAATGCACCTGCTCTGCTCCAACGTTCTTCAAGCAAAACCATCTCAAAATCTTAACTCTGGTTTATCCAACAAAGCAGTTGCCCCCTTCAGACAAAAACATACTGCCATTCAGTCCAGTTATTTATAGCACTCAAAGACAAGTACAAGTTATGAAGTACAATTTACAAATAAAAACGGTTTCAGTTCTCAGTACTCAATGGAGCATTTGCTGTTGAGAAGTGAAAATGAATGTGAACTGCTCAGAGCTGCTGAAAATGAATGTGAACTGCTCAGTGACATCTAGCACGGTCCTGGGATGGCTCAGCTTCACTTTCCTTCAGGTCCCTCCCACTGCACAGCTGCTCCATGGTCTGGAGCACCCAGACACCCTGAACATTCATTCATGGCCAGGATGCAGCTGGCTCAGACTGAAACTGAAAATAATGTCAAATTCCCAACTTAGAAACACCCAGGATGGAGTTCCTCATTGAACTAAAGCAATCCAGAGATCAGCTGGCATGAAAATACCCCCAGGACAGGCACTGTCACAGCCAGGTGATCTGCAGCTGCACAACTGGGCAATTCCAGGGCAGGGGTGGAAGGGACACTCATCCTGTCCTTACCTTGCACTGCTCTACTTTATTTCCAGCTTCATCCATCTCCTCCTTAAGAGATTCTATTTTTGAAGGGTGCACTTGGAAATTTGTTCCTGAAGTCTTGTGGGCTTGGTTGTATCTGGGGAAGAAAAGTTTCATTTGGTGAGAATCAATATCCAACACAAATCTGCATTTATTGGCCAGCTGGGAACTTCTTTCAACAGGAAACAAACCCCACAATTCCTGAGGTTTTCCAACAGAACTGAAAGGTTCAAAACACACCATTCATGACATGCTGGCATAATCCACTAGCAACTATAAACATCACCAGGAATCCTGCATCTGCCCCAGTCTGTAACATGGGTGTGGAATATCCTGAAAATGGCCCCACCAATTCTCAGGGCAGTGAAAAACCTTTTAAAGGGTGAGATGAACCACCCAGGACCCTCCCAGTGAGATGGCTCCACACAGGGCTGTAAAAGCACTTGGTGTGGTTACACAGAGATTCCTGCTCCCTCTTTAAGCTGAAAACCTCAGTGATTCCTTATTTAAGTTAAACACTTGTATAACTGGAAACTGGATCCGTTTCCAACACTTTTCCAATTATGTATGGGCATGTAAGAACTCCAAAATCTTGATTCTGTTTGGATCTAGCAGTCATGGGTCCTCTTCTGGTGTAACTTAAATGTAGTTTGTCCTTTTTCACCTAGTGCCTGCTCACAGCAGCATTTCAATAACAAGCATGAGATGCCAACAAGGAGTTCACATGGACAGAAAAGCACTCAGTAACTAAAATGCTCTCCTACCTTCCCCTTGCAGAATCCCAGTCCAGCACTAGCTTTGCAAGCTGCTTCCTCTGCTTCTGAATATTTGGGATCTCTGTCTGAAATGAGAATTAGGGGCTTACATTGAATTTTAAATCGTACATTGTAACAAATCACATGTTGTAGGTTTCACAACCACTTTCCACCAGTAACACAGGGCTCCTTTAAAGCAGTTTTTTAATACCAGTGCTGAGATAAACCACTTTTGCTCAGTTTATGCATCAATGCAGATGTGCTTCTCCCCCCAGGCTGAGCTCACCTCTGTCAGCAGGCACAGTGGGTCTATAACTTCTCTCTCAATCTGTACTTCATGCTGGGAGAGCTCCATTGCCAGTTTACTCTCTGCATCCCCACAGGTATCCAGCATTTTCCTGTAGGAGTTACAGGGAATTGTCATGGCAGTTACCACAGACTGAGGAAGGATTCCAGGCAGAGCAGAGCTCTGGAAAGCTTTGTGCTAAAGCAGAGCTTCCCTTTGTGGCCTCAACCCAACTGCTCTGTGCTCTCCTGGAGAAATCTGGGATAGGCAAGTGGTGTTATTAAACCTTTGTCTTCTAAATTCCTGAGCCATGACAACACTTTGGAGGCTTTTAGACATCCAGGTGATTATACCAGCCCTGAGGGCACAGAAATCAGTATTTATTTCCAAGACCATCCTTCCATCTCACCACATGTAGGAAAAATTGCTCAATGCAGTATTTCATTTTCTCCTAAGCCCCTTTCATGTCAAGGTCTTAACACCCCAATTCCCAGCAATCCCATCCCCAGCAGTCTCAGGATCCAAACCCAGGACTTGACCTTCATTTTATGTTTGTTATAAGGAAAATCCCAATTCTGTAAGATTTTATCCAGGTTCAAATCTCCTGCAGTGGCTCAGAAATATGTTCTCAAAGATTTCTAAGGTCATTCTACACTGTCTCCATAAGAGTTCCCACCAGCAATGAAAAAACCCACTTGGCTCCAGGAATTCAGCACACAGAGGTTCATTTGTTTCAGCCACTTTCCTGTAAATTGCAAATAACCATGTTGCCATGATAGATACATTTGGGCTACTTTGAACTAGGAGCCATTAATGCTAATTGACATTATTTTAAATCATTAATGTAAACCTGTAGGATTCAGTTTAAAATAAAAATGCAGTTTATTTGCAGAATATACATAATTTTAAACTTCAAATGGAGATGATAATTCTACTAACATACAAGGAAAAAAGCCATTTTAAAAGCTTTTATGATAGAGAATCAAAATCCTCTGGAATGCAATTCAGCCTAAAACTTGTCACCAAATCATTCCAGAAAAAATTGCTTGCTCACTGTTTCTCCCTTTGGATTAGAGAAAGAATCTAGAAATATTAAGTTTTATTAGATTGAAACCAGCCTTTGTCCACCCACAGGCTCTAATGAGAGCCCTGCAGGCAATAAGATGTCAGACAGCAAGTCAGGAAAAAAAGGCAAACACTTACCCCAGCAGAGTTTCATCACTCAGCTGGATGGATCCTTCCTGCATGTTTTGAGCCAGAGCTGTTAGAGGAAGTTTTTTCTATGGAACAGAAGGAACAATGCTCAGCTTAGTGCTGCTCACTCTTTCCAGCTTCCCCAGTACATCCCCTTAAGGTCTTGCTCCTCTTCCATATGGTTTCTATTACACAAATACAGCTCATTCTTGGACTCAAAGAAAATGCCAAGTCACAGAAAGTTGCAAGCCCCAGGACTCCTATTCTCAGGCACTCTGAAAAGCACTTTCTTCTCAGTTTCAGCTGGAATGACTGGCCCAAAGCATATCTCTACTGCCAAGGAGAGATAAACAGCTTTAAGCTGAGATTTAAGCAACCAGCTCGTCATGTTTCTCTCTCAGAGGTCCTGGTCTCTGCTCTCTGTTACTCAATAAAAGGAGAAAGTGTGAATGGGAATTATATCTGGCTCTGATGCTTTAAGAAAACCTAGCTATGGTGTTGCTATGAGGGGCAGAAATCAAATGTGTCCAGAAAACCATTTCCAGGCAGCTGGAGGTGGCAGTGCCCAAGGACAGCTGCAGATGTGAGGGGCTGGCTCAGAGCTGCAGATTATTCTCCCCTAGCTGGGTGTCAGCAGAGCTCCAGGCACCCAGCACCCAGCAGGGGCAACAAGAGTCCTGGCACTGCTGAGGTGTGCCAGCCTGTGCTCTGCTGCTGATGGGGCTTCACTGGGGTTCCACTGGGGTTCTACTGGGGTTCTACTGGGGTTCCACTGGGGTTTCACTGGGGTTCCACTGGGGTTTTACTGGGGTTCCACCTGGGTTCTACTGGGGTTCCATTGGGGTTCCACTGGGGTTTTTTCACTGGGGCTTCACTGGGGTTCCACTGGGGTTTCACTGGGGTTTTTCACTGGGGTTCCACCGGGTTTCTTCACTGGGGTTCTATTGGGGTTCTATTGGGGTTCTACTGGGGTTCCACTGGGGTTTCACTGGGGTTTTTCACTGGGGTTCCACCGGGGTTCTTCACTGGGGTTCTATTGGGGTTCTACAGGGGTTCTAATGGGGCTCTACTGGGGTTCCACTGGGGTTTTTCACTGGGGTTCTACTGGGGCTCTCCTGGGGTTCCACTGGGGTTCTACTGGGGTTCCACTGGGGTTTTTCACTGGGGTTCCACTGGGGTTCTTCACTGGGCTTCTATTGGGGTTCTACAGGGGTTCTACTGGGGTTCCACTGGGGTTCTATTGGGGTTCCACCTGGGTTCCACTGGGGTTCCACTGCGTTTTTTCACTGGGGTTCCACTGGGGTTCTAATGGGGTTCCACCGGGGTCCCACTGGGGTTTTTCACTGGGCTTTTCCCTGGGGTTCCTCTGGGGTTTCACTGGGGTTCCACTGGGCTTTTCACTGGGGTTCCTCTGGGGTTTTTCACTGGGGTTTCACAGGGGTTCTAATGGGGTCCCACTGGGGTTTTTCACTGGGGTTTTCCACTGGGGTTTCACAGGGGTTCCTCTGGGGTCCCAGCAGTGCCAGCAGCGAGCTGCTGTGACAGAGCAGGGCTCCCTGGGCTGCTGTGGGAGCTCTCCCAGGCACAGCCAGCTGTACTCACGTGTCTCTTGTCAGGGTCTGTGCCATGCTGGCCCTGCAGACAGGTGATCAGTCTCTTCTGGGCCAGGTGGCACACGGACCTCACCGTGTCCAGGCGCCTCTCGATCTGATCGGCCCCGGGGGAGAGGGGAGGAAGAGAAAACAACACAAAAACCAGAAGTTATTTCCCTGGCCTCAGCAGAAAACCTTCCCCCCTGTACCACACGTCGCTCTGGGTTGCAGATTTCTCAAATTCTCCAGCTTACAAGAACTGCAGCTGCTTAGCAGAAGTGCCTGACAGCAAAAATGCTTGGGGGGAGACTGGAATTGGGTTTTTTTTCAGTGGCACAGAAATTCAGTCAGAGCTCATGGCACTGGAAAGTGGGAAAGGGAAAAAACACTGCCCTGTCTGGCATCTCAGCAAAAGGGAATCAGGGTGACACTTGCCATCTGAGATGAATGGCACATGCAGGTACCCAAGAGGCTGATTTAGGGACAAAACTGTGGGAAATCCTCGTAATTTTCACTGTGACCTTGTAAAGACGGTGCTGAAGACACATCTGACAGTTCCTTCCCACTGTACAAACCTGTACTCTGAGCTCTTCCTGCACGTCCTTCCCTGGCTGTTAAACACAAGGACAAAGCTCCCACATGCTGAGAAAAAACAGTATTTTCAGGGAGAGACTACTGGGATTCAAATGGGATATGGAATTAAAAAAAATAGGAGTTGAAGCCCAAACAAGAGTTCTGTTTATCAGCATCTAATTCAAACATGGCTTAATACACAGCCTGTGAATAGGACAAATATATACATGATAAACTGTTTTTTAAAGGATTTTAAGCAAGGAATTTGGACTATTTTATTTCAAAGAACACCAAAAACAAACAAAGTGATGAGCAGTGGGACAGAACTGCTCATGCCACTGAGCTCTCTGTGCACAGCACCCAAAGAATGCTGTTTATCTGCATTTTGATGACTCACCAAGAATAACAGGAGGCCCTTTGGAATGGATTCTATTTAAAAAGCAAGGGAAAAAAAAAGTAGATTTCATCTGTAGAAATAATCTGAACAGACTCCAGTTTTTGATACAGCTCTAAAATCACTCTTATTATATTTTCAAGAGGGCAAAACAAACCCAAGCTGAAGTGCTCAAAAAGCTCAGTAAAAATCTGCTAGGGTAGAATAAACTGCAGAGAAAGTGCCCAGAGATTGCTCTGAGAGCACAAGGCTCTGTTTTTTATCTACAGAGCATGAAGCAACAAATTCAAAGTGAAGTCCAGGTGGAAAAAGTCCATATGGAGATCAGTGAACAAGTGGGTATTGTTTGTGATCTAGTGTTGCAGCTAAGAGTATTCAATTCTCTTGTGTTATCTTCAAAATGAAATTCTGGAATGGTTTGGCCCATCCAGTGCCAGTCCTGCCATGGCAGGGACACCTTCCACTGTCCCAGGCTGCTCCAAGCTCCATCCAGCCTGGCCTTGGGCACTGCAGGGATCCAGGGGCAGCTCCAGATGCTCTGGGCACCTGTGCCAGGGAGGAAACACCACCACCACATTCTAAACCATCCTCTTGTTACAAAAAAAAAATCATTTGTGCAAGGTCAGGTAGTTCAAACTTCTAAGACAGAGCAGGGGGTTTTGGCAGGCCTGGAACACGGTGACATCCTGGAGCTGAGGCACCCCTCGGACCCTGGCAGGTCCTGGCTGGTGGCTCGGCTTCCTCACGAAGGCTCTGGAGCACACACACTCCCTTCCAGGACCCCTGAACTGCAGAGCAAGGGCACATCACTGACAGGAGGAACATGACCCCAGAACTTCACAGTCATCCCTCTCCTCTCTGATCTGCTTTCTAGTGCAAAGATGGCAAGAAAAGCACAGAGGACATTCATCTCCTTCAAGCCACCTCTGAAGTGACAAGGTGACCCACAGGCCACGCTGTCTGTCCCCTCAGGGCATCCCCAGAGTACAGAACATCACACAATTGCTTCATTTTCTGCCACTGAGCTCTGCCAGAAAGCAGGACTATTGTAAAGGCCTTTTCAGTACTGAATTATAGCCTTTGTCTTCAGATGAAACACATTGAACAGACACTTGAAACGGAGCACAACCCTTCAGAAAACAGAACAAAAAAAACCTGTTAACAATCCTGTGCAAAGCTTGAGCTGAATATGAAAAAACCCAACTGTGAACCATGTTTGTCAAGTGAGCAGCACCAGTTTCCAAACTCTTGGGTTAGATAAGAGCCTCTTGCCCCTGCACAAGCCCCCAAGAGCAAACAAACAAGTGAGTAAATTCTTCCACTTGGGTGTAGCCAGGCTGCTCAGGGCCTGGGAAAGCCTTGCTTGCAAAATTTTTTTGGCAACAAGCAGCAGAGCTTTTGGCTTTCACTTCTTGTTACTATTCTGCAGCTAAACAAGAAACCAGATGGGCCCTCGCAGGCTACCAAGGTGTTTAACATCCTCTGTGTCACTGAGCTCCACATCTCCTCAGAAATTAAGGACAGAACTGTCAAACTGGGAAGGTAATTCTAGTTTAAATAAAGCAACTCCCTGAAAATGGGGTGAAATGTTCCAGGTCACCATTACACTGGCACAGGGTGCCCGGAGCAGCTGGGGCTGTCCCTGGATCCCTGCAGTGCCCAAGGCCAGGCTGGACAGGGTTTGGAGCACCTGGGACAGTGGGAGATGTCCCTGCCAATGGCAGGGCTGGAACTGGAGGGGCTTCAAGGTCCTTTCCAACCCAGTCATTCTGGGATTCTGTAATTCCATGTATTTGTGCTGAATTCATGTTTGAAGGCTGTCACACTCCCACAGCTGCCACCTGAACCTCAGCAGCTGGAGAGCTCTGAATCAGAAGCACTTCCATCATTGCTTGACTCCCCTGTTCCATCTCCAGACCCTCACCTCCAGCAGGCTGAGATGCTTTGTAATTAATCAGAAATAACCACCACACTGCAGGTCCCAGGAACAGCCAGCCTGACTTCCCTCACTCATTTGTGTTCTTTTTATAAACCCTTCATAAAGAAACCAGAGGAAGACAACTATGTAGGACAAGTCTGCAGGCAAATTTGCTCCATGGAATCAGTCACCCTTGTTAATGTGACAGTTGCAGTTTAAACTCCACCATGAAAGTCGTGTTTGATGAGATGATAAATTTGCACAAAGATGACAAGTCTGCAAACAAATCGATGTCAGCATGACAGATCTGAGAACAAATATCACAGCTAAACAAGAAGCATTTGTACACTCACTTAAAGCACTAACAGACTTTTATTAGTGAGCAGTTGGAATGATTTTTGTGCCACTTCTCTTAAGGCCCAGCTGATCTGTTCAGGTGAAAGCAGTGAGGACAGAAACCAGCCAGGGTTTCTTCATCCTCCTCAGACAGACTGGCAAGTCATCAGCACCAATGGTTCATGGGCTTATCAGAATGTTCATCTCATTAAGAGCAAGAATGGTTCCTCCTCCACCAAGCCACGTGCTTGGACTCAGAAACAGAAGTAACTGAGTTTTCTACTCAAAATGTATCCCTGTTTTTTCATGTGCTGAAAAGTCAAAGACACCCAGGGTTCCATCCCTGACACATGCAGTATTTTTCCCCACATTAGGTACTCCACAAACCTCAGCAGGCTCACACATCACAATATATATATATATATAAAATAAAATAAATAAAATAAAATAAATAAAATATATAAAAGAAATAAGACATATGGAACGTGTTACAATACCTGCAACAGGTCTTCACTGAGTACCTCTGTTCTCTCAGCCCTATGGGAGGAAAAAAGATCATTGTCAAACAACTGGCATGTTCAGGGTCACAGATTGCCTCCACAATTCCAACAAAACCTGCTCAGTTCCAGGCTATAATCCCATTACTGCCACTGCTGCAAACACCACCGTGTTCACCACGTCACAGGCAGCCCTGGCCCCCAGCACAGGGAGTTTGGGAAAGCCTGACATCCCTGGAATGCCCAGCCTGCAGCACAAATCCACTGCACCAAGCTCTAAATGCTCTTTCCAAGTGCACATGGAAAAACCCAAAGCAAACTGGAACCAATGCACCTGAATACAAAGGAATATAAAACCACGAGCAGGGCAGGAGAGCCACCCTCACCTCTTTGTATGGGAGCACTGCAGAGTTTTATCCCTCAGATAAAATATCCCACAGATTCCAGTGGGAATGGCAGCCTGAAACATCCCTCAACCCCTTCACCACAAACCTCCCATCACCTCATCCTGCTCAGCTCCATAATTGTAGAACAGAGGGTCTGGTACTTGAAAAGCCCATCAGAAATTAATATTCCCAGGAAAGTCTGCTTCAATATAGAACCCCTGGCTGCTTCCACACCCCCAGACAAAAATGTCTCCTGTCTACACACACGTTTCCACACCTTCTGTCATCCCAGCTTACACAAACTTTAAATTGTTTAATGTTGACACACAGTTTATTTGTTGTTGGCTCTTTGGCTCTAACACTGATTGATTCTCCCTTTGCCAGGCTTATAAAATAAAGATAAATTCCTGATCTCTCC
This sequence comes from Poecile atricapillus, assembly GCF_030490865.1. Classification (NCBI taxonomy): domain Eukaryota; kingdom Metazoa; phylum Chordata; class Aves; order Passeriformes; family Paridae; genus Poecile; species Poecile atricapillus. Next base: position 16,231,320 of record NC_081262.1, read on the forward strand.
CTCTCTGCTGCTCAGTTACTACACACCTACACCAAGGAGCACTTGGAGGGACTCCAGGACACTTTTCCTGTTCAGAGAGTTTCCCCTGCTGCTGCCAGAGTCCCTCAGCTACTCCAGACTTTATCAGATCCTGCAATCTGTCAAATAACCCTCTGCAAACCTGGGCACGCACGGAAAGCTCGTGTTCCTGCTCAGGCCTCAGCAGCTGAACGTGCCAAAAGCCTCCAAGGACAAGATTCCTTCAGGTTTGGGTCGGTGTTTTTAAAGCATTTATTTGACTTCAATTTTACAGCACATTATCTGCTTGAACTAGTTGTGAACCATAAGGTGTTAATTATTAAATGGCAGAATAAGGTAAAAGCTCAATACCTCAGCCAGACTCTGACAACAGCAGCTGAAATATTCTGACAGCACTGGAATATTTATTTGATGAGGAAAACACAGACAAGATTGATAAACTTTTCTCCCACCCAAACAGAAATATTTTGTCTGCTGGAAGTTACATCCTGTTAAAGAGCAATTATTTATACTTATTATTTATACGTAGATATATATTTATTTTTCTATCCTGTAAAACCCACTCTGCTGCAGCCACAACTTTAATTCAAACCCCCTCAAATAATAGAATAGAGCTTCCATACAACTTTAGAATAATAGAAAGTTTGATCTCTCCTTCCCTTCCTTTTTCCTAGGATATTCTATCCACTGGAGTGAAAAGCAATGATGGCTCAGTACTGTGCTAGCAGAAGCTCCTTCCCAGTATAAGTGTGGTTACCCACACACTATGGATAATTATGTGAAGTGCAAAATTATTTCACTCATTTTTCTTAAGCTGTGTTCTTACACTGAACTGGTTCCTCCAGGAGCTAAATGTGCACTGGCCAATGCAGATCTGCACTGTGGGATCTGTCCCCAGCCCTGCCAGCAGCAGCGTGGCACAGGCACAGCAGCCCCTGCTGATGATGTCAGGTTTGGAAGTGCACCGAGGGAAGACCTCACCCTTCCTGCAGGCCCACATTCCACCTTTAATAAGGAAGCCAAGAAAGAGCCACTAAATAATGTTGTTTTTCAGTAATCACAACCATGAAAGAGAAAACACAACCCTGTGATAGCAGCACAGCCCATCTCCTCTCTGCACAGGGGAAAGCAGCAAACCATCAAAGGGAGAGGGCTCCTTCGGAATTAACCTCTGTCTCCCTTGGAATTAACCCCTGTCTCCCTTGGAATTAACCTCTGTCTCCCTTGGAATTAACCTCTGTCTCCCTTGGAATTAACCTCTATCTCTCTTGGAACTACAGGTATGACCAGTTTGAAGTTTCCATCCCACTGCAGCTTCGAGGGACGCTAATTCCTTCTGCCAGCTAACCAGGGAAGCAGCAAACTTCTCAAAAAGAACAGATTTTCACTGCTAAACTTCTGCCTTCAGCCCTTGTTAGTGTTTATTTTGCACCTTATCAAATTGAAGTAATGAAGAAATCCTTCTGGAGTGAAGAACTGGAAGCTGCAGAGTGCTCCCAAGGGCTTCCCCAGTGCCCACCAGCCTGGAGACCCTGCACTGGGGCTTCTTTCTTCCCCCAGTCCAGCCCAGCCCAGGGCTCTGAAGACCAGGCTGCAGCAGCCAGGGCTGTTTCCATTCCCTGAATTTCCATCCAGTCCAAGCAGTTCAATCTGGGTTGCAAGATGAGCTCCCTCCCAGCCATTCCTAACAGGGAAAGCAGCCCTGGGGAGCCCCTCCCGCGCTCCCTGTGCCTCGGGGGGCAGCACCCTGGAACAGGAGCCTCCTCTCTGGACACACGTGTGTCCCAGGGGTGCTGCTGGCACATGGGACACAGCAGCAGCAGCCCAGGAATGCTGGGCATGCAGGGCTGGCACCCCACCTACCACAGCAACAGCACTGGGGCTGCCCAAATCCAAAATATCTGCCAGGCTGGCAGTGCTCCACCGGAGCAGAACGGAGCTGCTCCCAGGGAAAGGAGCTTCTGAGAAATGGAGCTTCTCTGCTACACCACAAGAACTTTGACATGAATCAACTGGTACTGAGCTCTTAAGTCAGCAGTGCATTTTAAAAGACTGATTGTAAAAACACAACTGAATAATCATTTGTTATGGCTGTAATAATCCTGTTAATCACAAAAGGGGATAAAACTACTGAATTCTCTGAAATCAGAACTTTCACCCAGCACAGTGTCCTGCCCACTCAGAGCTCCCCATTTCTGCACGGTCCCTCTCCAGCAGGATACCACCCCTGGTGCAGCTGGGATAGAGCAAGTGGAAGAATTTGACAGAAACAGCTGCTCCTCAGCCAAATCAGCTCCCCCAGCTCACCCTCTGGACAAACAGCCTCCCTGACACAGCTCCAGGGTGGAACAGGCAGCAAAGGGCAGGGCAGGCTCTGAGCACAGCACAGCAGCTTCAGCCAAAACCCTGAGCAGAGCCAGCCTTGCTCTCCACCATCCCAGGACACTGAGGAACTGTCATCTTTAACAAAATTCTTGTTTCTTCAAGCAAATTTTCTTTTCAAGACACCAAATACAGTACTTAGCGTGAAACAGGATATGGAACAGAAATGCTGGTGCCATTTCCTGCTTAGGGTGGCATGGCCTTAACTCACTCCAAGCAAAAAGCCAATTGGTTTTACAGGGAAAGACTGTATTTTTTTATTCCAGACATGTTAATCACAATACTTTGGCTTGCTGTGACATTCTTAAAATGTATTCCATGTGCCCCTAATTGAACTCCTGTCAGAGTGTTTTATGGTGTAATTCCTTTTAATTCCATTTTCCCTTCTTTCTGACCCCAGGGCTCAAAGCCTGCCTCAGCCCAGGCAGGGTGGGCAGAACAGCTCCCACCCCACAGATTAAAAACTGATTCCTTTGCTTGGTCATTCTGCAGCTTCTTCACACTTCCAGGCCTCAAGTCTTCTCTGTGCATCTCGAAACAGCAGATGGGAATTCCTGAGATAAAAGTGTTATCTTCCATCAGGAAAGAATTTACATTTTCATGTATAAAATGAAGAGAGTCTATTAAAGCTGCCACTGGAGATTTAGAATAAATAATGCTTCACCTAAACAGTATCTGAGGGCCCCCTGGTCCTGCCCATCACTGGGGCATCAGAACTGAAGCAGGGCTGATCTCCAAGGCAGGTCAAAGCTCCAGAAGCACTGCAAGAGACTTTTTACAGGAGCCTGCAGAGACAGGCCAAGGGGGAATGGCTTCCCACAGCCAGAGGGCAGGGATGGATGGGATACAGGGAAGGAATTCCTGGCTGGGAGGGTGGGCAGGCCCTGGCACAGCCCCTGGATCCCTGGCAGTGCCCAAGGCTGGGTTGGACAGAGCTTGGAGCAGCCTGGAACAGTGGAAGGTGTTGGGGTTGGACTGGATGGGCTTTAAGTCCCTTTCCAACCCAACCATTCCATGATTCTATGAAATGCACACTCCTGAAAGGCTGACGAGGAATGAAGGCGAGCAAACCTGCCACATGAGCCATAAAAGCTTGGCCACTGCCAGCAGAACAAGTGACTCAGTTGAAATGTCACCACAAAGGCCTGACTCACCCTGCTGGGCGGTGGCGCTGGCAGAGGTGATGCCACGGGAGGGCAGGGACCAGTCCACAAGCCTGGAAAGGTTTCAGTGGAAGCAAGGAGCCATCCACCCAAACTGGAGACAGAACCAAAGCCAGCCTTCCCTGCTGAGTGGTTTTTCCTCAAACAAAGGCTGTGTTTGTTACCAGGAGTAACCAGCTCAGCTGGCTGCTGAGGTAACAGCGAGCACCTTGGTGGGCTGGCAGCACATCCTGCTGTATTTCCACATACAATGGGCAGCACTCGCTGCCAGGAAAAATGAAAGAATCAGCAGCTCTCTCCAAAACAAGGAATCCAGAATTAGATGACAATTTCCCTTCAAAAAGGTTTGTTTTTCAAACACTCACCGAGACAAACTCCACAGAAAATCCAACTCCAAGGTGTTTCAGGACCACCAACCCACTCCTGCCCGTTTGACCTTAGGCTGATTTTTGAAAGGAAAGCAGCATGACTCAAGGCATGCATCAATATTCTGAAGTGGGTTTCAAATGTTCAAAAATAACTCAGAGAACACTGTCAGGTGCTAGTCAGCACTCACTTTCAGTATTAGTATTTTGGGAACACCACACACAACCAGCCATCAGCGTGACTCTTAGTTTGCCTCCTATCCTCATTTTTCACCCAAATTAAAAATGTAAGCTTTTTCACATGTATTAGAATAGATTTAATTGTAACTCTGGTGACCACAGATGTTTCAGTGGCGCAGAAATCCCACCAAAGGCTGCTGTTCTGGAACTCACCCACCAGCTGCAACTCCTGTGCTTCCAGTCCTTTAGAATTGCTTTAAAAATGGTGCATCACCTCCAAAACATTTCAGTGATCCAAACACCTCAGAGCTGCACAACTACAATTCAGGCTTCAGTGAGTGAATAAAGAAAGATTTCTGCTGCTTTGCCTTCCTTCTTCATTATCTCCACTGAGTTCCCCCATCAAACTGTGCTCGGTCACCGACTCTCCAAGCTCAGCTTTGATCTGTTCCACCCCAGCCCTGGAGGTGGGAGCTGGAGCTGCTTTAATGAGAGGCAGGGCAGGCTGCAGGGAAATAATCATCCTGGAAAGAGAGCAGAGTGCTCCTGTGCAGAGCAGGGAAAGCCAGGACACTCCTCACAGGAGGGGATTGAAATTCCTGCATTGGTGAGATGGATCCAAGGCTGGTCTCTGGAGCAAGCAGTGAATTTAGCTCTGGAGAACAACCTCAGCTCAAGCCAAATCCTATTTTCAGGCCACTTTCGGAGGAACAGGCACTGCAGCAAGGCCCTGCAGAGTTCCTCCTTGTAAAACACACACTGAGTGGTTTTAATATCACATCCTGAGAATTCCACCAAATGCAGCGTGGTTCAACAAAAGCACTTTTGGCTTCAGTCTAACAAAACTGGGCAGATCCCTCTGAGCCACAGCACTGTAGATCTGAGAGGAATTTCAAATGAACTTTCTACAGGCAAAAATACAATTGTGATCTAAAAGTAGAAGCCCATTTACAGAGGGAAGGAAGAGATGTTTCAGTGAGCACCTGATGAGTCCAACAGCTTGTAAACTTCTGGGTACAAACAAAAATTTACAGTTCAGTAATACAGTTCCAATCACCTGCTATCCCAGAAAATCAAGTGGTGACTGCTGACCTCCCATTTCATACCTTGGACAAAGTCACAGCTACTAAAGCTCTCCCCCATATTCTTTTTGACTTTGAAAAACCCCAAATCTCTCAGGCAAATAACAATGTGACTTCCTTTAAAAAGTGCATTTTGATTGGTGAAACTATTAATAGCTTCTGAAGGAAAGGTGAAGTGCTGCTGCAGGGGATTAACACTCTAACTGCTAAAATCCAGGCAAGGTGAAATCCAGTACTGGTCTCATGTTTTGTTCCCCAAAATAAGAATGACAAGCTGTCATAAATTAGTGACCAAAAAACCCCAAAAAACCTGAGACAAACTTTTTAAAGTTTCTGGTGCAGCTTATCAAATGATGATGTATTTCTTATGATTTGCTTTTTCCCCCTTAAGTACCACAATCTACATTTCTTATGCTATACTTTACTACAGAACTTGAGCTTTCCAAACATGTCAGTTTATTACTATAATTTATTTAAAAAAAAAGACACCATCTACACCATGTCTTGGTAACTGCTTTTAATATTTAACTGCTAGGTATTTATTTACATTTAGATGTTTATTCTCACACAAGGTCTCTCCCTCCCAAGCAAGCAACAACCTCTTATTTATGCAGAATCATTTATGTAAAAGTAGCTGGGTACAGCTCTGCTATAAGACACAGTCCAGCAGAAAGCAACCTAAATAATTCCTGAATTGTTATTCCTGAATGTCAGGTGTAATTTCCAACACAACAGTAGATGGTGCCAGCACAGGGATTGCTGTGCTTTGGGCCACAGCAGCAGCTCCAGGTGAAATTTAAGCTGGCACCAGGAGTGATCCTGCAGCACCTTGGGCCAGCAGCGCTGCTCACCTGAGCTCACCTGGGATCTCCTGGGATCTCCTGGGCTCCCCTGGGATCTCCTGGGCTCACCTGGGATCTCCTGGGCTCTCTAGGGCTCACCTGGGCTCTCCAGCGCTCACCTGGGCTCTCCAGGGCTCACCTGGGCTCTCCAGGGCTCCCCTGGGCTCTCCTGGGCTCCCCTGGGCTCCCCAGGGCTCTCCAGGGCTCACCTGGGCTACCCTGTTGTCCCCTGGGCTCTCCAGGGCTCCCCTGGGCTCTCCAGGGCTCTCCAGGGCTCACCTGGGCTCTCCAGGGCTCACCTGGGCTCTCCTGGGATCTCCAGGGCTCACCTGGGCTCTCCTGGGCTCCCCTGGGCTCCCCTGGGCTCCCCAGCGCTCACCTGGGCTCTCCAGGGCTCCCCTGGGATCTCCTGGGCTCCCCTGGGCTCCCCTGGGCTCCCCAGCGCTCACCTGGGCTCTCCAGGGCTCCCCTGGGCTCCCCTGGGCTCCCCTGGGCTCCAGGCTGTGCCAGCTCCAGTCACCCCACCCCAAAGCTGCCCCTCACTCCTCCCACAGCCTCTCTCCTTCCAGGGGCTCTGCCTGGAACACTGCTCCATCCCAAGTGTCAGGTGTGGCTCCTTCCAGCACCAGCAGCAGCATCACAATCGTATCCAGCAACAGGAACCTGCTCCCAACAGCCTTGGGCCTCTCCTTGGCCACCAGCACAGGACAGGGACAGGGAAATCTGTCCCTTTCAGCAACAGCAGCTACTTCAGATCAGCTTCAGCTGATGGTGAAAGCGCAGCCTGGGGCTGACATTTCATTCCCACAGGTGACATCAGAGCTGCTGCCAGACCTGGCTGTGTCCTGCTCATCTCCAGCAGGAGCATCCCAACCCCACTGGCAGCAGCTCCCAGTGCCGGCCGGGAGATTTCCCAGGATTTTCCAGGCAGAGCCCAGAGGTGGGAGCTGGGAGGGTGGGAGCAGAGGGAAGGGACAGCAGCAGAGCCCAGAGGTGGGAGCTGGGAGGGTGGGAGCAGAGGGAAGGGACAGCAGCAGAGCCCAGAGGTGGGAGCTGGGAGGGTGGGAGCAGAGGGAAGGGACAGCAGCAGAGCCCAGAGGTGGGAGCTGGGAGGGTGGGAGCAGAGGGAAGGGCTGCTCTGGACAGCAGCAGGGCTCAGGGATTCCCCATTCCCCTGGCAGCTCTCTCAGTTTAGTGAGTGTGCTCCCCTTGCCAAAGCACCTGCTGACAGGAGAACTCCTCCACACGTGAAAAGGGAATTAAAAAACTCCCAAAACACCCTCCAACATCTCCTGAACTTCCAGACAAATCCCGATTTCCACTCTAGCCATGAGACAGGTGGATTACCACCAACTCAAGACATTTTTAAGCTCCATGATTTCCCAGAAGTCTTGTGCTGTCAATTGCTGGAAAGGACTCCGAGAAGCAGCACTGCCTTTTCCACAGACAAGCTTTTTACAGGACAGACATGTCTGAATAGGAAAAAAATGCATTACAGGAATGAACAAAATTCACTGAACTGCTGAAAAAACCCTGGGCGTCTTTGGCGTATTTGGTTGCTTTTTTTCAACTTTGACAAGAGAAGGGGGAACAGCTTCACACTGACAGCAAGTAGGTTTAGATCAGATATTACAAATTCTCCTCTGTGAAGAGGGTGAGAGCTTGGCACAGGGCACCCAGGGATTCAGTCTTGGGTAAGTGTCAAAAAACTCCAGTCCAGAAATGATTGTTTCACCAAAGGTAACACCGCTCTTCTTTAATGTATTGCCCACCATGATCTATTTTAAGTTTGGGGATTCACAAAAACTGGCAAGAGAAAGCCTTGGAGAAGGAACCAAACTGAATCAACACAAGAAGCAAAACAAGGAAATGCAGAAAAGGCAGAACAATGAAGCAGGAATAGAAAGTCAGGCTGCAAAAAGGAGCTGGACACTTTGAAATAACAGTAAAAAGGCTGTAAGGGAATTTGGAGGTCTGAAGCTGTATAAAATCAGCTGGGCACAAACCAGGGATTATTCCCTGTGCACACGATTTCACAACGGAGCCTTTGCGCTGATTTCCTGAGCGCGGCCGTGATTAACAATTAATGGCTGAGCCCTTGATTATGTTTCAGCAGGAGGAGGCATCCCCGGGATCCCGGCTGGACACGGCTCCTGTTTTCCCGTTGCCTGGACACAGCACACACAGGAGAGCCCAGCACACAGAGCTGGGCCATTCCCACCCTGCCACGAGGCTGCCCCAGCACTAAACAAAGTGAACTCAACCCCTGCCTTGCTGAGGAGGAACCGGGAGCCTCGCACTAATGGAGGTTTATGATCCTGCACTTCAACACACGCCTGGACCTGCTGTTACAAAAGCAGGATTACTTTGGCTTGCTGCTCTGTTCCTACAAAAACCAGCAGCTCAGAACACCTAATCTGCGTGTGAAATCGCTCTGCAGCAGGGCAGAGCAGCTGAATGTTCATAGAAGCTGCAAGCTCAGCTCACACATTGATTTCTCTGAGAATATCAGTTTTTTAGCAGCTTCATTTCCTGCAGAAAATAAAATTTTTAATTTGGGGACCAATGTTTCCTAACAATTTCTTGATATTTATATGTGAAGAGTCCACATTGAAATAGCTGCTGTAATTTCCACAGCCATATCTCAGCCATGACTTTTCAAACTGCCTGCAGGACAATTTATCTTCTAAACACCAGCCCACCTTTGAAATTCATTGTCCTGTCACCGGCTAAAGTACCTTTCTTAGCTCTAAACATGGAGGATGTGTTATCTGTGTGTTCAACAGCATTAACAGCTCTCACCAGTGACCTACCTGGTCTGTGCAATATTCAGCTGTATTAGCTACCACTTACCCTTTAATTAATTTTAAATTTCACTCTGGAAGCATCACTGGGATCCTGAGAAACCAGTGAGGTTACACACAGAGAAATTTCAGCGCAGCAATGTGGGACAATTTGCAGGACAGAAGGAAAAACTCCTCCTCCATCGATCCTTCTGAGCCAAAGGCCATTTGGCCATTCTGCACCCCGCTGGCCCTTTGATTCAACCCTCTGCACTCACTCCAGGATGTCCCTGACACTCTGCAGTGCAATTAACTCCACCACACAACAATCCCTGTCCAGGAAAAAAAGGCTCCACCTCAGTGAGAGGAGCGCTGTGACCTCACCCAGCTTTGAGGAGCTGTTTCCTGGTGAGAGGCAGCACCCGCCAAGGAGACCTTGCACAAGTATCCCAACTGTCCTGTGGATCAGCCATGGAATAGCAGCTTCAGACTCCAAGGTTCTAAGGCTATTTGGTTCCTAAGGAATAAATTTTAATCAAAACCACAGAATCTTGGAAGGGTTTGGGTTGGAAGAGACCAAGGATCGAGTTTAGCCTTCAAGACTGGTACCTACGACAGCCAAACAGCCTGAAAAATGCGGAATCTGGTACAGTAACCTGTTCAAATCACTGGCTATCACTTGGTTTGTCACCACCAACTGCTGTGAAGGCACTTGGCTCTGAGTTACTGAAATCAGACTTCCTTACCCAGTTTGACTGGTGTTTAATCAAACTCACAGAGTTGTAGCTCAGAGCTGTGCCGTGGCCAAGTGCTGCCTTAGAAAAGCCACCGTGGGCTGGAGGGTCTCCTAAATGCCAAAAATTGGAGCTACTTCATTTAAGTTACAATTCCTTTCTTTCTAGAGACTGTGCAGAATGTTAGAAAACGTTTCTAACACATGAAGACACTTTTTATTTAACCCCTTCCTAAAAAGATCCTGTCATTTGGCATTTCATCATTGCTGATACAACGACCTCTAACAAGCAGCTCTGGCCACAGATCCATTCTCATAACCTAAAAATACCATGCAAGTGTCTAAGAAATACATTTGCTTTCATCAATTCCAAGTGTATCCCATTACAGCATCAGGCTGAAACAGACTGTTACATCATTTCTGGCTATTTTAGCAGATCAAATCATGACTATTTCAAGATTTTGACTCTGGGTATAACCTGATATTAAAATTATTCATTCCGAAGAACCCTCATCAGATCAAGTCAGAATCAAGGAATCATCCATGATGGGGATTACTTTTTTTACATGAATAAATATTGGGAGGAAAAAAGGCACTTCCTGTGCCTTCAGCTGAGCTGCTGCCACCAGAGCGGATTCAGGGGTACTTTAACCTCCCTATCCTGCTGTTATGTCAGACACCAAAACCTGGGTGCACCTAACCCCCAAGGACAATAACATCCCTTCTCACCCCTCCAGCTCCCTCTGCCTCCTCCAGTGCTTCTCCCAGCACCATTCCAGCCGGGAATGGTGACTCAGGCTCCGGTTACGTGACACGAGCACGGTGTGCCAGCTTTGGCACTGCCCTGCACCTCAAACCCCCCTGAAAGCACCTGAGAGGCACCTGCACAGAAAGAGGACACTTTATTCTTCATTTGAAGGCAGTGTAAGAGCAGGCTTTCTCGAGACAGAGGCTCCCTTTATCCTCACACACTCCTGACCCCCGGCAGAACAGAGCCCGAGCTGATCCAGCCAGAGCGGATCCTACGGTGTCTGTCTGGATTGTGAATATTTTATTATCTCATCTATTTCATCAAGCAGCAGCTTGAACAGAGCCAAAGGAGAAGAGGACATGCATGCAAGAAGGCAATTAATATTACCCACATCCCCCAGCTTGGAATCTTTTCATTTCTTTTTCTGCAACAAATATCTCAAGTATTTTACCCACTGCCCACTCAGCACCTGACACACAAGTCCGACACAAAGTTATGTAGTCACTTTTTTCTTTTTACCGACAGGCTTTAGCAGGTTCCTACTGGAATTCACAACATTTATTACTCAAGTCAACAAAATTTAGTTTGTTGTTTAGTTTTCTCTGGGAAAGAGAAGCTTTGGGGTGATTTAATTGTGGCTCTCCAGCACGTGAAAGAGCTGACAAGATGGGGAGAGGCTGTTCACAGAGTCCTGGAGCGACTGGAGGGGATGGTTCCCAGTGCCAGAGGACAGCCTGGCTGGGACACTGGGTCCCAGGGCTGTCATCCCTGGTGCTGGCAGGTGGCACCAAGCAGAAGGCACCCCTGGCTTTGGGCACACGGGTGGGAAATGCCACCCACACCTCCCTGAGCATCACACCCTGCCCACGTCACCTGGGCAGCCCAGGAAAGGCATTCCCAGGTTTCATGTGGTCTGGAAGCAGATCACAAGCAATGAGGCTTCTCAACTGAGGGCTGAGCAACTATTTACTCACTGATTTCAAACCTGGGGCTGCCCTTGTAAGGGCACAAGGAAGAGGTTCCTTAAAAACACAACGTAATTTCTTAAGTGTCTAATCTTCAGGATTCTTAATGACCTGGACTTTAAACATGAGATCATCTTGGCCCATGAGGAATTACAAGATCCCGATAAACTCACTGCCTTTACAAAACCTAAAGGAAACACCACAACTAGGCCAGAATAAATTGTTTTCTTTCCTGTTCACAGCCAGTACCTCTGGTCCCACCAGGGGTTCCAGCTCAGCAGAGCAGCAGTTCAGCCTCACCAAGCTCCTCACTGAGACAGAACAGTGAAAGAAACTTGCTACAAAGTCCTCAGTAAATGCAGGTGATTTTTCTTTTGGCTTCAGCAACCACCTTTCAAGTGGATATTAATCAATGGGATTAACAGACATGCTCGCAAAAATCAATCTAGACCACAGCTTGGATTCAATTTAAAACATCCATTTCTGGAATTATTGCTATAATCTGTGATTTATGTCTGTGACAATACAGACCCAAACCCCCCACCAGTGCCAAAGCTCGCCACAAGCAGCAGCCCCAAACTGAACACATAATAGCTGCCTGCTTTTCTATAATTAGCAGCTTGTCCTGGTAGAAAAATCCAACTCCCAAGCTGCACAAGCCATTACATTGTGTCAGAGGTCCCCAAAGGGTGCAGGAAGCAGATAAAGGCTCCAACACCGAGGCTTTGCTGGCCCTGCTGGGGCTGAGCAGCGCTGCCAGGGTAACCGAGCTCTTTCCTTGCTCCCACCCCGCATGGAAACTCCACTTTGCTGGGTTCTGTGCCTGAGCAGAGCCCCCAGTGCCCTGGGAGCAGCCAGGTAAGGAATATTCTGCAGCCAGGCAGCTCCTGTCCAACAGCCCCAGTCCCCCCAGCAATGTTTATTTAATTTATTTATTTAACAGCTGCCATTCCCCCACACTTTGCTCCCACCTGCAGCCCCAAACCCTGCCCAGCATCCCCCTCATTAAACACACTCCTTTAAACCCGTCATTGCATTCAGCTGCCACGCAGAAAGATCTAATGCAATTTCCTAATTAGAGACCTGGAACTTCATTTGGAGATAAACAGGAAATGCTTAAGATAACGATTATAAACACTGAAATGAGATTTTTCTTTTCATGAGCACTCCAATGGAGACAAATGGCAACCTGCAAACTCCCTGTAAATATGAAATATTTCAATGCTGTTTACCACTTTTTCAAACATCTCTGCCAAACACAACAAGCAATGCAAGTAAATAACGCTCAGCAGATTTAACTTCTATTAAAGGATGTTTGGTGAGCCAGAAATTTTCAAGTACTGGGGTCATATTAAATTTCCCCCCACCCCCCCAAAACCAGGAAAACGTTAAATAAGATTTTTTTTTTATATTAAATGGCACTGTAGGGTTAATGTTATATTGATGGAAGTACTGAGAGAGGTGGATGCACTCTTGTTTTACCACCCTGGACACTTGAAAAAGCGAGTTTCAAAGTACTATCAACAAAACACAAAGAAGCAGAAAAACCTTCCTGAAGTAATAATACACAGAACAACTCTGGGAAAGACAAGAATCAATGGATAATGCTTTAGCAAGAAAAAGAAAAGGAATAATTTGGACCATCCACATTTTCCATGAATTATTACTAGAAATCATTGCTTTCCAGCAGGTTTTCCACGTACAGACAAATGTAGGCAGCTCCTCCTCGTACAATAGTTCGATAACAGGCATTTTAACATAACTTGCTTAATGTAATAATTATGTTCCAACTCAAGACTCTCACATTGCCAAGTGGCTTGAAGAAACACTAAATATAGCTCAGCACAGTAACTTTTATGCAGGACGGGAGCTATTAAAAGCTGTGTTCAAAAACTCCTGGTGAGTCACAGCAAAGCCATGAGTACAGGGCCTGGAAAAAACTATTTGTACACAAGGAGTTGTATTTGAGCAGTGGGAAACGAGCACAGAAGCTACAGTAAGTCAGCCTCTTGCATAAAACCAGAGCCTTCTGAGGCACTTTGTGGGCTATTCCAGATTTCTAATTAGTCAGAGCTGCCTGTCCCTGGTTTAAATTACTGCAAGAGCCCCAGGGCAGATCGAGTATCTCTCCCAGCAAAAGCAGTAAGAAAATCCACCTGTCTGATCTTGGGTGACTTCACCAGACCCAAACCTCCCCAGCAATTGTCTGAAAACATTTTTAATCAGAATGGTACTCAGGGATTGCCCCTAAAAGATGAAGAAGAACCTGATGGCAACAACAACAACAGCAGCAGCAGCGGGTCCCCAGAGGCCGGAAGCACGGCTCGTGGAGATTGTCACAGCCTGAAATGTCATTAATTACCAACCTGAGCTCTGGAAGCAAACAGCATGATCCAGACCTCTCCATGGGCTCATTCCTCAAGGAAATTACTCAGCTATGTAGTTCAAATGCTTATTAGTGTATCAGTGCAAAGCTTTGATGACAATAGCTCTGAACATTTATTTTCATTAGGGATGACTGCAGCTACAAAGAAGAATATTCCCAAGCTTCTAATCAAATCTGTCTCCTTTGTAATTTATAAAAGGGTATGGAAACCAAGACAAGCCCTTGTAGATACATGAAGAATTATTTTGCTGACATCAAGCATAGCATCATTTAAGTTTCTGAGCCTAACACTCAGGTGCTCTGCTGGATCTGCTGAGGAAGCATCCCAAGGGAAGGTACAACCTCACCTCCTCAGATGTGAGACAGCATGTCCTGAGCCAGCCACAAGTGCCATTTCCCAGGGCTCTGTGCCCAGGCCAAGCACACACAGCTGTTCCTGGGGGATACAAGCCCTGGGCCTCCAAAGAGATGAAGCTTTAGAGGAATTAGGACAGAAATCCCATGAAAAGCAATCCCAGCATATGGCCCCTATGGAATCACAGGTCACCTGAAATTCATGAAGTTCTTCTTCTCCATTCCCTCCCCAACTAATTTTTTTCAGCCTAACTACAACTTCCCAGCTGTTTGCAGCTGGATTCAGGACACAGCTCAAGATCAAGTCAGCTCTGAGCTCGTTCCTCTGGGTGATCAGCCCTGTGCCTGTTGTGGGCAAGATGCCACTTTATAGCAATGCATTCATTCAGCTCGTGTGGAACTAATGATTTCCTGGCAAGCCCTGCCTCTGCTCACCTGCAGGTCCCAGCCCTGCTTTTTGGGAATTATCCTGACTGCATGTGAGAGCCTTTAGGATGCCATGAGCACCAACACACACTGGCACTCCCAGCTAAGGCTGCCCTGAGAACATTGTGATGCCATCTCCAGTGCCAGGCTGTGTCTCAGTCACCTGGCCCAACCTCTGATATTTCACTTTTTAAGTTTCCCAGAGCTTGTGCTGCTCCCCTCAGCAGCACTGACAACAAATCTGTCCAATATATGAAATATAAAATCCTCAGCAGCAGATTGAACACTTAAGGCAGCCAAGAACAGCCATGAGATAATTGCTGCAAAATATTTAACACATCTATTAATTATTGTGGAATCCTGTTCCACTGAGCTAATCCCCTCTTTAATTAGTTTCCTACATGTATTTCCTAACTCCATAAATTCCATCTGTGGACTCACAGGCTTCTCACAAACGCCATTCCTCGGTTTTGCTGGAGCTCTTGCCAATCTTTCCTTATTTCCCATATTAAGGTGTTACTTCCCTGATGCCAGGTCTGCTATTTGGGGTCCCAGGCCCAGGATGGCAGCCCTGGAAGCTGGCTGGAAGAAGGGCAGTGTCACTCCTCAATCAAACACAGCCCCTCATTAAGGGAACAGCCCCACGGTGCCACCACACACCCAGCCCTGCTGAGCTCAGGGTAAGCAGGCTGCTCTCCCACACCCCAGGAACCTCTGAGGGAGGGAAAAGCAGAGCAGGAGAAGCAGCAGCCAGGCAGGGACCAGCCCCAGGGGATGTGACACAGATCCCAAACGCCTCCCAACGCTGCTTCTCCCGGGGAGCAGCTCCTTCCCTGCAGGGTCCCCCAGGATCCAGGGCCTTGGAACACCGAGCCACCACCTCTGCACACAAGCACAGGGATCCTCCTGATGCAGGACTTGTCTCCTCATTCAGTCCCTGTGCAAAAAACTCATAAACGAGTTCACTAACTCAACAGAACATGTAACACTGCCTGTAAGATCCTGCTGAGTGTCTGCCATGCCTTCCATGAGTCCTGCAGTGCTTCTCAAAGTCTTTCTCATCGAAAGACCTGTTAAAAGCCATCCCTACTACATGGTTTTACTCTGGGAAACAAAATAAGGTCCTGGTGATCAGCACATGGAATGTGAGCAGGTGAGCAACATGAAATAGTCACAATTAATGAATACCAAATGACTCGGTGTCATTTAGAGAGTTTTTAATGAAAACCAATGACAGCAGTGTGTGCATTTGAATGGAACCAGACTGCCCCCAGCCCATGCATGCCCTGGCTGCCAGGGCACCCCGGACTCTGTGGCACAGGTGTGTGACAGGAACCTGCCCAGACACCACACCTGAGCACCCACAGCCCTCACCTGCACGGCCAAAGGTCACTGCCAGCTCCCCACCCACACCTCCCAAAGCTGCTCCACGCTCAGATTCGCCCCTGGAAGCACAAAACACCCCAAGCTGTTTATCCTCCTCAGTACAACCCGGATTACTCCAAATTCCACTCGGGATTTGGAGCTGTGGGGCCGACACATGCAAACAGGGAATGCCAACAACCTCTCCAACAACATAAAAAATCCATTGATTCATATGAAACAGGAACGAGAGGACAAGGCTGGTCGGGAAGTTGTTCCCTCTTTAATAGCAAAACAAACCTATTAAAAATCTCCTCCTTGGGCTTTATTAGCTGGCACACCTGCCAGGGTTGTGTGGGCTCCAAGGAAAACAAACACCCTGTTAAGGGAGTTATTGGAAAGGAGGCCACCAAGACATAAACTCCGATAATAAGTTTATACTTTCAGTATCAGTACAGGCTTTCAATTTACACTCTCTATATAGGAACTGATTTTCAGATTAAATCTTTACTGAAAGCAGAAGGAAGTTTCTGCAGGAAAGCATTGACTTCTGCTAGAAAAGCAGTGTGGTGACATTTGCATGTTTATCTCAGGGACAGCTGCTGCTGCAGGGCACTTCCCCGTGTGGGCACAGATTTGTTGCTACCGAGTTAAAACCTTCCCAGAGTCCAACAGCTGGAAACTGGGGACAATTGTACCTACAGGGCTCCTGTGAGTTTTGTTATAATCCAGTCGTGGGGAGGCAGTGAAGTCCTGGAGAAGGCACGCTCTGATGTCTTCTTAGATGTGAGAGAGAGCGAGAAATACAGCAAATACTTCCAATTTAACGGGCAGAAAGGAAGCGAAAGCCGCCGGAGGGCGGCCAAGAAGCGCCCGATGCAAATGGCCCCGGGGGCCCGGGGAGGGGTCCCGGGATCCCCGAGGGCCCGGAGGAACCGCCCGGCGTGGCTGCGACCCCCGGAGAGGAGAGACAGAGCCCCGGGACCGGGACGGACCCAGCGCCTTCCCCCCCGAGCGGCCTCCGCCCCTCGCCCTCCCCGCGATCCCCCCGAGCCTGCGGAGCGGAGCCCCCCGCGCCCGTCCCACCTGCCCACGGTCTGGTTGGCCAGCTGCTTCATGCGGTTGAACTGCTTCTTCATGGCGGCGGCCGCTGCCCCGGCCTGCCCGGGCCCCGCCGCTGTGCCCCGGCCGCCCCCGGCCCCGCCGCCGCCGCCTCAGCACCGCCCGCCCGGCCCGGCCCGGCCCGGCCCCCGCCGCTTCCGGCCCCGCCCCCGCCCCGCGCCCGATCCGCGCCCGCAGCCCGGATGTCCCGCCCGCAGCCCGGATGCCGCTCCTGCGCGGCGCCGCGGCTCTTCCTGCGCCGCTCTCTCGGTGGCACCGGGTGCTGCTGCGTTATGAGGGGCGGTCGGAGCGAGCTCTCTGTCGGGGCCGCCCGTTCCCGGACAGCCCCAGCGGTGGATCCGCGCCGTTACCGCCGAGCGGCTCCCGGACTACAGCTCCCGGTACGCCTTGCGCTCCCGCCGCCGCTTCCTGGGCGAGGCGCTGCGTGCCGCGCGCTCCCATTGGGCGCTGTGCATATGGACGGGCGCGCGGACCAATGGCTGCCGAGTTCCGGCGGGCGCTGCCCAATGAGGGGTGGCGGGGGGCGGGCCGCAGGGGCGGCGGCAGCGGCCGGGCTCCGCACGCTCCATGGCGGCCGCTGCCGGCCCCGACGAGGCGGACGAGGCGGTGCGGGGAACCTGCGAGGACGCGTCCGTCTGCAAACGGTACCGGAGCGGGGGCAGCTCCGGGGCTGAGCAGTGCGGACGGCTCGGGCGGCTCGGGGGAGCGGCCCCGGCCTCTCCCGGTGTGGGGCTCCGTGCCCCGGGCGCGGCTGAGGGTGATGCTCGGAGCCGGTCGCGGTGCGTGTGTGGGAGATCCCCCGGTGCCCCGGGCAGGGCTGCTCCGAGCCCCGGCTCCGGGCGGTGTGGGCAGCCCCTGCTGCTCGGGATGCCTCAGGGAAGAGCATCCCGAAGTTTCCAGATTCCTTCTGCAGGATGCGCACCGGAACGGGATGAGTTTCCTTGTGCCTGGCTGGGAATTTGTGCTCTGTTATTGCTGCTCGGTCCGGCTGCCCCTTTGGCTTCTGGAGCAGCAGATGTTTGGGTGGTTGAGTTTGGGTGGAGAGTTTTCCTTTCGGAATCAATTGCAAAACTCAGAAGTTGTGTTAAAACAGTAACGTTGTGCTAAACTGATGAGTAGGAGCTCTGGGATAAGTGCAAACGCCTTGTCATGTAACAATGTACATGTTTACAGAAGTAAAGCTTGATTTGTGTGTCTGGAGACAAACAATTCATCTTCTGGGTCCCCCAGGAGAGAATATTTGAGATTTGGGTCTTTGCTTGCAAAATTTCATCCAATAGTGAAGCAGCCATTAAAGAGATGCTTGTTGAACATGGCAACAGCTAAAATTTCTAACTAAACTTAATATAATCTCTTAAATCAAGTAGTTCTACACATGGAACAGGTTTTTAAACCATGTCTGTATGTGCACACCCAGGCCAGAGGGACTTTTCCAGCCTCTGTGTCTTTTAGGGTAAATTTTGGTGGCCTTATTTCATCATCCTCTCTTTTCCCTGCTGCTGCACAGGTTTGCTGTGAGTGTTGGCTACTGGAAGGACCCTTACATCCAGTATTTTGTGAGACAAGCCAAAGAAAGGAAAGCACCTGAGATCAACAGAGGCAAGTTGGAACGGGAATGGGGACACTTCACGTGTCCTGAGGAAACCTCTGCACACTGGGAGTCAGGGAAGGGAGGGAATGTGTGCAGGAATTGAGACAAGGAACTGACAGCAGAAATTCCGTGTTGTAGCTGATCTCTTAAATATCAATCTGTGAATCAAAACTCTGTTCCTTTGCTGTTTGTGTTCTGAATGGGCTGTCTCTGTGTGTCCCAGTGTAGAGATCTCCTCTGAGCAGTCAGAAGTGTTGGTTTGACCCAGGGCAGTTGGGTCTCTGCAGCTGTAGAATTATTCTGCTCTGCTTGAGGTGAAAATTGACTAAAACTTCCATTTACCCAAGGAGTTGAGTTTCATCAGTGCATGAGGTTTTGTTTGTAATTAAAAAAGAAAAGCAAAAGCCCTTAGGTATCTTGAAAAGAGGGTGTTGTTCTTCCTACAGACTGCCTGGAGGTGTTGCTGAGGTTAAACATCGAGTGCTGCGTGGCAATAACAGGGTTTGTGTGTGTTGCAGGTTATTATGCTCGTGTGCACGGGGTCAGTTACCTGATCAAGGCTTTCCTAGAGAGGACAGAATGCAACTGTCAGATTGTAAACCTTGGGGCTGGCATGGACACCCTGTTCTGGAGGCTGAAGGTAAGGAGAGCTGCAGGGACAGGCCTGGCAGGGGACACAGGGCTGGGGGACCTGCTCCAGGCTGGCTCTGTCTCACAGGGCAGGGGGGCAGCACAGCAGGAGCTCTCACACAATCCCAGGAGAGCTGGGCTTGGAAGGGACCTCTGGAGCTCATCCAGTCCAGCCCCCTGGCCAGGCAGGGTCACCTGGAGGTGACAGGAACGTGTCCAGGTGGGTTTGGGATGTCTCCTCAGGGAGACTCCACACCTTCCCTGGGCAGCTGTTCCAGGGCTCTGCCACGCCAGGGCTCTGCTCTTTCCTCTCTCATGGAAAGAGCTTCTTCCTCACATCAAGGTGGAAGTTGTTGGGTTTTAGTTTGTGGCCACTGCTCCTCGTCCTGTTACTGAACAGAGTCTGGCACCATCCTCTGCCACCCCTGGGAGGGATTTGTATGGATTGATGGGATCCCCTCTCAGCCTTCCCTTCTCCAGACTGAGCAGGCCCAGCTCCTGCAGTCTCACATCACAGAGATGCTCCCGACCCCAAATCATCTCTGTGGCCTCTGCTGGAGCCTCTCCAGCAGCTCTGGGTCTTTCTTGGAGATCAGGACTGGACCCTGCAGCTGTGCCTCACCAGGGATGAGGGCAGGATCACTCCCTGACCCACTGCCACGCTTCCCTCACATCCCCTGGGATTCCAGTTGTGAGTTTATTTATGTAAATCATGGAATCACAGAGTGGTTTGGATTGGAAGGAATCTGGAAAACCATCCAGTCCCACCCTCTGCTGTGGGCATGGACACCTTCCTCTACCCCAGGCTGCTCCAAGCCCCATCCAGCCTGGCTTTGGACACTTCCAGGGATCCAGGGACAGCCACAGCTGCTCTGGGCAGACTGTTCCATGCATAGGAGTGTTTGTGTGTGTGTAATTCATGGAAATTAAGTTATTCAGGTGTTGTATGACAATATTGTTCTGGATGAACACACCTCTGAGTGAATTGTCGTCTCATTAGCATTTACATTGGTAAATTTGGGTTCTGGGGGGAAGCCTGAGGAGCATTTTGCTTGGTCACAATTCATTGTATTCCATCAGTGCAAGGGAGACAACTCTGATTTATTTTTAACCCTGAGATGTGAAGCTTTTATCTTACCTGCATTCCTATAAAATCTCTGCCAATGTCCTGTTTTGGTAACGGTGATTTTAAAAGCTGAAGTGGGGCCTGTAATTCCAATTCTTTGTCCTTGCAGAGAGCAGGTGTGGTGTAATGAATGTACAGAAGCTGGGAGCCAGTTCCTGGAGCGTTGAGTGCTCTGAGTGCTGCTTTCATCTCAGAAACCCAGGGTTGACAGCCAGAACAGGCAGCAGCATCCATCACAAAGGGGAGAGACTTGGCACAGCTTCTCCAGCAGGCTGGGAAATTGTGCCAGCATGGAATGAAGAGCTCTCCCCTCTTTTGTAGTCCAGGCAGGCTGGTGTGCTCGTGCTCTGGCTGTGGGCTGGAGGAGAACTGGAGTGTGGTCACTGTCTGGGTGTGCAGAACGTGCCTTGTTCTTTCCTTGGAAGGCTGTGGTAAATGCTGTGGCAGATTCCTGCTGCTGTGCTCTCCCAGCTCCCCAGAATACATGGCTGGAGTGTGTGTTTCAGTGACCTGGTGTCTGGGATTAGATCAGATTCGATTTTTCCCCCTCTCTGGTGACATCCCAGCCCCACCTGGGCACGTTCCTGTGTCACCTGCTCTGCGTGACCCTGCCTGGGCAGGCCTTGGGCTGCATGAGCGTCAAAGCTCCCTTCCACCCCCTGCTATCCTGGGATCCTGTGATTACATAAAGTGTTAAATAATTTCTTTAACTCTTAGAGGGCATTCTAATGTTTCTCAGCCGATTTTTGCTGGATTTTAGGGGGTTTAATCAGTGGGACGTTGTTGTAGCACTGTTACAAATGCCAGCATAAGCCAAACCAGAGCTGTTCAGGATTTGAGGTTCTGTCTTGTCCTGTGCATGTGAAACTTGAGTGTCCCTAATTCTAGTGTCTTCCTGCAATTCCCAGGATGAAAATCTTCTCCCTAGAAAATATTTTGAAGTGGATTTTCCAATGATCGTTGCAAGAAAAATACATAATATCAAGTAAGTCTGAGGCCTGTGTTCAGCTGTGGGAGACTGGCTGTCTGTCTGTGTCATTATTTCATCTCTGCTGAGAAACTCTTCATGTTCTGGGATGTGAGGGTGGGCAGGCCCTGGCACAGGTGCCCAGAGCAGCTGTGGCTGTCCCTGGATCCCTGGCAGTGCCCAAGGCCAGGCTGGATGGAGCTGGGAGCAGCCTGGGACAGTGGGAGGTGTCCCTGCCATGGCAGGGCTGGCACTGGAGGGGCTCTGAGGTCCTTTCCCAAACCATTCCATGAATTTATTTTGAATAAAGGTTCATTAGCAGGCAGGCTCTGCAGCCACTGTCCCAGGCTGGGGAAGGTGAGGTGTGGAAGCTTTAGGGAGCCAAGCAGAGCTTGTTGTGTGCCAGGGACACTCAATTAGGGCAATTAGAGGTGATTAAGTCTTCTCTTAATGTTGAGGACAGCGCTGAATTCCCAGATGTGCCAGATCAGTTGGAGGCAGGACAGCTGCTGCTGCATGGGAATATCCTGTAGGAAGGGATCCATTAAGGGTTATTGAGGACACATTACAGAGCAGCTGGATTTCTCTTGGAAGATTTTCTCAAAACTTAAAGAAATTGTGTGTGAAACTCAGCTCAAACTTCACCAAACTTGCAAAGGTTTTTCTTTCCAGCAGAGGGCAGAGATATTCCCTTGGCTGCTTTTGATACACACACACACACAGACACACACACACATATATATATATATATATATATGATAAGAAAAAAAACTGTAAGCACACTGTTCAACAGGCTTAACTGCTCTGAGATGCTTCTTCCTTCTTCCCACAGATCAAAACCTCCCCTGTCAAAACCAATTATGGAATCCCATTCAGGGGACTCTCTTCTAATAGGTGAGTCATCTTCAAACTCAGTCAGTGATGTACTGCAGCACTTTTAAAACTTTTCTGATCATTTTGTTCTGCTATGTGGGCAGGCTTTTAATGTTTGAAATGCTGTTTGGACAGAGAATTGGGAGGGAAAAGAGGCTTTTTTCTTTTCTTACAGACTCTTGCCCATTTGTTCCATGTCATGTTAGAAATGTCTTCTCTTTAAGTGGTTTTATTCTGGCAGAAAGTTGTTGGTTTTTTTTTCTTTTTCTCTCATATGTAGTTCCTTTTCTGTCACAGGAAAGGAAAAAGTGCTACAGAGAGGCATGGATACTGGATTAAAATATCTGTTGAGTGTTTATCTGCTTTCTGTCTCATTAAGAGCACAAATCTTTACATTTAGCAGAGTTTTCACAGCAGAAACACAGCCTGCACAGTCCAGGCTCATGAGTGCTGTTTGTTACATTTTGGTATTGAAAGGATAAATAATTTCAGGTGGAGTGATGTGGTTGTACTCTCTTGTTTTCTAAGCTCATTATGGAGCAGGAGGTTGTGGACTCCCCATCCTTGCAAGTGTCCAAGGCCAGGGCTTGGAGCAGCCTGGGACAGTGGGAGCTGTCCCTGCCATGGCAGGGCTGCCACTCCATGGTCTCTAAGGTCCCTCCCAGCCCAAGTCATTCTGGAATTGTATGTTTGTGCTAGGATTGCCCTTGAAAACCTTTTTACTTGTGGAAAATTCCCTGGGTTCCGTTGAGTTTGTGTTCTCAGTGCAGATGCTGAGCTGTAGCAGCTGCCTTGGACAATTTAGGAGGGGCAGTAATTCCCTGCACCCACCACAGCAAGTGCTCTGTGTGTGCAGGTGTGGCCCTGGCAGAGCCTGCAGTGACCACCTGTGGCCCCTGGGCAAGCTCAAGCCCAGGCTCTGGGCACATCCTGCAGATTTTACTGCTGCACATCATTGGGTCTTCACTTCCCAGCCCTGCAGATGTCTTTGGAGGGCAGAGATCTCCCTTGTACCCTCGGGCCTCCAAAGAGGAAAGGCCAGAGCCCCAGCTCAGAAAAGGGCTCCTGGGGACCCCCGGCTTCCAGGCAGGCCCTGCTGGGGCCACCTGAGCCCAGGGAGATCTGCTGCAGCAGCTCTGGCCCAGAGGCACCCCCAGTCCATGCCAGGGGCTGCCTTTGTGTTCCTCAAGAGCTGCAGGAGCATCTGGAGCAGCAAAATACCTGCAGACTTACCAGCCTGCACTGTTGGAATCGAGGGCTGTTAACAGCCAGCTCCCACTGGGGTGTACTGGTGAAACTGGTTTCTCTGGAGCTGCTCCTCTGGTTCCTTCTCAGTGCTGGCTGTTAAAACCTCAGCCTTGCTGTTGCCAGGCTGGTGTGGGCTCTGCTGGATCTTTGGGCTGTAGCAGCGTGTCCAGGACACGTGGAGATGGTGGAAGTGTTGTGGAACTCCAGCTTGAGGTGACCCCCAGGCACTGGTCAGATCCCTGTGAACTCTGGTTTGAGGATGAATGGAGCTGCTTTGTGGGGATGTGCCAGCAGGAGAGGTGCTGGAATAGCTAGATAAACAGATGAGCAGAGAGTTCTTACAGATCTAAAGGAACTTGTCAAGGAATTCTCTCAGCTGCTGGTTGGTCTGTGCCCTCTCATTTAATACTGTCTCCAGCTGGAAGGTTGTGGCTGTGACTCAGATGGGCTCCAGGGGAAATCCAGGGAACCCCAAGCCAGGAGGACTGAACAGATCATAGGAGCTCTAACAGACAGAATTAGTGGAACACAGGAATCAGAGGTGTTGAGGAAGAGTCACCATGGCTTTTGGGAGGGTAAGTTGTGCTTCCCGGATCTGTTGGAGCTCTCTAAGTCAACCTGTCTATTGGAAAAGGACATCAGCATAGTGCTTGGATTTCAAGAATGTGTTTTGACTGTGTCCCATGGCAAAGTTTGCCAAAGAAATGGCACAGTGGTTGTGGGGAAGGAATGGTTCTCATATGGATGAGGAGCTGGGATGGAGGGCGAGCATATGTTGTTAATTTTTGTTATGGAGGAGATGGAGATCTGTGCTTGAGGGTATGTTGTTGTTCAACACTAAGAAAAAATTGGGAAAATACAGTGATTAGTAAGTGGCAGCTTGTTGGCAAATCCAAACTCTGAAGAGTGGTAAAGAACTGTAGAAGTATCTTGTGAAATTAGTGACTTGATGATGATTTCAATGTGGATTAATAGAAAGTGATGCACATGGGGGGAAAAACAGTTTGTGCCTCACATGTAAATGATTATTGCTGCCTTCCTGCAGGATCTGGGTATTAGAATAAATAGATGGATGAAAGCATGAGCTCAGTAATGGCCCAGAAATACAAAGTGATTTTAAGTATTTTTGAGAAAAAGCTAGGAAACAACTTAGGTGCCAGTGTTGAGAAGTGTTTCCTCTCTTTGACTCTTCCCTTTGGAGCTGTTGTTGGCCTCTGGAAGGCTGGGTGTCATCCTGGGGGCACCTTTGGCACAGCTGTTAGACTGTGCAATGTTCTGGGAATTCCACCTGGCACAGGGGAGCAGCACTGCCAGCTAGGCAAATGTTCCTCCTTTCTGTGGGGATGTGGAGCAGGATTTTAGAATCCTCTCCCTCCCTGTGCCTGCCTCCCCACATCAGCTCACACTCCTGTCCCTGATGTACCAGGAATGATTTGTTTAGATGGTTTGGAATTTTGTTTTTGTGCTGTGCCAATGCAGATTGACACAATTCAGGTTCTCTCACAGCTTTTCTGCTCACCCTGGATGAGAAGCTGCTGCCAGTGCACAGCTTGAGTGGCATCAGGGCAGCGTGTGCTGGGCAGCTGTGGCCAGAGCAGCTCCAGGACAGAGGTGGTGCCCAGGAGTGCAGCGAGGTGAGCCCGTCACAGCCCCAGGGAAAGCAGTGTTAGCCCTGGGGCAGTTCCCAGCAGATCATTCTCAAGGTTCCCTGCTCTGCTGGGGGATGCTGCTCGTGCTGGGAGGGCAGTGCTGCAGCGCTGTTGCCTGGGCAGGTACAAACTGCACCTGCTGAGCTGTTCCCTTGGTGTGCCACTCACATCTTCTGGGCCAGCTTGGTTGTTTCAGCTTCCCTCCATCCCCAGATTTCCTTGTGAGCCAGGGTGGGTGTCAGGAGGACCTGCAGGGGCTGACCCTGAGCTTGCAGGACGAGCTGGGTGTGTGGCAGTGCCCTGCTGGGCTGGTGGAGTGAAGCCTGAGCTGGGGCAGAGCAGCATGCAGAACAGGCTGCTGCTCTGTAAAGCTGCCAGAGACCTTAGCCTGAAAATCCTAATGAAATCACTTGGAGTCAATAGTATCCTGCATGCTGTCTCTTGGAAAACCTCCAGGAAATCGTTGCACTAATGTGAGAGGAGAGTAAGAGAAGAAAGCTGAATTCTTGTGGCAGAGGAAGAGCTTGGTGTGCCTGGAGGCTGCAGTGCTGCCCTGGCCTCCCTCAGCACAGCAGTTTCTTCTCCTAACATTGCTGGGAAGAAAAGATTCAATGTGCTGAGGTCAAAAGGCAGCTACAAGCAGCTCCTGCTACTACTCAGTTGCTACAAGCTTGTCTTGTTCTATGACTGTGAAATTGGAACCACTCGTGTTGTTACCTCTGTGCCAAAGCCATGGAAAATAAACATACAAGTGTGTGCCCAGAGCATTCTCTATTGATTATCCCTGGAGAGCTGAACCCTGAGCCTGGGCCAGGAGAGCCTGGGTGGGGTAGGTGGAGTGGTGGGGCTCATCCTTCTCCCCTTCTCTCCCCCCTCCCTTGTATTTCTCAAATTAAATCTGAGTTTGGTGTTTCTCAAACCTTCATTTCAGCCAAGTGCAGAGAGAATCTTTGTACCACACAAATCCCCTCTCTAGAGGAGAGCACCCAACCAAACAACCTCACTAGAAACCAGCACGAGGTGGTGGTGCCTGGGTAGGAATCAGTACCTGCAATATGGGATTTTCAGTGGTTTGAGCCACCAAATGTCAGTGCCAGCATTGTGGCCTGAGTCACAGCACTGCAGTAAGAATGAGCACAGGGGTTTGAACATACACACAAAATCAATTCAGTTAAAACAAACTGTTGTTCCTCAGAAGAAGTCAATGGGGACCACGTGACTGTGCTGCCAAGCTGGAATTTGGTTTTCCTTTTGCAGCTGCCCTGTGGATGGGCAGGAATTGTAAAATCCATTGGCAGCAGATTGCTGACTTCATAATTGACAGAATATCCTGAGTGGGGAGGGACCCCCAGGGAACATCCCAGTCCAGCCCTGCACAGCCCAGCCCCGAGAGTCTCCAGCTGCAGTGAGGCAGAGCTGTGCCAGCCCGTGTCCCAGCAGTGCTGCAGCTTTTGGGGTGTTTGGGGATGGATTTCTGCCCTCCAGGCTGGGAACAGTGGCAGTTGCAGCTGCCATCAGTGATTGTTTGCTCCCCAAGTGGGAGGTGATGGAGCAGTTGAGGTTTGCCTAGTTAAGTCTGATCAGACTGAAGAGGGGGGAATTTAGGTGAGCTACTGAGGAGAATTCCTTCCCTGGGAGGGTGGGAGGTGCTGGCACAGGTTCCCAGAGCAGCTGGGGCTGCCCCTGGATTCCTGGAAGCGTTCCAGGCCAGGTTGGAGCAGCCTGGGGCAGTGGAAGGTGTCCCTGCCATGGCAGGGGTGGCACTGGGTGGTCCCTTCCAATCCAAACCAATTCGGGATTTCATGATAAAAATGCTCGAATCAGACTTCCACCTTGGTGTGTTTGTGCTCCCTCTCTCCTTGATCTTAAAAAGTTTTGAGGTTTATTTCTGGCTTTTATTTCTGTTCTTTACTGATGTATTTGTGTGTCCAAGCTCCAAAGCTGGACAGGGAGCTGGCATTAATTCCCTACTAATTGTGGTGGCTGACGCTCGCTGTGCCGTATCCATGGACAGAAACCAATCCCTATTTAAACACTTCCCTGTGTGTGGTGGGGTTTTTGGGTGGCTTTTTTTGATGCCATTATCATGGCCTTGATGTAATCACTTAAATAGAAGGGTGTGGGAAGTAGTAAAGCTATTACAGAACATGCACATGGAAAAAGCCTTGACTCAAAATGTTGAATCATTTGCCGCACAACTTTTTTTTTTTTTTTTTTTTTTTTCTCTTTTTTTTTTTCCCTTGTAACTCTCTTTCTGAACTGTTTCTGATTCCTGGATCTGCTCCCAAGTGTTGCTGGAATGGCAGCTGTTGTCACTTTCTAGTGCCTCTTTCAGGGAGGTGGTCACTTGAAAACTAAACAGAGGTGCATCCTCTGGAATGTTTGATCAGTGCTTGATACAATAATTGGGAAACCCACACTTGTCCCCACATTTTTTGTTCCCCTCTCCTGAAATGGAAACCCCTTTCATCCTGTCCCTTCAGCCACTTGGCTTCTCTTCTTTCCTCGCTCCAGCTGTGCCAGGGGAGGCTCAGCTTGGACACCAGGAGGAATTTCTCCTTGGAAAGGGTGGTCAGGGGCAGGAAGGGGCTGCCCAGGGAGCTCTGGAACCCCCTCCAGAATACCTGAGGTGTTCCAGAGCCATGCCAGTATTCCTGCAGGACTTTGGCTCTGGGTGGGTTTGATGGAGCACTTGGGAAGTGCCTCCTGTGGGCACTGGGCTCCTCTGGGTGTCAGAATTCCTGATGGCAGGAGGCTCTGCTGCCTCCTCCCAGCTGTGCCAGCATGGCAGGGGCTCCTTGGACTCTGGGATTTGTCCCTCCTTCGTGCTGGGAAGCATCCACAGGAATCCACAGGATCCTGTTGTATCCCAGGGGAATATCTGTTGCTCAGAGTCCCTTCAATAATTTGACTCTTTCCTTAATACCACCACTAAATCATACCAAAAGGTTAAATGGTAACTTCTTTTGGCCCCAAGTCTATATCTGCTCCCCACATTTATTATTTAACTACATAGATAGTTAATTGATATTGATACAGCTGTATCTGTTATTATGATTTGAAATATTGTCAGTTTTTCAGAAATTGATGTACTTTCATGTAGTTCCTATGTACATACCTTGTGCCATCTGAGAAGACTCTCCAAACAAAACAAAAACCTTGCCTTTAATCTTGCCATGTTTCTTCTCTCTGCATTGCTGGGAGCCATGGTAACGGCTGGGATAACCTCTCTGCTTCAGCGTGGCTGCAGAGGGAGAGGCTCAGTGCAGGGTCTGCAGAGATGGAGCACTGCAAAACACAACTGGGAAGGGAATTCAGAGATGGAGCACTGCAAAACACAACTGGGAAGGGAATTCACGTCTGAAGGGGAAGAGTTTGCAGCTCAGAGTTCAGTACAGCACATCAAGCTTTGGCTCCCAATCCATGAGCTCCTGGGTAGTTTTTTTGATTCAGAACTCCAGCAGCCCTCTCATTTTTAACGTTAGTCTCCCCAAATTCTTGCCTTGCAGATTCCCACAGCCTGGACTCCAGTCGATATTCCATAGTGGGAGCAGACCTCCGTTTCTCATCGGATCTGGAGGAAAAGCTAAAGAAACATAGCTTGGATATACAGTAAGATCATAGGGTTTCCATTGGTTTGCTTTGGTTTTTGTTTTGTTTGGTTTTTTTAGTGGAAGCTTGTGGAATCCATTTTCCAAGGCCAGGTTGGACAGGGCTTGGAGCTGGGGTAGTGGAAGGTGTCCCTGCCCATGGCAGGGGGTGGCACTGGGTGGTTCCTGTGATCCCTTCCATCCCAAACCACTCCAGGATTCTCTGAGTTTTATCTCTGTAATTATTTTCCTGAACAACCCCTGTTGTTCCCTGAACCTTTGTGTGGGACTGCAATGGAGTCCTTGGGGTCTGAATCCCAAAGCTCCTCTGGGGTTTTCTTGTTCAACATGAGGCTTTGGGGGGGCAGGAGTTGAGTTTTTGAGTGGATGATGGACAGACCTTTAAAATCTAAGCAATATAAATAGCAGCGATCTGGCTGGGTGGGAGAGAGCATATGGGGAAGCAGAATGCATCAAATTGCCATTTAATTCTTTACACTTCCATCCTCTGAAATGTTGCCTTGCTTGCCTACATTGCTGCTCCTTGTGGAATTTCTCCTGCTTCTAGTGACTTTTTTTCCCCCTTTCATTCCAGCAATTAAAAGCAAACTCAATAATTGTGAAGAAGAATCACTTGTGTGGATGTCTATTTTTGTTGTTTTGTGGATGGAGGGGGAAGAGGCAACGTGCAAACTATAGATTACATTTTGTTAGATAATAATATGTGAAAATTGTTTTAGAGATAAGTGAACAAATTTGTCTAATTAAAATTCTTCTTGGAACTTTTTTTTTTTTTTTAAGAGAAAACTTTCTTTTTTCAATTTGTAATTAATGCCTGGTTTCACTGATCTCTGCAGGACTGTGAGCTGTGCCCACAGGGCACAATTGTCCTGCAGAGGGAATTTTAACACACCTCAGTTCCTGCTGTCACAGAGGACTTGGAGAATGCACACTGCTCTGTGCTCAGGGCTGGCTCTGGGGAGATTGATCCCTAAAATCTCTGGTTCACAACCACAGGAGTCTCCTGTGGTTCATTAATTCTCAGCTGCCAGAAATCCCAGCTTTACTCAATGTGATGAAGAGATTTCATTCAGTCTTCAGTGTCTGGTTCATAAAAAATGGAGCTCTTTCAGGAAACTCTGTGGACACGAAGTGACTTGCTTGCTCACGATCCTTTTTAGCTTTTTCTTGTTCTTTTGCTGGAAATCACGTTCTCCTTTGCTTCTTGTTTTGCAGTTTGCCAACGCTGCTGGTGGCCGAGTGTGTGCTGGTTTACATGACCCCCCAGCAGTCTGCAAACCTGCTCAAGTGGGCAGCAAGCACCTTCCCCGTGGCCATGGTTATCAATTATGAGCAGGTAAAACCAAAGGGGCATTTTGAGACCTGCATTGTTGGCATTAAAATTGCTCTCGTAGGTGGGAGTTGCTGAGGAATGAGAGTGGGCCATGTCCTTTTGTAGAAACAGCAGTTTCTGCTGAATTTCTGTAGTAATGTGTTTTAACTTGTAGCTTGGTTAGCCCAATATAGAGAAAATACTTCTATTCTGAAAGACAATTTCTGGACTATGTTGAAGCAAAATAATTGAGACTTAATCCATACGTGGAAAAAACCATAGAATATTGATTTAGCTAAAGCAGAGGAAAAAGAAACGATGCTGAGTGCTGGCTCTGGATTATGACATTACATAATTACCTCTGTGTTCTTTGGCAAAGTGGAGCAAAAAGCACATCAGCATGAGCCCTGTTTCTCCCTGTGGAAGTAAAACACTGCCTCGGGGGAACTGGGTGGCTGCAGGAGTTAGTGACAGGATCCTGCAAGCTGTAAATGACTGCTGCAGAGCTGGGGGAGTTTGTGAGGGCTGAGAGCAGAGCAGCTGTGCTGCCAGCCCCGCTGGGACACTGTCCCCTGTCCCTGGGGGACTGTCCCCTGTCCCTGGAGCACTGTCCCCTGTCCCTGGGGCACTGTCCCCTGCCCCTGGAGCACTGTCCCCTGCCCCTGGGGCACTGTCCCCTGCCCCTGGAGCACTGTCCCCTGCCCCTGGAGCACTGTCCCCTGTCCCTGGGGGACTGTCCCCTGTCCCTGGAGCACTGTCCCCTGTCCCTGGGGGACTGTCCCCTGTCCCTGGAGCACTGTCCCCTGTCCCTGGGACACTGTCCCCTGCCCCTGGGGCACTGTCCCCTGCCCTTGGAGCACTGTCACCTGTCCCTGGAGCACTGTCCCCTGTCCCTGGGGCACTGTCCCCTGCCCCTGGGGCACTGTCCCCTGTCCCTGGAGCACTGTCCCCTGTCCCTGAGGCACTGTCCCCTGCCCTTGGGGCACTGTCCCCTGTCCCTGAGGCACTGTCCCCTGCCCCTGGAGCACTGTCCCCTGCCCATGGAGCACTGTCCCCTGCCCATGGAGCACTGTCCCCTGCCCATGGAGCACTGTCCCCTGTCCCTGGGGCACTGTCCCCTGTCCCTGGAGCACTGTCCCCTGTCCCTGGAGCACTGTCCCCTGTCCCTGGGGCACTGTCCCTGAGGCACTGTCCCCTGTCCCTGGAGCACTGTCCCCTGTCCCTGGGGCACTGTCCCCTGCCCCTGGAGCACTGTCCCCTGTCCCTGAGGCACTGTCTCCTGTCCCTGGAGCACTGTCCCCTGCCCTTGGAGCACTGTCCCCTGTCCCTGGGGCACTGTCCCCTGTCCCTGGAGCACTGTCCCCTGCCCTTGGAGCACTGTCCCCTGCCCATGGAGCCCTGTCCCCTGTCCCTGAGGCACTGTCCCCTGTCCCTGAGGCACTGTCCCCTGTCCCTGGGGCACTGTCCCCTGTCCCTGGAGCACTGTCCCCTGTCCCTGGGGCACTGTCCCCTGCCCCTGGAGCACTGTCCCCTATCCCTGGGGCACTGTCCCCTGCCCCTGGAGCACTGTCCCCTGTCCCTGAGGCACTGTCCCCTGTCCCTGGGGCACTGTCCCCTGTCCCTGGAGCACTGTCCCCTGCCCTTGGAGCACTGTCCCCTGCCCATGGAGCCCTGTCCCCTGCCCCTGGGGCACTGTCCCCTGCCCCTGGGGCACTGTCCCCTGCCCCTGGAGCACTGTCCCCTGTCCCTGGGGCACTGTCCCCTGTCCCTGGGGCACTGTCCCCTGTCCATGGAGCACTGTCCCCTGTCCCTGGAGCACTGTCCCCTGTCCATGGAGCACTGTCCCCTGTCCCTGGGGCACTGTCCCCTGTCCCTGGAGCACTGTCCCCTGTCCCATGGAGCCCTGTCCCCTGTCCCTGGGGCACTGTCCCCTGTCCCTGGGGCACTGTCCCCTGCCCCTGGAGCCCTGTCCCCTGCCCTTGGGCACTGTCCCCTGTCCCTGGAGCCCTGTCCCCTGTCCCTGGAGCCCTGTCCCCTGCCCTTGGAGCACTGTCCCCTGCCCATGGAGCACTGTCCCCTGTCCCTAAGGCACTGTCCCCTGTCCCTGGGGCACTGTCCTCTGTCCCTGGGGCACTGTCCCCTGCCCCTGGGGCACTGTCCCCTGTCCCTGGAGCCCTGTCCCTGGGGCACTGTCCCCTGTCCCTGAGGCACTGTCCCCTGTCCCTGGGGCAGCTCCCGAGGAGGAGGAGGAGGAGGAGGAGGAGGATGAGGAGGAGGGAGTGTGGAGTGACAGCTGCTGTGAGGCCGTGCCCCTCTCTGCCACGCTGTGCCTTTTGTGACGTAGGGGATGCAGGGGTTTGAGCAGGTTCCTGCTTTTCCCCGCGGTTCTGCTGTGCTGGGAAGGGGGAACAGTTTTGTCTCCTTGTCTCCCTGAGGTGAACATGAGGGATCGCTTCGGGCAGATCATGATCGAGAACCTGCAGCGCCGGCAGTGCAACCTGGCCGGGGTGGAGCTCTGCAGCTCCCTGGACTCACAGGTGAGGGGACAGCTCAGGGGGCTGAGTTAACCCTGTGTTAGCCTGGATCTGAGTTGGGAGTGTGCCCTGTGGGGCTCAGCAGGGACCAGGGCACGGTGGGGCAGTCCCTGAGCCCTTTGCTGGCCACGTTATTGTGGAATCAGGACATGGTTTGGCTTGGAAGGGACTGAGAGACCATGGAGTGCCAGTCCTGCCATGGCAGGGACACCTTCCACCCTCCCAGGCTGCCCCAAGCCCTGTCCAGCCTGGCCTTGGGCACTGCCAGGGATCCAGGGCCAGCCCCAGCTGCTCTGGGCACCTGTGCCAGGCACTGCCCACCCTGCCAGGGAACAATTCCTGCCCAAGATCCCATCCAGCCCTGCCCTCTGGCACTGGGAGCCATTCCCTGTGTCCTGGCACTCCAGCCCTTGTAAACAATCTCTCTCCACGTTTCTTGTTGGCTCCTTCAGGTCCTGGCAGGCCACAGTTAGGTCACCCCAGAGCTTCTCTTTGATAGCTGAATGTCAGTGTTGCACAGAAGCTCCTGCTCAGGGCCAGCCTGCACAGATCAGCAGCACAGGGTTAGGGAAGAGCTTGGGAGCTCTTCAGAGCACAGCTCAGTCAGCTGCCCAGTGAAATCCTTACAGGGCAACACTGTCCTGCCATCCTCAGGGGCTTTCCCTGGAGCCCTGTGAGAGCTGTGCTGCCCTTTGTTTTCCAGAGGGAACGACTGCTGGTAAATGGCTGGGAAAACGCCCGTGCCATCGATATGATGAAGGTGTACAGCTTCCTGCCACAGGCTGATGTCAAAAGGTACCACTTTTGGACCCAAAAGTCATCTGCAGATGCCATTTCCAAGGTCCTTCCCATCCAGGTGTAACAGAGAGGAGGCTGCAGGCAGGTGCTGCCCAGGGAGACACAGCATTGCTGATTCTGAAGCTCTGCAGAGCTCCAGGATAATGCCTGGATCGATGATCCAGAGGGTGAACGCTGCCAGGAGCAGACTGGAAGTAGTGGTGGCTTATTTGGGTGTGACAGAAGGCATCTCTCATGACAGAAATTTGCAGATGGGAGATGCCACAGAAATGCTGTGTTGACTTTTTGCAGTCCCCAAGATGTTCCTTGTGAAGATCTTGGCTGGGGTTAAACCATGACACGTTGAAATCATGAGGGGGAGACTGCTGGCTCTGCAGAGCTCAGAGCAGGGACTAAAGGCTGTTTAACAGTCACTGATCTGCCTGGATTTTGTTAATATTTCTGCACTAAATGCTAAACAGTGGGAAATTTTAAGGAGTGTCTTCTTAGGGATATAATGTGAAATGTGAAATGCTGTGAGTCATTCATAGTTGGAATTAGCTGAGCAAGTTACCTTGGTCAAAATATTCACGTATGGGGGTTTCTCAAAGCCTGGAACTGAACAGGTGAGAGGGGAAATCAGAGGTGGTTTAAATAGGAACAGGGATGTGTGGTGGCACCATATGGCACTGGTGGAGACACAGAGCTCGTGCTTTCTCTGCAGCATTTTTGGCTACCTTGGATCTGTTCAGCTCCTTGCACTTGTTCCACATGCCAGGAAATAGGGTTATGTAAACTCTGTCCTCCAGTAGCAGTGAGGCAAATGCTTTTTCTTTAGGAAAGTCTTTCCCACAGTGTTCCTTTGCAGCATTTCACACCTGGGAGTTCACTTAGGAACTTTGGCCCCTTCAGAGCCTCAGTTGCAGCCCTGGTTTTGTGAGGAGTTCCACGGATGAGTCCTGGAACAGGGAGTTCCAGGGATGAGGAGTTGAAAGCACCCTGTGGGTCACTTGTTCCATGCATTGACAGGGGTGGCATCATGGATAAATACCTGTAATTATTCCCTGGAGAGGTAACTGCCTTTCTGGTCACAGTTTTCACTCCCATGGAGTGAACAATTCAGTAAAAATCCTGCTGAGAGTCCAGCTCAAATCCCGACTTTTATTTTACTCTTGCAGAATAGAAGCCCTTGAATTCCTGGATGAAAAGGAACTGTTTGAACAACTGATGCAGCACTACTGCATCTGCTGGGCTTGCAAGGACAGCAGCAACCTGGGTAATGTTCTCCTGGGGGTGATCCTGCCATGGAAATGTCCTGTGGGAGGGCTGGGTTTGGGATGTCACAGCAGCTGGGGGTGATCCTGCCATGGAAATGTCCTGTGGGAGGGCTGGGCTTGGGATGTCACAGCAGCTGGGGGTGATCCTGCCATGGAAATGTCCTGTGGGAGGGCTGGGCTTGGGATGTCACAGCAGCTGTGCCTCAGAGCCCCCCTGCTCCAGGACTGGAGCACCTCCCAGCTGGGGATTGTTCCTCCCCAGCCTTTGGAGCCTTTATGGGCATCCAAGTGGGAAGCCTGTCCAGTACAGGGGAGTTGGAATTTTTCCACCAGAAGATGCCGTATGGGTTACTTTAAATAACTGCCTGCTTTATCCCATCAGTGCTAATTGAAAGGTTTACAAATCCCATGCATGGGAAGTGCCATATGGGCACACGGTATATGAAGGCACAGTGTCCTGACAACACAAAAATAAATTTGTATTACTTATCCCAGGCTTCTCTGCACTGTCCCCATTTGCAGCCATCTGACACTGAAGTTTTCCACAGCGCTTTCTCTCTGGGGAAAAGTATTCCCTCTGAAATTATCTCTTCTACATGTTCCTTTCGTTCTTAAAATTCTGTCTCTCCCAGGCTGGAATTTCTGTGAGAGAGAGAGAGACTTGATTTAGGCTTTCTGTGACATTTGGATGTTGCTGCTGCCCAAGAAATGATGAAATGAGGGGAATGGTTGTTTGGCTGAGGGATGGATGGCCACAGCCTGTATTTGTCCAGATTAGAAAGACAACTCTATTGCAGCCAGTTTGTCTCTACTGCTGGCTGCAATTTCAGGGACTTCAGTCTTTCCAGAAAACCTCTGCCTGCCACTTGTATCATTGCTCCATCCTCTCTGCCCTTCCCCTGCTCTGACAGAGTATCCAAGAGCAGATTTTATTGACTGTTCCTCAGCAAACAGGAATAAATCTGGTCCCTGCAGCCTGGCTGGGCAGCAAAGCCTCTGACAGAGCTGGTGAAAGGAGATGAAATAAAATCTGGTGAAAGGAGCTCTTCAACACCCTGTTGCTGCTGCTGTGACAGAGCTGCTGCCTTGTGGTGGTGCTCTCCTGAATCCTCCAGAGCTCTGAGCTCAAAAAGCCGTGTTCTGCATTGGATTCCTTCAGAATGAGAGGTGGTGACTGTAATACACAACTCATTTTTAGAGGAGCTAAGGCCCCAAAGTTCCCCTGTGCTGGGGATCTCAGCATTGTTCTTTTGCTGTCATTAGAGAAGGGCTTAGGACGGTTTGGGGAGCTGAGGCTGAGGGGTGCAGGGAGAAGTTAAAACAGGCAGTGATCTCAAAGGTGATCATCAAGTGTCCAATGGACATGGATATGCCTTAATCTAAAGCAGGGCTTTATTATCCAGTGTGGATTTACTGCCCTCGTTATTGGTGATTTCCCCTCTTTGTCTTCTTCATTTCATGGGCAGACCCTGAACTTTGTGGTGTTCCTTCTGCCATGAATAACTCCAGTGCTCCTGCAAATTGACTTCGTCAAATCAATTAAATCACAATCAAAAAAGGGTCTAAAAATCAAAAAAGTGCAGCCCAACCCATTTCCTGCTTTCCTCACACCAAATCCTTTATGTTTAAGTTTGAAAGAATGAATTAACTCTCAAAGCACCTTTCTTGCTGTGTGTAGCTGAGCCGGTTCCAGTGAAGGGCAGGGAATAATAAAATCTCCTTTCTTTCCCCAAATCCCTCTTTCTCTTCACACAGGCCTGGCAAACATCGACTTCTGAGGGGAGGGGAGCCCTGTGGAGCCCCATGGAGGTGGAGAGGATGGGATTTGCACGTGGCAGCCCCGGGCTGTGGCTGGGACAGCTCCTGCTGCTGCTGCTGGGGACGGGCCTGGTGCCTTGGGGTGGTTTCAAGGAACATTTTCTGTGAGCAGGACTTGCCTCCCGTTCCCAGCTGTCTAACGGTGCACAAGGTGTCAGTAACTCCTGTTTA
The DNA here is from genome assembly GCF_030490865.1 of Poecile atricapillus. Classification (NCBI taxonomy): domain Eukaryota; kingdom Metazoa; phylum Chordata; class Aves; order Passeriformes; family Paridae; genus Poecile; species Poecile atricapillus. The sequence continues at coordinate 16,267,818 of NC_081262.1, forward strand.
AAGCTTGCCTTCCTTAGTTTAAAGCTGAAAGTGAAGTGTTCTTGGACTCTTTGGTTTCCCTCTCCCGTGTTTTTGTGGATGTGTAGCTGGTGTTTGTGGCAGGAGCCTGGGCAGCTGCAGCAGGGGGAGCCTGCCCTGGCTGGGCAGGGAGGGAATTCTGTGCGTTCTGTTCTGCCCTGGGTGGGCAGGGAGGGAATTCTGTGCGTTCTGTTCTGCCCTGGCTGGGCAGGGAGGGAATTCTGTGCGTTCTGTTCTGCCCTGGGTGGGCAGGGAGGGAATTCTGTGCGTTCTGTTCTGCTCAGGTCGGATTCTGATCAAGTGTGTTGGCTTCTCCAGGCTTCACTGCTGCTCACTGTCACTGCTGGGTGTTCCTGGAGGGGAAGGGTGAAGGAGGAGGAGGAGGGCCCTGGCTGTGTTCAGTGATGTACAAGAAACTGGAAAATGGGTTTGATTTAACTGGGAAAGGCTTAGCTTGTGGTTTCAGCACTGGGATGCTGAAGAAAGAAATTAATCTCAATTTGCACTGCTTCTGGTAGTATCTTTACACCAGTTCCTCCTTCTCTCTTTCCCCTTAAAAGAAGCAAAACAAAATCCCAACAGCAATGAAAGCCCTTGTCCTGTTGTTTGAAATTGAATCTTGCAACCTTCCTATGAGAAAAATAATAAATGTTTAGTATTTATAATTGGTCTCCTGTCTTGTTTGCTTGAAATGACCTGTTTCTATCTGGTTTGGTGACATTTTTGCTCTCACCCAATGCCTCACCTGGAATATTTTTCAAAGCAGTTGCTGGCAGGCCCAGGAGAGCTGTGGCTGCCCCTGGATCCCTGGCAGGGGTGGCACTGGGTGGGCTTGGAGGTCCCTTCAACCCAACCCATTCTGGCATCCTGTGAAATGACCTTTCCTTCAGGGGTTAAAAATGAACCCAAACCCCAGCACAGCCCCTCTGCACTGCAGGAGCCTTCCTCAGCAGTCACTAATGCCCAGAGGCACCAACACTGTCCTGCTCATTTCTTGGGAATTAAATGAGGAATTCAGAGTTGCATGAAAGCCCATCTCTATTATCCATTTAATTTAGCCAGACCCCCTTTGGGACCACATTCCCTGAGCCTCCTGTAGCATCTTTCTGAGTGGGAGCCAGGCTGGAGTCCCACCTGCCCTGGAACATCCAAACCTGTTTCCTTGGAGCTGTTCCCACCTGAGGAGCATCCCCTGAGCTGGTTCATTTTTCATCTCAGCGCGTTTGAGCGTGGCTCATTGCGGAGATGTCCTGAGCTCCATCAGCCTTTTGTGTCTTTTTTTGTCATAATTTCATCCCTTTGTGTTTGGGAATAATGTCTGTGCTGGCAGGAGGCAGATCCTGGTGCTCATCAGTTCTATTTTGGGTGTCTGTGTAATTTGCTGCCCCGTGGGGAGCCCAGCCCGGCGCGGAGCCGCTGCCGTGGGGCGAGGGCACCGCGGTGCCCCTGCCCTGTCCCAGCTGCTCAGCACCCAGCTGGGAGAAGGGAAATCACTCCCAGGAACTCGAGCAGAGTGTCTCCTCGGAGTTGGCAGCAGTGGTGAGGAAATTGGGTCAGGCTGTGCTCCAGGGTTGCAGCAGGATCAAAGGAAGCGGGATCCCTGGCAGCTCGTGGGGGAGGACGGGTGGGCAGCCCTGTGCTCAGCCTTGTGCTGACTGAAATAGAGAAACAAATCTCTCAGCTCTCTCCAGGGAATGTTTGGATGTGGAGGGTGCTGCTGGAGCAGCGCTGCTCTGCTGGGAAGCTGCTGGCTCAGGAGGCTGTTCCAGGCAGGAGAGGTGGCCTCTGCCTTCTGCTGCTGCTGCCCCTGGGATGGGGGATCCCTGGAGCTGCCCCTGGATCTCTGCCTCTCCCTCCTGCTCCAGCCTGGCCTTTTCCCGGGGGATTGGTGCTGCTGGGCCAACAGAATTCATCTCTAAGAGCCACAGAACGGTTTAGATTGGAAGGAGCCTTTAAATCGCACCCAGTTCCACCCCTGCCCTGGGCAGGGATCCCTTCCACCATCCCAGGCTGCTCCCAGCCCTGTCCAGCCTGGCCTGGGACTGTTCCAGGGCTCCAGGGCAGCCCCAGCTGCTCTGGGCAGCCTGTCCTGCCCACCCAGGGAGGGATTGGAGAGGAGCTGTGCTCAGGAAGGGTTCCCAGAGTGGGGAATGGGATGGGAAGCTTTGCTGAGGAGAAGGCTGGGTGCTGTGTCTGTGGCAGGGTGAGGCAGAGGTCCCTGGATGGTTCCAGCAGGAGCCAGGAACTCCCCCTGCCTGTCCCCACTCAGTGCTGGCTGCTGGCCTTGCTTTCCCTGCCTTGTCTGCCCTGTGCCTGTGTCCCAGCCCCATCACCCATCCCTGAGCGTGCCCTGCTCACTCTTCAAGGATGGATAGAAGAAATTACCTTCAGGAAGTTAAATTGTTCAGTCCCTGCCAGGGCTTGCCCAGCAGAATGAAAAGCAGAGGTTGGCTCGGTGGTATTTCAGCCCCTCTGCAGATTACCAGCTCCCCATTTTGAGTTTACACAATTTTTCAGGTCTCTGAGCTGCTGGGGCTCAGGAGAATGTGGTTTTTGAGGAAGGAAAAGCAGGTGGGCTGACAAGACAGCCAGGGGCCAGCTCATTGCAGGGGTGTGTAGGACCAGGAGCATCCATCCCTTCTGTGGGAGCTTGGTGGATTTTATTCTAAACACCAGAATTAAGAATGTGAAATAGCAGAATTAAGGCCTGAATGGCTTCATCCTACTTGGATGGTAATTTTCCCCGCTCAAACACCAGTCTGTGAGTGCAGAACTGACACAAATCCGTCCCTGCTCTCCAGCAGACAACGCCCAGTCCGCATTAAGGATCCCTGGAAATTTCCATCTGCACCGAGGCAGCGACTGGAGGGAAAACTCTTACACAACGTGGGCTCAGTGGAGGGCCAGAGGTCACCTCACCTGTGCCACAGCTACGAGCTGCAAATCATTCTGCAAGTTCTCTTTCAGCAGCAGTTGTGTAATCCCGGGGACTCTCCGAGATAAACACGGGAAGATAAGGCAGTGTCACAGGAGCTGCTCTGGTGCTTTATGGCTCTTCCCAAGAGCTGACCCCGAGGCTGGATTTGCCGGGGTTTTTCCTTGCAGCACCAGAACACTTTGTAATAACTTTTATACAGACAGCAGCTGGGATTCTGGTCTTTAAAATGGACCAGCACCGATTCGCAGAGAGCACTTGAAGGATTTCAAGAGCATGGAGTGATGGGGAAAAGGGGAATCAAATTGCCAGAGAGGAGGTTTAGATTGGATTTTAGGATGAGATTCTTCCCTGGGAGGCTCTGGCACAATGGGTTAACCCAAACCAGGATTCTGTGACTGAGTGCTCACAGTACTTGATGATGTTCTTCAGCATCTGCTCAAGTGGTTTTTGGAGTTTGAGTGGTCTGGGTTTAGAATCCCAGAACAGTTTGGATTGGAAGGGATATTAAAGATCATCCAACCCTCAAATCTGGTTTTCTATACAGACCCTCCTTTGTGTGCTTTGGTTTGTATGGAAAAGCAAAGGAAAAGTGGCAGATCTGCACGGTGAAATGAGGAGAGGAGTGGAACATGGGGTGGATAAAACAGGGCTGTTCTGGCTCTCCTGCCCAGGTGGATGGATGAGGGAAACGTTCTCTGTGATTCCTAAAAAGTATTTTTGGAAGCCTTGTCTTGTTTGGTGCCACCACTTCCTGTACTAATTGACACAGTTGCTATTGTCACTTATCTAACAAATCGGTGCAAGCCCAAACAAGGACAAAAATAAGTGTCTGCTGATATGAACAGATTTATCTGTTCTCATCCCCACGCCTTTTCCCACGGGCAGAGTTTCCGTGTATCTTACTGAGCAAACCTTGGTGCTGAGGATTTCATCTCCAGTGACGGCTGCTGAGAGCGGGGCTGTGGCCTCTGCTGTCCCTGGCACCTCTGAACGCCAGGCAGCTGCTGAGGCTGGAGCTGCCACCAAAGGGAAACCCTCCCCTCAAGGTTCTGCTTTTGTTTTGTCCTGTTTCAGGCCTGTGCTCAGCAATATTTCATGTCTTTGTCACCTGAGTGTGGAGCGTTTCCTCTGCACGGCTCAGGCAAGAATCCCCGCTCCCTCGGGAGTGGTAAATGTTTAAAAGCCAAGGACAGGGGGTTAATCCTCGCCTTGGGGCTGTGACCTTGCCGTGCTCTGCAGCCACCACCGTGCTGGGACACAGAGCCTGGCCTCAGTGGCACCGTCCTTGGCAGCGTTCCTGTGCCAGGAACGGGGAGCAGCAGCCTGGATCGGCCACTGGGCTGCCCTTTCCCTGGCCAGGGACCTGTCCTGCTGCTCCTGGGACTCACCCCTGCTGCTGGTGCCACTGGGGATCTGGGATCTGGGATCTGGGATCTGGGATTTGGGATTTGGGATCTGGGATTTGGGATTTGGAATTTGGGATCTGGGATCTGGGATCTGGGATTTGGGATCTGGGATCTGGGATCTGGGATCTGGGATTTGGGATTTGGAATTTGGAATTTGGAATTTGGGATCTGGGATTTGGGATCTGGGATTTGGGATTTGGAATTTGGAATTTGGGATCTGGGATTTGGGATTTGGAATTTGGAATTTGGGATCTGGGATTTGGGATCTGGGATTTGGGATCTGGGATCTGGGATTTGGGATTTGGAATTTGGGATTTGGAATTTGGGATCTGGGATTTGGGATCTGGGATCTGGGATTTGGGATCTGGTATTTGGGATCTGGGATCTGGGATCTGGGATCTGGGATCTGGGATCTGGGATTTGGGATCTGCAATCTGGGACTTGGGATCTGGAATTTGGGATTTGGAATCTGGGATCTGGGATCTGGGATTTGGGATTTGGGATCTGAGATTTGGGATTTGGGATTTGGAATTTGGGATCTGGGATCTGGGATCTGGGATCTGAATTCTGGGATCTGGGATTTGGGACAGCTCAGCTCCTGGCAGTGCTGGCAGCACCCGTGTGGCACCGTGGGAGCTGCTGCAAGGAAGGAGCAGCTGAAATCTGGATTTGTGCTACATCAATCTCTCCTGTGAAGTACCCCAGAAATAAATGAAATCTGGATTCCTCCTGCCCAAGTTAAAATTCTTCCCAAAGGAGCACTGGGCTGGTCATGCTGGGAGCACTGGTGACAGATGGATGCCATGGGCCTGCTGGGAGCTGGCCCCAGGAGATGGTGCCCTGTGGGCTGACAGGATTGAATCAGGCATTTCCCCATCCCCCAGGTCTGGGGGTTCACAGGGACCAGGCAAACCCAGCTCTCACTCTCCACATCCCAGTGATATCCACACGCTGGTGCCAAGACCTGTTGGCCATAGGAAGCAAACTCTTGGGAGGGGAAATGGGCTGATGGAGGCTCCTTTAGAGGTGCCTTTACTGGGATTCTCCTGCCTGACCCTTGTCTGTGCTGTGGCCACAGAGACAGGCGAGTGGAAATTTCCTTCCCATCCCCAGCGCCTTGTGACAACATCATAAACCACGGTGGCGTTCTTTACCCTGCTCACGAGAGAGGAGTTCCTCCAAACCCCGCTGCTCAGGCAGCCACCACAAACACGGGGCTGTGAGCAGGAGGTTGCTCAAGGCTGCAGAGCTGATCCCTGCCTGGACTGTGGGCACATTCCTGCTGCTCCCAGGAGCTGCTCCGGGATCACCTGGGCAGTGCCCACCACTGGGTACGTGCCACATGAATCCCTTGTGATAAATACTCCAAAGATCACAGCTGGGCTCCTTCAGCCCCAGTTAAACCCCTCCCAGTGGAACCCTTGCTGGGAGCTGTGGGATGTGAGGTGCTGGTGCCTGGGCTGAGCCTGGTGTTCCAGGCAGTGATCCCTGCTGGGATGAGGAGGGTTTAGGGATGGTTTAATCAATGTTTGATCACTTCTGGAGTGCCTGGTGGATCCCTTGGCACACTTGCTCACATCTTTATTTGAGAGCAGTGACATGAACCTCAAGCCTTGGAATCTCCAGGCAGGACGTGGGCTGAGGTTTAGAGGAATTTTGACTGATGGTCTTCACTCACAGGGTGGGGAGGCCCTGGCACAGGTGCCCAGAGAAGCTGTGGCTGCCCCTGGATCCCTGGAAGTGTCCAAGGCCAGGCTGGATGGGGATAGTGGAAGATATCCCTGCCCAGGGTAGAGGGTGGCACTGGGTGGTCCCGTTTCTTAGAGGTCCCTTCCCACCTGAAGCAGTCTGGGATTCTGGGATGGCAGCATCAGCTCTTCCCCTGCTGCTCCTTGGCAGCTCCAGGAGGCACAGAGGCCCAGGGCTGAGCACAGGTGCCACACTCCAGGTGTGCATGGCAGGAACCACATCCTGAATCCTGGCAGAACCCCCTAAAACTACACCAGCAACAGCCACAAAAAAAACCAAGGAAAAAATCCCCAAGCCTTGAACCAAGGCTTGGCAGTGATAACGAGCTTTGATATCCCTGGGGGCCGGCCCAACAGCTTTTATGACCCCTTTTTTTTCTCTTAGCAATGCAAATCCAATCTGTATTTAGAGCCTCCCTGCGGAGCTGCCTCTTCAGACAGTCGGGGGCAGCCTGGCAGCCTCCTGGGGCCCTTGTCCCTGCTGAGAGCCCTGGGCCCTGCACATCCATCCTCCCCCGGGTGTGCCCTGCACATCCATCCTCCCCCGGGTGTGCCCTGCACATCCATCCTCCCCCGGGTGTGCCCTGCACATCCATCCTCCCCCGGGTGTGCCCTGCACATCCAGCACCCCCCGGGTGTGCCCTGCACATCCAGCACCCCCCGGGTGTGCCCTGCACATCCAGCACCCCCTGGGTGTGCCCTGCACATCCAGCACCCCCCGGGTGTGCCCTGCACATCCAGCACCCCCCGGGTGTGCCCTGCACATCCAGCACCCCCCGGGTGTGCCCTGCACATCCAGCACCCCCCGGGTGTGCCCTGCACATCCAGCACCCCCAGCCGTGCCCCAGCTGCCGATGGCCGGGCCCCAGCGGCTGCAGGACGTGATGGACATCGAGCTCAAGCCCAAACCCTCGCGGCCGCACTGGTACGAGCGCCACGTCCAGCCCTGCGTGGCCGAGCTGCTGGGCAGTGCCCTCTTCATCTTCATCGGCTGCCTGTCGGTGGTGGAGGACTCGGGGGGCACGGGGAGGCTGCAGCCCGCCCTGGCACACGGGCTGGCCCTGGCGGTCACTGTCGCCGTCCTGGGGGACATCAGGTAAGGGACACCACGCAAGGGACACCACGCGCCCCTGGGGCTGCACCTGGGCAGGGGAAACGTCGGTGGCTGCTGCGCGCTGCCCTCGGGCTCTTCCCTGCAGCCCCTGCAGCTCCTGCAGCTCCTGCAGCCCCTGCAGCTCCTGCAGCTCCTGCAGCCCCTGCATCCCCTTCATCCCCTGCAGCCCCTGCATCCCCTTCATCCCCTGCAGCTCCTGCAGCTCCTGCAGCTCCTGCAGCCCCTGCAGCCCCTGCAGCTCCTGCAGCCCCTGCAGCTCCTGCAGCTCCTGCAGCTCCTGCAGCTCCTGCAGCCCCTGCAGCTCCTGCAGCTCCTGCAGCTCCTGCAGCTCCTGCAGCTCCTGCAGCTCCTGCAGCCCCTGCAGCCCCTGCAGCTCCTGCAGCCCCTGCAGCCCCTTCATCCCCTGCAGCTCCTGCAGCTCCTGCAGCCCCTGAAGCTCCTGCAGCCCCTGCATCCCCTGCAGCTCCTGCATCCCCTGCAGCTCCTGCAGCCCCTGCATCCCCTTCATCCCCTGCATCTCCTGCAACCCCTGCATCCCCTGCAGCCCCTGCAGCCCCTGCATCTCCTGCAGCCCCTCTGCATGCCTTGCAGCCCCTGCAGCCCCTGCATCTCCTGCAGCCCCTGCAGCCCCTGCAGCCCCTTCATCCCCTGCAGCTCCTGCAGCCCCTTCATCCCCTGCAGCTCCTGCAGCTCCTGCATCCCCTTCATCCCCTGCAGCCCCTGCATCCCCTTCATCCCCTGCAGCCCCTGCATCCCCTGCAGCCCCTGCAGCCCCTGCATCCCCTGCATTCCCCCCTGCCTCGCCATGGAGCCCCTGGCTGGCAGCATGGCCCGTTGTGGGGTGGTGGCATTGGTGGTGGCACCCCTAACACCCCGGGTTTGAGGGTGTTTCCCTGCCTTTGGATTGCAGTGTTTCAGTTTTTAGCCCCTTTTATAAAAATGCTCAAGCTGAAACAGGAATGTTCTGGGAGCTGGAACTTGGAGATATTTAAGGGCCCTTCCAGCCCAAACCATTCTATGATTTTATGATTATCTGTGAAGATGAGATGATTCCTTTTACAAGGATGTCAGAGCAAAACATTTTGACCCAACTGTGCTCCTCCTCTGGGCATTTTCAGGTTAAAAAAAAAGTGGTTTCAATTACTCAAAAGCAACATTTAGACAAATCTGCTCATTGATAAAGATGCTGTGTGGCACTGAGATATAGATTTACCCACAAGGAAGAAGCTGAAAGAGTCCCTGGGGAATTTCATTCCCTTCCCTTGTGTCAGCTCCACACAGGGATGGGATTCCCCAGGCTGCCCCGGGTGGCTTGGCCAGGATCATGAGCAAACCCCAGAGCAATGGGACTGAGAATTTATCAGTGCCTGACGGGAGGGAAAACGGCCCAGGGTGAAGTTTGTGCAGTGGGGACTCCTGACCCACCGTGGCAGAGCTGAGGGGGGCTCCCGTGCACCCCAAACCCCGGCACGGTGAAACCAGAGCAGCAGGACAGGGGACATTTATGGTGAGGAGCTGCAGGTTCCTGAAAGCCTGACATGGCTTGGATTAGAAAAGACCTTAAATCCCACCAAGTTCCACCCCTGCCATGGCAGGGACACCTCCCACTGCCCCAGGCTGCTCCAAACCCTGTCCAGCCTGGCCTTGGGCACTGCCAGGGATGCAGGGGCAGCCCCAGCTGTGCCAGGGGAGGATTGTGCCCGGGGAGGCTGCAGAGGAGCCGTGCTCGGGAGGGTTTTTCCTGCCAGGTGGGGTTTGTGTGCAGCCAGGTCCCCCCTCAGCCCCCAGGCTCCCCCAGGCCGGGCTGCAGCCGAGGCACATCCCCGAGCAGCGCAGCTCCCTGCTCTCCTGGAGAGCTTCAATCCCAGCTCTGCACTCACATGTGGTTATCGTTCCCAGACTCTCTGACTCATCAGCAGCAATTATCAGGCTGATCAGTTATGAAACCTGTTCATTAACCTGTGTCTCATGGTAATCAGTTTTAATTAGAGGGTCTCCGTGTCTGACTTGCTTGTGCTTTTCGAGGTGAAGGATTTAGCTGTGGTGCTGAGGGCCCTGCTCTGGTCCCTGTCCCTGGCTGCCAGCCCTGCCAGTGTTCCTGCAGCTCTGTGGGATCCCTGCTGCCCACCCCTGTCCTGGCAGGGCTGGGAGCCCTCAGTGACACATCCCGAGCCCTGTCCCCAAAACTGCCCCTGGCAGAGCTGCAGGAGGGCCCGGCTGCTGCTGCTGCTCTGCAGGGAGAGGAAAGAGCCGGATCCTGCTCCTGTGCAGCGTGGAAGGACTGGAAAAGCATCGGTGGTTCTGGGAGGGAGCCCCGGGAGGGAGCTGGGCTGGGCTGGGCTGGGCTGAGCTCGCTGCTGATGCTCCTCTGTCCCCGGCAGCGGAGGCCACTTCAACCCCGCGGTGTCGCTGGGCGTGTGGCTGCTCGGGGGGCTCCACATCACCATGCTCATCCCCTACTGGCTGTCCCAGCTCTGCGGAGGGATGATCGGAGCCGGCCTGGCAAAGGTACAGAGCCGGGAGTGTCTGTGCCAGGGCTGGGACACAGGGACCCCCCTGCCCTGCCCTGCCCTGCCCTGCCCTGCCCTGCCCTGCCCTGCCCTGCCCATCCCTGCCCTGCCCTGCCCTGCTCATCCCTGCCCATCCCTTCCCATCCCTGCCCATCCCTGCCCTGCCCATCCCTGCCCTGCCCTGCCCTTCCCTGCCCTGCCCTGCCCTGCCCTGCCCATCCCTGCCCATCCCTGCCCATCCCTGCCCTGTCCTGCCCTGTCCTGCCCTGCCCTGCCCATCCCTGCCCATCCCTGCCCTGTCCTGCCCTGTCCTGCCCTGCCCTGCCCATCCCTGCCCTTCCCTGCGCATCCCTGCCCGAGCTGTCCCGGGCTGCTGCGGGCTCTGGGGCCGGGCTCATCCACTAAAGCTCTCCAGAGTTTTGCCGTGCCCTCACAGAAGCAGCCGGGGTGTCCCTGCAGCGCTGCCCCGTTCACGGTTCACGGTTCCCTGCCCTCCTTGCCCCAGCTCTGCTCCCTCAGGGCCGTTTGGGCTCGGTGCTGCCCCTTCCCAGCCCCGGGGGTCTCACCCTGCCCAGATCCCCCGATCCCAGAGCCTTCCCCAGCCCGTGTGCGCTCGCCAGGCGCTCGGGGCTGCCTTTCCTCCCGCAAGTGCCGAGTTTAGCTCCTCTTTAAGCCGCCCTCCGCCCACGCTGCCCCGACAGCGAGCCCATCTGGCTCGGCTGAGCCCGGGGACACCGCGGCTCTCCCCGCAGGCCGTGGCACCGAGCGAGCGCTTCGGCAACGCCAGCGGAGGAGCCTTCGGCGGCATCACGGCTGAGGAGCAGGTCCCCGCTGTCCTGCTCGGGGAGATTGTGCTCAGCTCCTTCCTGCTCCTCGTGGTCTGCATGGGAGCCATCAACGGCAGGAGCAGGACCCCGCTGGCCCCGCTCTGCACCGGCCTCACGGTCACCGCCGACATCCTGGCGGGGTGAGCCTCCTGTCCCCCCCGTCCTGCGGGACAGGCACGGGGACACCGCCACACCCTGCTCCTCCTGGGGACACCTGGGGACACCGCCACACCCTGCTCCGCCTGCGGACACCTGGGGACACCGCCACACCCTGCTCCGCCTGGGGACACCTGGGGACACCGCCACACCCTGCTCCGCCTGGGGACACCTGGGGACACCGCCACACCCTGCTCCGCCTGGCACGGGGACACCGCCACACCCTGCTCCGCCTGGCACCGCTCACCTGGGGACACCTGGGGACACCCCAAATCCCACCCCGAGCACCAGGGAGGAGACAGAGCCGGGTCTGGGGTGGGACGGACAGGCTGAGATGGGACCCCCTTCCTGCAGCACCCCACAGACCCTGCTGCCGGGGAAACTGAGGCACTCCGAGCACACCAGGGAGGCCATCAAATGAACGCAGTGGGCGCTCTGTCAATTTTGGGAGAGCTGATGGGCTGGGTGCAGGAGCGGCCTCAGCTCAGATCCCGCACCCCGGATCCCTCCTTCATCCCGGATCCCTCCCGCATCCCGGATCCCTCCTTCATCCCGGATCCCTCCCGTATCCCGGATCCCTCCTTCATCCCTGATTCCTCCTTCATCCCTGATCCCTCCCGCATCCCGGATCCCTCCCGCATCCCGGATCCCTCCCGCATCCCGGATCCCTCCTTCATCCCTGATCCCTCCCGCATCCCGGATCCCTCCTTCATCCCGGATCCCTCCCGCATCCCTGATCCCTCCCGCATCCCTGCAGCCCCAGCTCATCCCTGCAGCCCCAGCTCATCCCTGCAGCCCCAGCTCATCCCTGCAGCCCCAGCTCATCCCTGCAGTGGCAGCGGGGCCGGGGCAGCCTCCCCGAGCCCGGGCGGTGGGGATGACCTGCCCGAGCTGTGTTTGCCGTGGGAAGCCCTGAGCAAACAGGGGTTTGTGTCGCTCGTGTCCCCGCTGGAAGCGCTGCCAGGCTCAGCCCGGCCGCGGTGCCACCATGACGGGACAATGAGCGTAATTAGAAATGTTAATGCAGTGCCGGGTTAAGGCAGCGCCCACCCACTCCGGCAGGAGCCCGGGCCGTGTTTACACAAACCCCTCGGCAAATATTTACCCCTTTAAGCTGTGAATGCTGCCGTGCCTCCCGCCCCGCTCCTGTGTGAGCTGTGCATGGTGTGGAGCCCTCCCTGAGCAAAGCCGGGCTCTGTTGTGCCCCAGGACACCGGCACTGAGGATCCCCCGGCCGGGGGAGCTCCAGGAGCTGGGAGGGAACGCCAGGGCTGCTGAGCAGCTGCTCTTGGGGCCGGGCTGGTCCCTGAGCCGCCTCTGGGGTCTGCGCTGCCACAGAAACCCATCCCCCGTGGAAAGCCATCCTCATCACCGAGCAGGACGTGGCTCAGGGTGCTCCAGTCCCGCTGCCCTGGGAAGGAGCCCTGGGATGGAGCCCTGGGATGGAGCCCTGGGAAGGTGACGCTGCTGCCCTGTCCCATCACTGAGGGGACAGGAGCTGCTCCCGTGTCCTCTGCCATGACACAGCCGCTCTGTTCCCTTCCAGGGGCGGCGTGTCCGGAGCCTGCATGAACCCAGCCCGAGCCTTCGGGCCAGCTCTGGTGGCAAACTACTGGGACTACCACTGGGTGTACTGGGTGGGGCCCATGGTGGCTGCCCTGCTCGTCGGGGTGCTGCTGAGGTAGGTGACAGCTGCGGTGACACTGGGGCTGTCACCCTCCCTTTGCCCTGTGCTGCTGCTGCCTCCTCCATCGGACAAGGCTCCAGGCAGAGGTTTTTCCAGAGGGCTGGAGACTCCTTCCCCTTTTCCTTCCCCTGAGGACAGGATGACAGCAAAGTTCCAGCCTGTGTCCTTTGCTTCACCCTTGTCTTGTGTGGCAAATCAGCCTCGGGCTGGTTCTGTCCCCATGTCCTCATTGTATCCTTGCCATGGCAGAAACGCTGACCCCGAATTTCTGTCTCTTTTACCTCCCCAAAGGTTCCTGCTGGGTGACCAGGCCACGCGTCTGCTCCTGAAGTGACATCACAGGGCCCTGTCCATGGGTGCAGCCGCTGTGGAACCTCCTGCCCCTGCTCCTTCCCCTTCCTCCTGCCCCCCTCAGCATCTCCCTGGGCCAGCCATGGTTCCTGTGCTGCTGGAGCGGGGATGGAACCGTCCCAGCCAAGCCACGGTCCCCAGGGCTCTGGCAGCCCCTGCGGCGGCACCGGGAGCATCCTGTGACAGCACCGTGTCCGTGGTGCCCCCGGCTCCTCTGGCACTGCCCACGCACAGAGTGTGACCCCCGAGCCGTGCCCGGGCACCCCCAGAGCCAGGGAGCCCTGTGCCCTCTGGGTGGGCACCACTGCCCCCGCTCAGACTGGCCGGGACGATGCCGAGCAGCTCCTGCCCCTGGCTGCTGCCCCAGAGGGTGACAGGAGCGGGGAGCTTTGGGGACAGTCCTGTCCCTGTCCCCTCGGGGCATCAGGAGGTCCAGGGGGGTGAGGCACTCCCCCAGGTGCCAGGGTGGGCCAGAGGCAGGTGGGATGGAGGGATGGAGGGGGGCTGCTTGGCAGAGGGGCTGCCAGAGGCAGGAGAGTCAGCGGAAGGGGAGGATGGAGCTGTGTGGGCAGGGGGAGAGGAGCCAGCGCAGCAGCTTTGCGTCAGCCGGGCATCCATCCCCTCCGGCAGCGCTGCCCTGACTCATCCTGCGGCCCCCGAGCTCCCGGGGGGATTCGTGGGCACCGGGGGGGCTGCACCGGCACACGCTGAGAGCACTCCCGGTGCCAGACAGGAACCCCCCGCGCTCCCTGGCTTAAGTCACTCTCAATTTTGTGGAATTTTAACATGGGAAATGCCTGTTGCTTTCCCAGATCTCCCCCCCGAAGGGGCCCCTGGGGCAGGGGCTGTGCTGGGTGAGCTGTGTCCCCACTCTGGGCTGCCCACCCTGCCCAGCCCCAGGGCACCAGTGCAGGAGCGGGGCTGGAAGGAGGAGAAGGGAGGAGTGGGAAAGGGCCCGGCTGCCCTGAGCGGGGTCACAGCTCCTTCCCCGGGCAGGGGCTGGGGGTTGCTCCGGCCCTTCCCCTCTCCGGCAGCTGCGGGTCTAAGGCAGACGCCTCCCCCCTCTCTCTGCTGTGACAGGGCAGTTCGCAGCTTCCCGCTGTCCCCGCGGGGCTGGCAGGGCGCTGCCAATGTCACCTCTCTATTTTCAGCTTGTTTTCTGCTTTCCCGTGGCGGGAGGTGACCCCCACAGGGGCACAGGCACGCACAGAGATTTGTTTTCTGGGAAGGACAAGGCTGTAGAGATGCTGGAGTGCGGGAACTCCGGGAACGGAGCATCCCCGGCTCGGGGAGGGGGAATTGCTGCACCAGGGCTGGGCAGGAGCCGGGAGCCCCGGGAGGCACCGGGGGCTCCGGGTGAGCCGGGAACCCGGCAGCGGCTCCTCCAGGGAGGAAGAGGATGCAGCCCCCAGAAGGAGACAAATAGCATGAAGATGTCACTGGGACGGTTGTCATGGCAACGCCCCAAAAAATGCCGAACCAAACATGGAGCGGAATCGCTGCTTCCTCCCCAAAGGGAGCCCGTGGGGAGCGGTGCCGTGGGGACCCCAGCGCGTCCCCGCCTCCGCTCGGGGCTCTCGGTGGGAGCGGGGCCGGGGCCCCCGGGCTGTGCCACCTTCCCCTTTCGAGAGGATGCTCGGCCCCGCAGGAAACGCGCTTGGCTGCGGCTGCCTCTGCACCGGGCACCCCTGCACCGCGGCTGCTGCCTGCACCCCGGAGCCCTCCTGCATCCCAAATCCATCCTGCATCCCAAATCCATCCTGCATCCCAAATCCATCCTGCACCCCGGAGCCCTCCTGCATCCCAAATCCATCCTGCACCCCGGAGCCCTCCTGCATCCCGGGTCCATCCTGCACCCCTGAGCCTTCCTGCATCCCAAATCCATCCTGCATCCCGGGTCCTTCCTGCATCCCAAATCCATCCTGCATCCCAAATCCATCCTGCACCCCGGAGCCCTCCTGCATCCCAAATCCATCCTGCACCCCGGAGCCCTCCTGCATCCCAAATCCATCCTGCACCCCGGAGCCCTCCTGCATCCCAAATCCATCCTGCATCCCAAATCCATCCTGCATCCCAAATCCAACCTGCACCCCGGAGCCCTCCTGCATCCCAAATCCATCCTGCATCCCAAATCCATCCTGCATCCCAAATCCAACCTGCACCCCGGAGCCCTCCTGCACCCCGGGTCCATCCTGAATCCCGGAGCCCTCCTGCACCCCGGAGCCCTCCTGCACCCCGGGTCCATCCTGCACCCCGGAGCCCTCCTGCACCCCGGGTCCATCCTGCATCCCGGGTCCTTCCTGAATCCCGGAGCCCTCCTGCATCCCAAATCCATCCTGCACCCCGGAGCCCTCCTGCATCCCGGGTTCTTCCTGCATCCCGGGTCCTTCCTGCATCCCAAATCCATCCTGCATCCCGGGTCCATCCTGAATCGCAGAGCCCTCCTGCATCCCGGGTCCTTCCTGCATCCCGGGTGCTTCCTGCATCCCGGGTCCCTCCTGCATCCCGGATCCCTCCTGCATCCCGGGTCCATCCTGAATCCCGGGTCCATCCTGAATCCCGCATCCATCCTGCATCCCAAATCCATGCTGCACCCTGGGCCCAACTCCATTACATCCCAATTTCCTCCTGCATCCCAGATCCATCCCACACCCCATCTCCCTGCTGCACCGTGGTTTCAAGGCCCCTCTCCCAGCAGCTGCAGGGCAGGGGGGCTCGGCAGGTCCTTCCAGGGCAGTGGTGCCACTGCTGCGGTCGCTGGGGACAGCAGGGGACAGCAGGGGACAGCAGGGGACAGCAGGGGACAGCAGGGGGGACAGCCCGTGCCCGGCCTCGTGTGCTGATGTGTTGGGCACATTCATCTTTAATTTGCCAGGGTGACTTTTGATCAAGCATTTGTAACATCACATTGTTTTTCCTTGAGTATTATTAAAGTGCTTGATTTATGCTAATTAAATGCCAATTAACTTCCAAGCACTTAATGTACTTTAAGGACATAAAATACATCTCATTCCCGTTCAATTAAGTTTGCATCAGGCCTGGACATGGGTCTGCAGCGTGTTTTTATCGGCACATGGATCTGCTGGGATGCTGCCTGGGGTTTTCCAGGCTCTGTTGGGATGGAAAGGGCTCCGGCAGGGAAGGGGATGGGTGCGGGGTCCTGGTGCCTCGGGCAGTCACGGGGTGCTCGTTGCTGCTGAGGCACCAACACTCAGCCCCTGCAGGAAAGCTGGGATGAGCTCAGGGAGCTTGGGAGAGACTCCAAAGGCTGCACAGACATCAGGCACACGCTGGCCCAGGTCCCGCCAGCTGTGCCTGCTGCCAGCACTTTGGGGACACGGGGAAAACAATCGGGGTGTTGCAGAAGAACACCCAGCTCTTCCCTGTGCCTGCTGCTCACCAGCAGTCTGGGAAAGGATCGGCCTCCAGAGTTTTCCCTTCCAAAATCCTCCCTTCAGCAGGATTGGAGGGGTCTGGCAGTGTGTTCCCCCTAAGCCTGGTCCTGAAATAGCAGCTCCCCGAGCAAAGGCGGCACGCTGAGGGGTGCCAGGAGCGTGGCTGGGGAGGGATAGGATGGATGAACACTTTTAGAACGTGCCCCGTGAGGCGTCTGGGAATTCTCCTGTTGCTCAGCTCCAAAGCTTTTCTGCAGCTGGAGAAATCACAGCCTGAAAAAGAAAAGGTGAATGAATCCTTTTAGCTCGTTTTGCCCATGAGGCAAACCCGGAGCGGCTGCAGAGGGCGAACCCCGAGCTCATCTCCGGTGTCTGTGCCAGCCCCGGGAGCTGTGGGTGCCATGGGGGCTCCCATGGGTGCTCCCGGGCCGGGGGCTGCGTGGGTGCGGCACGGGGGACAGCGGAGGTGGGCGATGACGTGCGGAGCCAGCTCTGCTCGTGAGCTGGCAGCTGCATGTAGGAGCTGGGAGCGAGGCGATGGAGGAGTGGGAGTGGGGATGGAATTCTGGGGAAGCTTCGGCAGCCGCGCCATCAGCGGCCACTGCAGCACCGGGATGGGATGGGATGGGATGGGATGGGATGGGATGGGATGGGATGGGATGGGATGGGATGGGATGGGATGGGATGGGATGGGATGGGATGGGATGGGATGGGATGGGATGGGATGGGATCAGTGGGATGGGATGGGATGGGATGGGATGGGATGGGATGGGATGGGATGGGATGGGATGGGATGGGATGGGATGGGATGGGATGGGATCAGTGGGATGGGATCAGTGGGATGGGATGGGATGGGATGGGATGGGATGGGATGGGATGGGATGGGATGGGATGGGATGGGATGGGATGGGATGGGATGGGATGGGATGGGATCAGTGGGATGGGATGGGATGGGATGGGATGGGATGGGGATGGGCTCCTGCCCTCCCAGACCTGGCTCTGCCCACAGGGCACCGAGGCTGGGCATCATCCCTCGCCACTGTGCCACGTCCCCAGCCATGTGCCATGGCCCTCAACGCTGCAACGTGTCCCTCACTGCTGTGCCGTGTGTCCCATCACGGTGTCACACCCCTCACTGCTGTGTCCCATCACGGTGTCACACCCCTCACTGCTGTGTCCCATCACGGTGTCACACCCCTCACTGCTGTGTCCCATCACGGTGTCACACCCCTCACTGCTGTGTCCCATCACCGTGTCACACCCCTCACTGCTGTGTCCCATCACGGTGTCACACCCCTCACTGCTGGCCGTGTCCTTTGCTCTTTCACTTCTTCTCGTTGGCATTGGCCCCCATTTGGGCTCCCTGGCACAGAGGTGTCCCCTGGGGACCCCCGGACCCCTGGAGCCCCATTCCCCCGCTCCCCCTCCCTGCCGACATCCAGCTTCTCTCCCCCATCACCAAAGGCTTTCTGTGCCCAGCGCTGCTCGAGCTGAGGGATTTACATTTTAAAGGGGTTTTAGAATGGATTTGCACGGACATTTATTTGCAAGTGCTGTTTTTCCAGCTTTTGCCACTTAGAATGTTTGTGGAGAAGAGCTAACAGACAGAAACCACAGCAGGGAAAGCTTCAGAGAACTCGTTTGTGCTCAGGCAAATCCGGCGAGAGTGGCAGTGTGGAGTGGCACAGGCAATCCTCGGTGCCAGCCCGTGCTGCCCTCTCTCCTTTCCGTGTTCTGGGGGTCCCAGGTCTCTCCCCTGTGAGCAGCAGGAGCGCGGCTTGGGGAGCTCCTCTTGCAGGGTCAGAGGCAGCGGAGCCTTCTGGAGCCGCGGGACGGCCGGAGCGAGGGCAGGGAAGGGGAAATCGTGTTAATCGTGTTCTCTGCTGGCAGCAGCCAGAGCGCTGCACAATAAATAGCCATTTTAATTACTGCACAATATTTACAAGATTGCTTCCTCATTGGGGAAATTAAAACAAATGCTCCATCGAAATGATCAACGTTGTACAGAGAGGCGCGGGGCTGGGAAAGGAAGCCTCGGGCTGCTGATGGAGCAGGAATTGGCCCCTTTGTGCTGCCGGGGCCGCCTCTGCTCCGGTGTCCAGCAGGAGCAGCAGCGTCTGGAGCTCGGCCCTGGCCAGGCTCAGGAGAAAGGAGGCGGGGAAAGGTTGTGCAGGGATGGGGGAAAGGTTGTGCAGGGGATGAGGGAAAGGTTGTGCAGGGATGGGGGAAAGGTTGTGCAGGGGATGAGGGAAAGGTTGTGCAGGGATGGGGGAAAGGTTGTGCAGGGATGAAGGGATGGGGGGAAGGTTGTACAGGGAAGGTTGTGCAGGGATGAGAGGAAGGTTGTGCAGGGATGGGGGAAAGGTTGTGCAGGGGATGAGGGGAAGGTTGTGCAGGGATGAAGGGAAGGTTGTGCAGGGATGGGGGAAAGGTTGTGCAGGGAAGAGGGGAAGGTTGTGCAGGGATGAGGGGAAGGTTGTACAGGGAAGGTTGTGCAGGGGATGAAGGGAAGGTTGTGCAGGGATGGGGGGAAGGTTGTGCCGGGATGCAGGGATGGGGGGAAGGTTGTACAGGGAAGGTTGTGCAGGGATGAAGGGAAGGTTGTGCCGGGATGAAGAGAAGGTTGTGCCGGGATGAGGGGAAGGTTGTGCAGGGATGAGGAGAAGGTTGTACAGGGAAGGTTGTGCAGGGATGAGGGGAAGGTTGTGCCGGGATGCAGGGATGGGGGAAAGGTTGTACA
Source organism: Poecile atricapillus (assembly GCF_030490865.1). Classification (NCBI taxonomy): domain Eukaryota; kingdom Metazoa; phylum Chordata; class Aves; order Passeriformes; family Paridae; genus Poecile; species Poecile atricapillus. The sequence continues at coordinate 16,286,708 of NC_081262.1, forward strand.
GGGAAGGTTGTGCAGGGATGAAGGAAGGTTGTGCCGGGATGAGGGGAAGGTTGTGCCGGGATGAAGGGAAGGTTGTGCCGGGATGAAGGGAAGGTTGTGCCGGGATGAGGGGAAGGTTGTACAGGGATGAAGGGAAGGTTGTGCAGGGATGAGGGGAAGGTTGTGCAGGGATGAGGGGAAGGTTGTGCCGGGATGAAGGGAAGGTTGTGCAGGGATGAAGGGAAGGTTGTGCAGGGATGAGGGGAAGGTTGTGCAGGGATGAAGGGAAGGTTGTGCAGGGATGAAGGGAAGGTTGTGCAGGGATGAAGGGAAGGTTTTGCAGGGATGAAGGGAAGGTTGTGCAGGGATGAGGAGCTGCAGGGGCCGCTCAGCCCCGCGGGATGGGTGTCGGGGCGGGTGCGCGGTGCCGGGGGGTGAGGAGGGGGCTGTCCCTGTCCCAGCAGAGGCGGTGCTGCCGGTCTGGCGGGGTCCCGGGCCCGGTCCCTCCCTCCTGGGCCCCTGGGTGGCCGCAGGACCCTCCTGAGGTCCCCGCCCTGCTTCCCGCACCCTGAGCGCGCCCTATCCCGGAGGTGCCTGCGGGGCGGGGGTGACCCCTGGGAACTGAACCCCCCAGGGCTGCTCTTCTCCCAGCCCCCTCCCATTCCGTGCTCTTCCCTCAGCTCCTTCCCTGCCTTTTTTTCCTCTTTTTTGCAGCTCTGCGGTTGCCATGGGAACGGTGACATCCCGAGCCGGGCGGAGCGGGGCGAGCGCGGCCGCCCGGGGCCACCCCGGGCACGGGCGGGGGTCCCACGGCTGCGGGATCCCACGGATTGGGGTCCCACGGGTGGGGAGTTCCCCTGGAGCGCTCCTTTTCCAGCGGAAAGAGCAGCGGGATTTAATTCCGTTCGAGCACCCGCTGCCAGCCCAGCGAGTCCTTCCAGGGGAGGAAATTCCGTCCGGAATGAACAGGGGTGGTGTGGGGAGGAAAGGCAGGATGGCCCTCAGTGTCCGAGTGTTGATAAAAGAGCTCGCAGGACCTGATGGATGCGATCCAGGATAATTTGGGGTTACGGAGGATTCACCCTCCTCGTTCCTGGAGCAGGGAGGACGCCTGGTGACACCTCCCGGGCTGTCCTGGGGGGCAGAGGCAGCAGTTCCATGGGGAGAGCGGGACAGGGAATGGAGAGGGAGAGCTGGGAATGCGCTGGGCTCCGAGCCCCAGTGTGTCACTGTCACCCCGAGGGACAGGCCTGATGTCCAAGGAAAAACCCCACGGACGCAGCTTTGTGCCCCCAGGACCTGCAGGACGGGGGTCAAGCGCCGCCTGCTCCCGGGTGCTGCGGATCCCCAGCCCCGAGAGGAGCAGGAAGGAGCTGCAGGAGCCGCAGCCGAGAGGGAAAAGCCAGAAAACAATTTACAGCTTCCTGCAGATGGCAACCGGTACGATCTGGCTGACAAACACAGATGAGCAAGCGTGAGGGAGGGATAAATAAACCTCGCGGCTCGTGGAGTAAAACAACCTGCTGGGATTTACTGCAGAAAATCCCCGCTCGGCCGGAGCCGGGCTCACATCCCTGCCCCGGGCGGGAGAGAGGCGCTGCGGCAGGAGCGGGGGACAGGGGACAGAACAGGGGACAGGGACAGGGGACAGCCTAGGGGACAGGGGACAGGGACAGGGTACAGGGGACAGGGTACAGGGGACAGCCTAGGGGACAGGGGAGAGAGGACAGGGGACAGGGGACAGCACAGGGGACAGGGGACAGGGACAGGGGACGGGGAGAGCCCAGGGGACAGGGGACAGGGACAGGAGACAGGAGACAGGGGACAGGGACAGGGGACAGGGGACAGGGGACAGGGGACAGGGACAGGGGACAGCACAGGGAACAGGGACAGGGAACAGGGACAGGGGACGGGGGACAGGGACAGGGGACAGGGACAGGGACAGGGAACAGGGACAGGGGACAGGGACAGGAGACAGGAGACAGGGGACAGGGACAGGGGACAGGGACAGGGGACAGCACAGGGGGCAGGGACAGGGGACAGGGACAGGGGACGGGGAGAGCCCAGGGGACAGGGGACAGGGGACAGGAGACAGGGGACAGCACAGGGGACGGGGAGAGCCCAGGGGACAGGGGACAGGGGACAGCACAGGGGACAGGAACAGGGGACAGGGGACACAGCAGCCTCCCAGCTGCTGCCCCAGCGGTGCCCTCGGGCCCAGCGAGCCCAGGAGCAGCCGAGGCACCGCTGCAAAACCCGCCCGAGTCATTTCACCAGAGAGCAGGGAAAGCCTCATGCAGATGTTTTCCACTCCAAAACTCTTCTGGGTTCTAAACTGGTGAAGCCCCGAGTCTTTCTGGGGGACTTTCTTTTCCCTCTTCCCTTTTTTTTTCTTAATGAAACTTTTTCAAAATGTTTCTGGAAATTTATGACAGGTAGGTTGTCCTCTGTCTGAAAATATTTTTTCCGTGGTTTTTCCTCGCAGTGAGGAGCTGAAGGGACACGAGGAGCTGTGGCACCGGGGGACGCCAGGGGACAGCTCGCAGGACTCTGGTACTCCCGGCTGCAGCCCCCGCTCGCCCTCGGGCCGGGATAAACTCCAGTGGAAAATAACTTGAGATAAAGGCGGTGAGGAGTAGCGAGCCCCAGCCGGGGTTTGTGCTTCATCCCAGGCTCGTTCGTGCTGGGCAGTGCCCGGAGCGGCCCCGCTGGAGCTCCCGGGGAGGGGGAGCAGAGCGCGGTGCCCAGGGCTGTCACCCTGAAAACTCAGCTTCTGAGCTTGCTGACATGGTTTTCTAAGGACTTTCCCAGGACAGTAACTGTAAACATAGATATGTGGACATTCTTTCTGTTACACGTCTTGTGATGGGCATCTCTCATGGGCAGTGCAGTGAGAAAGTGTTATCCTGACCATCCAATCCCTGGCTGTGGTCAGGAGCCTGTAAATCCTGGGAGGAAAAATAAACTCTGTCTTTCTTTCACCACACCTCGACCTGTGTCCGTGTGATCTGTTCATCTTCAGCGGCCACACAGGGCCACAGCCCCAAGCCCGATTTTCTGTGCAGCATCTGCGTGCAGGGATTTATGCACGGAGGGCAGGCCCCGGGATAAGCTGGGGGTGGCCAGAGGCCAAAGCACGGCAGGAACATCCAGCTGAGGATTTCCATATCCCGGGATTTGAGGCACCCGGGTAATGGGGCTCCTGAACAAACATCCCTGCCCTGCACATCCCTGTCCCGCACATCCCTGCCCCGCACATCCCTGTCCCGCACATCCCTGCCCCGCACATCCCTGTCCGGTACATCCCTGCATTCCTGCTCCGCACATCCCTGTCCCGCACATCCCGGCCCCGCACATCCCTGCATCCCTGCCCGGCACATCCCTGTCCCGCACATCCCTGCCCGGCACATCCCTGTCCCGCACATCCCTGTCCCGCACATCCCTGTCCCGCACATCCCTGCCCGGCACATCCCGGCCCCGCACATCCCTGTCCGGTACATCCCTGCCCTGCACATCCCTGTCCGGTACATCCCTGTCCCGCACATCCCTGCCCCGCACATCCCTGCCCCGCACATCCCTGCATCCCTGCCCCGCACATCCCTGCCCCGCACATCCCTGTCCCGCACATCCCTGTCCCGCACATCCCTGTCCCGCACATCCCTGCCCGGCACATCCCTGTCCCGCACATCCCTGCTCCGCACATCCCTGCATCCCTGCCCCGCACATCCCTGTCCCGCACATCCCTGTCCCGCACATCCCTGCCCCGCACATCCCTGTCCCGCACATCCCTGTCCTGCACATCCCTGCATCCCTGCCCCGCACATTCCTGCCCCGCACATCCCTGTCCCGCACATCCCTGTCCCGCACATCCCTGCCCCGCACATCCCTGCCCCGCACATCCCTGCCCCGCACATCCCTGCCCAGCACATCCCTGCCCCGCACATCCCTGCCCCGCACATCCCTGCCCCGCACATCCCTGTCCGGTACATCCCTGCATCCCTGCCCCGCACATCCCTGTCCCGCACATCCCTGTCCCTCACATCCCTGCCCGGCACATCCCTGTCCCGCACATCCCTGCCCCGCACATCCCTGCCCTGCACATCCCTGTCCCGCACATCCCTGTCCCGGACATCCCTGCATCCCTGCCCCGCACATCCCTGCTCCGCACATCCCTGCCCCGCACATCCCTGTCCCGCACATCCCTGCCCCGCACATCCCTGCCCTGCACATCCCTGTCCCGCACATCCCTGTCCCGGACATCCCTGCATCCCTGCCCAGCACATCCCTGTCCCGCACATCCCTGTCCTGCACATCCCTGCTCCGCACATCCCTGTCCCGCACATCCCTGCCCGGCACATCCCTGTCCCACACATCCCTGCCCTGCACATCCCTGCCCCACACATCCCTGCTCCGCACATCCCTGTCCTGCACATCCCTGCATCCCTGCCCCGCACATCCCTGCTCCTCGCATCCCTGCCCCGCACATCCCTGTCCGGTACATCCCTGCCCCGCACATCCCTGTCCGGTACATCCCTGCCCCACACATCCCTGTCCCGCACATCCCTGTCCCGCACATCCCTGCCCCGCACATCCCTGCCCGGCACATCCCTGCCCCGCACATCCCTGTCCGGTACATCCCTGCTCCGCACATCCCTGCCCCGCACATCCCTGTCCGGTACATCCCTGTCCCGCACATCCCTGTCCGGTACATCCCTGCATCCCTGTCCCGCACATCCCTGCCCCGCACATCCCCGTCCCGCACATCCCTGCCCCGCACATCCCTGTCCCGCACATCCCTGCCCAGCACATCCCTGTCCCGCACATCCCTGTCCGGTACATCCCTGTCCCGCACATCCCTGTCCCGCACATCCCTGCCCCGCACATCCCTGCCCGGCACATCCCTGTCCCGTACATCCCTGCATCCCTGCCCCGCACATCCCTGTCCCGCACATCCCTGCCCCACATCTGGAGCGGTGGATCCGCGATGGAGCAGCGGAGAGCGGCTGTGAGGGAAGGGATTACTCGGCCGGCAGGAAAACCCTCCCAGCTTCAAAGCTTAATGAAGAAATCATTGTGCAGGGATCAGCCCCGCGCCTCTAACGAGCCTCGTTGTTATTTAAATGAGGCTCCTGGAAGGGCTGGGTGAAGAATTCATTATGAGACTGTTTTTCTGAGCAATGTGATGAACGATGGATATAAAACCAGCCATCCCTCGGGGGGAGGAAGCTGCAGAGAAATTCAGCTCTCGGGAGAGAGCAGCTGGAGTTTGCCATGGCACAAGCAGAATTATCGTGCAGCCCGAGGGGGCAGGTGCTGCAGCCCGGCCCAGGGATGGCAGAGCTTTGGTGGTTCTGCTGTTCCCCTGCCTCCCCTCGGCTGTGCCTCCAGAGCTGGGCAGTGTCCCAGCTGCTCCCAGCCCTGTCCAGCCCGGCCTTGGGCACTGCCAGGGATCCAGGGGCAGCCCCAGCTGCTCTGGGCACCTGTGCCAGGGCCTGCCCACCCTCCCAGCCAGGAATTCCTGCCCAAAATCCCATCCAGCCCTGCCTCTGGCACTGGGAGCCGTTCCCTGTGTCCTGTCCCTCCATCCCTTGTCCCAAGCTCCTCTCCAGCTCTCCTGGAAATCCCACAGACACTTCAGGGGGCTCTGAGATCTCTCTGGAGTTTCCTCTTTATCTTGCAGCAGCTCGAGCCCATCACTCACAGCTCGGTCCTGCTGCTGTTGAGTTTGAATCTTGGTTTTTTATCCAGCATAACAATTGAATGCTGTCCTTGCCTCTTGGCGCTGTTTTCTGGCTGTCCCAGGCCTGAAGCTCCCCTTCACTCCCTGGTGAGCCCTGGGGAGGTGACAGTGCCACTCTGCCCCTGCCACCACCCCGACCTCACCGTGCTCCCGGCATGAAGCACAGAGGGAAATCAAAAAGCTGGAATCAATAGCAAGGAATAATGACAACTTCCTGTAGAGTTCTAGGACATGGAAGCCAATTATCGATCAGATGGTTTGGGAACCAAGCAACAAAACCCCAAGGATTTCACCACAAACTTTGCTTAACCAACTGTGCAGGAAGGCGGTTTGATGTGGGCCGTTTCTGGGTGCATAAAACAGAATTAATTTGTTCTCCCTGAAAGCCAGCAGCCAGGAATATGAAATATTTAAATAGCCTAAGCATGTTTGGCATGTGCCGAGCCATGCGAGCGCCCGGAGCGCCTGAGCCTCCCGTGCCGGCGGGGTCAGAGCAGCTTTGGGCAGGCGTGGAGGTCTCTGCAGGGAGCAGAGGGTGCTCAGCCCCCGGCCCAGCCCCCGGCCCAGCCCTCAGCCTCCTCACCTCCCTGATCCACCCGCAGCACGCCCTGCCTTGGGGCGCGCTGGAGAAACGCTCTCGGGCCTGAGAAATGAGGATGTGTTGACACAAACCGAGAGCACCAGGCCCTGCAGCTCAGAGCTGGGAATGGTTTCACTCTGACACGGCCCTGCCGCCCCTCCCAGCCCGGGACCTGCAGCTCCAGGCCACCCTGGGAGCCCCGGGCGAACTGCGAGCCTGGGCTGGGGATGGATCCTTGTTTCACTCAGCGTATGCCAGCTCTGCATCCCTCGGGGCACCGGCAGGGACGGCAGCCCCTGGTTCCCTCCTCAGCACTCCTGGGTGTCTCTGCCCCCGGGTCTCACCCTCCCCCGGGTCAGCAGCGCTGGGCTGGCGGCCACGGCCAGCTGGAGCCCTCTGTGCCCCCCGCAGCCCCGACACCGCCGGCAGCGGCCCGATGTCCCCAGCGCCAGCCGTGCCCGGGTCCTGTCCATCGCATCCCCTGATCCATCACATCCCCTGATCCATCCCAGCCCCTGATCCATCCCAGCCCCTGATCCATCCCAGCCCCTGATCCATCCCAGCCCCTGATCCATCCCAGCCCCTGATCCATCCCAGCCCCGCATCCCGGAGCAGCCACACGTTCCATCCACATCCGCAGCGCCGGGCACGGCGGGGCTGCTGGAGCGGGAGGGAGGAGGCGAAAGGAAATGATGGATTTGCACATCCAGGACGGGAGCAGGGGCTGTTCCAGCCGGGCCGGGCTGCGGCTGTGTCCCCGCTGCTGTCCCCGTGTCCCTGTGGCTGTCCCCGTGTCCCCGCGGCTGTCCCCGTGTCCCCGCTGCTGTCCCCGTGTCCCTGTGGCTGTCCCCGTGTCCCCGCGGCTGTCCCCGTGTCCCCGCGGCTGTCCCGGTGTCCCTGTGGCTGTCCCCGTGTCCCCGCTGCTGTCCCCGTGTCCCCGCTGCTGTCCCTGTGTCCCCGCGGCTGTCCCCGTGTCCCTGTGGCTGTCCCCTTGTCCCTGTGGCTGTCCCCGTGTCCCTGTGGCTGTCCCCGTGTCCCCGCCGCTGTCCCCTCGCTCCGGCCACTCCGCAGGTTTATGTAAGCTCAGGCACCAACATTTGGGCTTTTTCTCGCCCAGCGGCGGCTGTGAAGGATCTCCTGCCGCCGGTGGGTGGGGAGCTGGGTCTCTCCTCACATGAACGCGGCATCTCTCTCCCCGCTCCATCCCCGCGGCACGGGGGACGTGGAACACGCGAAAACTGTGAAAGCAGAAAGGGAAAAACCAGAGCAGCTGATGTCAGCCCGCTGCGGGGAGTGCCTGTCACCCCGTCCGTCCCCAGTGTCCCCAAGGAACCCGGGGCAGACCCCGCTCCCCAGCGCTGCCCCGCCTGCGGCTCCAGCTGCGGCTCCAGCTGCGGCTCTGCCCCCGGGCCCTTTGTCCCGTGGGGTTTGAGCGGGGCTGTGCAGCCCTCGGGGACCCCCCCGAGCAGCCTCGGAGCGGGGGCTGAAGAATCAACTGCTCTGAGCAGCGACAAGATCCTCCAGAGCATGGAGGGACCAAGATTTTCCATCTAAGAAGGTCCCTGTCCCCTTTCCAGGATCCCTGTCCCTGCCCCAGGATCCCTGTCCCCTCTCCAGGATCCCTGTCCCCGCTCCAGGATCCCTGTCCCCGCTCCAGGATCCCTGTCCCCGCTCCAGGATCCCTGTCCTTGCTCCAGGATCCCTGTCCCTGTTCCAGGATCCCTGTCCCCTCTCCAGGATCCCTGTCCCCTCTCCAGGATCCCTGTCCCTGCTCCAGGATCCCTGTCCCCTCTCCAGGATCCCTGTTCCCTCTCCAGGATCCCTGTCCCTGCTCCAGGATCCCTGTCTCCTCTCCAGGATCCCTGTCCCTGTTCCAGGATCCCTGTCCCTGTTCCAGGATCCCTGTCCCTGTTCCAGGATCCCTGTCCCTGTTCCAGGATCCCTGTCCCCTCTCCAGGATCCCTGTCCCCTCTCCAGGATCCTTGTCTCCTCTCCAGGATCCCTGTCCCTGTTCCAGGATCCCTGTCCCTGCTCCAGGATCCCTGTCCCTGCTCCAGGATCCCTGTCCCCTCTCCAGGATCCCTGTCCCCTCTCCAGGATCCTTGTCTCCTCTCCAGGATCCCTGTCCCTGTTCCAGGATCCCTGTCCCCTCTCCCGGATCCCTGTCCCCTCTCCAGGATCCCTGTCCCCTCTCCAGGATCCCTGTCCCCTCTCCAGGATCCCTGTGCTCTCTCCAGGATCCCTGTCCCTGTTCCAGGATCCCTGACCCCTCTCCAGGATCCCTGTCCCCTCTGCAGGATCCCTGTCTCGGCGCTCCTGGCATGCTGGGTGAGGGCAGGACGACAAACGGATGTGGAGGCTGCCGGGTGCTGCTGAAGCACCTTTATATCTAATTAGAGCTGTCCACCTGTTTCCTGTGGCGGATTTGGGTCCCAAAGAAAAGAGAGTTTTAAAAAAAGAGACAAATCTGTTCTCCAGCTTTTCTGAATCCTTCAGAGGAAGCCGGTGTGGGCAGCAGGGGAGCAGCATCCCCACAGCAGCGCCCGCCGGGTGCTCCCGCATCAGCCGCCGCTCCAGGACCGCAGCTCCCACGCCCGGAGGCAGAGCTTTCCCAGGAAAAGGGGAGAATTCAGCTTGGGGTTGGGAATTGAGTCTCTTTGCTGGCCTTTGGGGCTGGCTGTGCTGCGGGGTGAGGCTGCAGGGCTGTAGCTGTCCGACCCAGCCATGGCAGCGGCCCCGGACCCCCGAGCCCCTCTTTGGGGCGGGGGTTCTGCTGGGAAGGGTCGCGTTCCTGGCTCTGCCCCGAGCCCTCGGGCCCTGGGGCTGCTCCGAGCTCCCCCTTCCCAGAGCAGCTCCAGGCTGGCCGGTGGGAGGATGAGGTCCCTTCCTGAGGATGTGAATCACGGCTCCAGGGGGGGCTGCCCTGCTCCCGCTGCCTCCCGAGCACAGGGGCTGCGCCCCGGCCGTGGAGCTCGGGCTGAGCCCGCGGAGATTCCCGGCGTGCCGGGACTGGAGACACCGCTTCCCGCAGCACGGCTGGGCTCGGGAGCCGGCCCAGGGGAAAGCAGCATTAGAGCCCACACTTTAATGGAAACAGGAATGAACCGGGCTGATTTCTGCTCCGGCACTGCTCTCCCCTGAGAGCCACGGGCCGGGGCTGTTTGTGTGTGCCAGACCCTCGGCGCACCTGGGGACTGCGCCTTCCTCAGAGGAAGGAGCTGCTGGGATGTTCATCATTTCAAAGTGCTGCGGGGATCTGGATCCGCGGCTTTTGGGAAAATTAACATGGCCATGAAGATCCTGGCTTTAATATGATGTGACTCAGAGTGCACTAAATAATGAAAAAGTAAAATAAGGTAGAATTATGTAAACTAAGGAAAGAAAAAAGCAATCCCCTGAGAGCAACAACTGTACCTGGCTTTTGTACTCCTGCACCATGGCCCAGCGGTGACAAAAGTTTGAGCGTGATTATCATGATTATCAACACTCACAGGGGGAAATTAAAGCCATATTCTCTGCATTGCACATGCAGCAGTTATGGGGGCTGTCCTTGGAAAATGGGAACATACAGTAAAAAACAACAAGGCAGAAAGAGGCGAAGGCCAGAGTTTACAGTCAAAATGAGCAGAATTCAGCCTGGTGTGGCTCCACGTGCAGTGCAGCAGCGCTGAGGGGAACACCCCACTCCGCTCGAACAGTGCAGAGGGAAGCAGTCAAAACGCCCTGTTATTATTTCCATTATTGCTCGGTTCCTTTCCATGCAGGAGGAGTTATTTCTGCTTCACAGATCCCTGTGGGAGTGGGGCAGGGGGGACTCTGCGGCGTGGCCGCTGCTGTTGGGCACAGCAAGCCCCACGTGTGCCCCCCACGCACCCCGGGGACGTTCCCCCATCCCCTCCTGGCACGGCACAGCATGAGCAGCGATGGCTGCAATTTATTTCTCCTTCTTAGCAGGAAAAGCAGACGGTGCTGGGAGATGGAAGCAGCCTGCTGCTCCTGGGAGGGTGACATCAGCAGGACAGGTCAGCCCCGTTCTATTACTGCAATGAACCTTTCACAGCAGCTGCATAATAACAGCCCTGGGCCTATTTTGGGAAAGTCTCCTGGGTGTTTAATTCCATGGAGTGAGCGGGGCTTTCTTCAGAGAAAGAGCATGTAGGATGGAGGGCTGGATCACAGCGGAGCAGGGATGGTCTCGGGCCTCAAAAGGGTAAGGATCACGTGGATGCAGATCCAGAATTAAATCCCAGAAATGAGAATTTAGAAAGACTTGTTTGTGGAAATACGGTTACGTTTCACTTGAAGCTGTCTCGTGTTTTGATTTGAATTCTCATCTCCTCAGGTGGGCCCAGGGAGACCTGGATGTCAGAGGAGGAGGCTGATGGATCTGATTTTCAGTGTCTGTGAATGCTGGCAGGGAGTGAGAGAGGTCAGTGTGGATGTGGTTGGAAAAGTCCTCTGTGCCAGCCGGCTGAGGTGTTCTCAGTGGGTTGGTAAAAGAAGGTCATTATTCCAACTACAAATTCAAAAAGCCATTCCCAGAGGAGCACTGAGCTGCTGCTTTGTGCCCCTGTGGCTGTGTGTGAGCCCTGGGCTGGTGGCCACGCTCCTGCTCCCCCAGGCACGGCCACCGCGGCGCCCAGCCTGGCACAGCTGCTGTGCCTGAGCTCCTGCCTGGCTCCCCGCTGGACTCGACTCGTGCTGTGCAGAAAACCAGAGGAGGAAATAAAGATTCTGGCCTGAACAGTGGGAGGTGTGGGCCTCACGAGTCACTGCCAGTGCTGCAGTGGGCACGGGCAGTGCAGGTGTCCCCATGGCTGGCACCATCCACATCCTCCTCCTGCTGGGTCCTGCTCGCTCCTGCACCTGCCAGCTCGGGCAGTGCCACGGGACAATGGCCCTGCCTTGGTGACCCTGCCCACAGCCCTGCCTCACGTGGGGATCTGTTCCTGTCTGTGCCTGGGGTGCATCCCTGTCCATTCCCAGTGTCCATCCCTGTCTGTGCCCAGGGTGCATCCCTGTCCATTCCCGGTGTCCATCCCTGTCCATTCCCAGTGTCCATCCCTGTTCATTCTCGGTGTCCATCCCTGTCCATTCCCAGTGTCCATCCCTGTCCATTCCCAGTGTCCATCCCTGTCTGTTCCCGGTGTCCATCACTGTCCATTCCCAGTGTCCATCCCTGTCTGTTCCTGGTGTCCATCCCTGTCTGTTCCCGGTGTCCATCCCTGTCCATTCCCAGTGTCCATCCTTGTCCATTCCCAGTGTCCATCCCTGTCCATTCCCAGTGTCCATCCCTGTCCATTCCCGGTGTCCATCCCTGTCTGTACCCAGTGTCCATCCCTGTTCATTCCCAGTGTCCATCCCTGTCCATTCCCAGTGTCCATCCCTGTCTGTTCCCGGTGTCCATCACTGTCCATTCCCAGTGTCCATCCCTGTCTGTTCCTGGTGTCCATCCCTGTCTGTTCCCGGTGTCCATCCCTGTCCATTCCCAGTGTCCATCCTTGTCCATTCCCAGTGTCCATCCCTGTCCATTCCCAGTGTCCATCCCTGTCCATTCCCGGTGTCCATCCCTGTCTGTACCCAGTGTCCATCCCTGTCCATTCCCAGTGTCCATCCCTGTTCATTCTCGGTGTCCATCCCTGTCCATTCCCAGTGTCCATCCCTGTCCATTCCAGGTGTCCATCCCTGTCTGTACCCAGTGTCCATCCCTGTCCGTTCCCGGTGTCCATCCCTGTCCATTCCCAGTGTCCATCCCTGTCTGTACCCAGTGTCCATCCCTGTCTGTACCCAGTGTCCATCCCTGTCCATTCCTGGTGTCCATTCCTGTCTGTACCCAGTGTCCATCCCTGTCCATTCCCGGTGTCCATCCCTGTCTGTACCCAGTGTCCATCCCTGTCTGTTCCCGGTGTCCATCCCTGTCCATTCCCAGTGTCCATCCCTGTCCATTCCCGGTGTCCATCCCTGTCCATTCCCAGTGTCCATCCCTGTCTGTACCCAGTGTCCATCCCTGTCCATTCTCGGTGCCCATCCCTGTCCATTCCCAGTGTCCATCCCTGTCTGTACCCAGTGTCCATCCCTGTCCATTCCCAGTGTCCATCCCTGTCCATTCTCGGTGCCCATCCCTGTCCATTCCCAGTGTCCATCCCTGTCTGTACCCAGTGTCCATCCCTGTCTGTTCCCGGTGTCCATCCCTGTCCATTCCCGGTGTCCATCCCTGTCCATTCCCGGTGTCCATCCCTGTCCGTTCCCGGTTTCCCCGCGCATTCCCGCGGGATGCAGATGCTCTATGCAAATGAAGGGCCGTGCCGGGCCCCATGCAAATCATTATGCAAATATGGGGGCGTGGCCGCAGCGAGGCGCGGGGGGCGTGGCTCGCAGCGCCGCGAGGCGCGGGGGGCGTGGCCGGCGATGCAGATGAGGGCGGGGCGTGCCGAATGTAAATGAGGGGCGTGGCCCGGCGGCGGGCGGTGTCGGAGCCTCCCGCCAGCTGCGGGCAGCGGCCCCGAGCGCGGCCGGAGCAGCGGCAGCCCCGGCGGAGCAGCGGAGCGGGCCGGGCCGGGCCCGCAGCCCCCGCGCAGCATGGCCGAGCCGCCCGCGGCAGCGCCGGCCCCCGAGGGCGAGGAGGGCCCGGTGCGCTTCGCCCGCAAGGGCGCCCTGCGGCAGAAGAACGTGCACGAGGTGAAGAACCACAAGTTCACGGCGCGGTTCTTCAAGCAGCCCACCTTCTGCAGCCACTGCACCGACTTCATCTGGTGAGCCTTCCCCCGGAGCGCCGCAGCCGCTCCGGGACGCCGGCTCGGCGGGACATCCCTCCTTGATGAGCTCGCTGGGGCTCATGCTCGCCGTGCTCCGGGCCCCCCTCTCCTCCCGTCCCGGCTCCCCTCATCCCCCGCATCCCACCGCGCTCCCCCGGTGCCCGCTCCCCTCCGGCCGGCGGCTCCGGGCAGGGTCGTTGCGGGGCCGGTGTCTCACTCCGCCTCTCTCTCCGCAGGGGCTTCGGCAAGCAGGGCTTCCAGTGTCAAGGTGAGTGTCGCGCTGCCGGGCGGGCCGAGGGGCTCCGTGTCCGCCCCCGGGACCGGCCCCGCATCTCCCTGCGGGCAACATCTCCGGCCCGAGCATCTCCGGCCCGAGCATCTCCGGCCCGAGCATCCCCGGCCCGAGCATCCCCGCCGCCCCGGGCCGAGCATCCCCGCCGCCCCGGGAAGCAGCTTAGTCATTTTTTAAACCAACCCAGCAACTAGTCGCTGCCTTTAAGCCGGTCGGGTCTCGTTAGCAGAGATAAGCGCCCAGGACTTCAGCTAAATCCCCCGAAAAAGGCCGAGGGGAGTTTGTTTTTAATAGACTTAACACCAAAACATGTGTCTGGCTGGCGAACGGGCTGGGCGAGGGCTGCTCCGCGGCTGGAACTGCGCAGCCGGCGAGCACTTGAATGGCTTAGTTGTGTTGCTGGGGAAAAAAATGAGGCTTTATAAGAAAACATGTTGCAGTAGCCGGGTTACTATGACCATATTTCTTTGTTCTGGTAATGCCGGGATTCTGGAGGGGCTCTTCAGGGATCTGGGATGTCCCCTCGGGAAATTCTGCTGAATTACCCAGGCGTTCTGTGGTTGCTGTTGTAGCCAGCCCAGCTGGGGGCTGCTCCTGCTCGCAGCTCGCCCTGTCCTGTGGGTCCCACCTGTGTGGGGTTCAGACGGGGCTGCTGCTCGCAGCTGCAGGCAGTGAAATTCTGCTTTTGTGAATATTTGGGACTGAGTTTTATTTTGGTGGGTGGCTGACTCCCAAGCTGAGGTACTTGGCATGAAAACAAACCCGCTTTAGAGCTCTAAAAGGCTTCTCTTCACAGCTGTCCTTGGGGTTTGGAGTGGCACACTCGGTGCGAGGTGCTGGGGTGGGGCTGGGGCTCCTGTAGGGGGGCTGTGCCTCGGGAGCTCTCAGGAGCATCCCTGCAGCTGCCTGTACGAGCAGTGTGAGGCTGGTCCAATTTAAATGCTGTTACTCATGCTTAACGCTTGCCACACGCGTGTAACCTTAAAATGCCAAAACATCTCCGTGCCACCTCCCAAACCCCTGCCTGGAGGCCTGGACAGGTGTTGACAGTCAGAGGAAAGTGGATATGGAGACTAAAACGTGTCCTAGGGCTGTTTCTCAAGGTCACAGCTTCCCCTGGTACCTGAGGTTTCACACATGGGCAGCTCACTCGCGTTACCGAGAGGAATTCTGTGCCCCTCGGATCTCTGTTTTGGGTTTTCCCAGGCTTGCCTGGCTGTGAATTCCCTGGTTTTCCTTACAGTGAGGGTGTGTTTGTGCAAACACAATGTCCATGAAACCCGGAGCGTGCGGTGGAGCAGGTGGGGACCACGCACTGGCCCGGCAGGGTTTGCCTGCGTTCCTTCCAGAGCCCTGCTCGTTCTACCTACAGCATCCAGTGTCGGGTAACTGGCGCCTTTCCAAGCCTCTCCTGGCTGGCAGGAGCTGTTATCCAAAGCTGTAACTGCGCTCTTGCTCCAGGGTTTATCCTTGGCTGTGTTCAGGCAGAGTTAGGGCGGCAGGTGGGCTGGGAGCGCTGAGCTGCAGGGACAGCAGCGGCACTGCCAGGAGCCCCCTGTGCTCAGTGACACCCCGAGGCTGTGTGACCGGGCTGTGACATCCCTTTCTGCCTTAAGGAAGCCCTTTCCAGCTCACTGTGGTGTTACAGGCGTCAGTGTGCCGCAGGGAATATTCCCTGTGCAACGGGGAATTCTGCGGATCCAGCTCTGCAGACCAGCCCCGTCTTTACCTTCCTGAAATCAGTGAGCCGTGGGTTTCCCCAGAGCCGTGGGGTGCTGGGGTGCCCAGGTGAAGGCAGCTGAGGCCTGGGGACACGCCGTGCCTCCCTGCAGGGTGTTCCCAGCCTGGCAGGTGAGCTCAGGGCTCTCTCCCACTGCCATCCGCTCTGGCATCACGGCTGCCCCGGGCTCGGCCTGCTGGGAGGCAGAGCTGAGGGTGCCAGGGCTGGCATTGCCCTGCTCAGCTGTGCCAGGGGAGCCGGGCTGGGCTCTGCAGACACCTCCAGCTTCGGGTTTGTAACCCGCAGGCTGTGCTGCAGCTGCTGTTCAACTTGGCAAATATTGACACGGAGGAAGAAAATCCCAGGGCTGGCAGGAAGCTCTGGAGTGAGGGTCTACCTCTCCCTCTAGTGAACACAGGAAAAAAAATCAACTTTTAATTCAACTTTAACAACTTCCCCGAGTGTTTCGTCCCGTTGTGCTGTGGGATGGCTGGAAATCCAGCTGGGGCACAGACTTGTGTGCTCTCAGCTGTTCCTACTGCTGTGATCGCTTTAAGTAGGTTCACCTGCGCCCTGATTTCTTTCTAGGGCATTTGAAATAATTAGATTGTTAATTAGCTCATTACTTGTGACTTTTGGCAGGAAGTTAGCAGAAACTGACTCTTTGTAGCTTTAAATACTAATGGTACCACAAATGCCACTTAATTGCCTGCTAATGTGTTTCTTATCCTGGCACACAATCTCCTCCTTATCCTTGTGCGCATCTCAAGACTTCCTGGGCCAACGTGGCTGTGTGAGCCAGAAAGTGTCCGGGCTGTGGGCAGCGGAGCTCTGGGCTCCAGGGCTGCTCCTGGCAGGGCAACAAAAACAAATCAGTATCTCGTGGCTGTTGGAAGCTGAAGGATGTGCCCGGAGCTGCCAGGGGGATGAGAGCTTTCCTGAGACGGGCTCGATGCCTCCTGGCCGCCTCTCAGGGGTACAGAGGGGATTTCTGGCCCTGCTCTGGCTGGAAGGGACAGAGACAGAGAGAGGAGAGTCCGTGTTCTCCCCTTCTTGTGGGGTCTGGGGGTTCATCCAGGCAGGAATGTCTGGGGAGGGGAGGAGGGAGCAGCCCCTCGGTGTCTGCGGAAGGAACAAGTGGCCAAGTCTCGGTTCTCCTGACGTAGGAAGTGCCGTAGGATGGGAAAGGAAAGGGAATGGGTTTGAAAGCTTTTGGGAGCGAAGTTCTCGGTCGCCTTCTGGGAATGTGCTTGGGAACTGGCAGCTTGCTGTTTCCTGCTGTTTCCCCCGCCTTGGCATCCTCGGGGCTGTTTCTCCTGCAGTCCAGGCAGCTCTGGGTCCCTTTGAGGGTCAGGATGTGTCCCAGGAGCTGGTTTTGCTCAGCCCGGGGTCGCTGGGGCTGGGCTGGGCTCTCACCCTGGGGACCCGGGCAGAGGTGAGGAGCAGTGGAACACGATTCACACTCGAGAGCAAAAAATAACCTGCATCTGTCACTGCTTTCCTGTGTACAATGTAGAAAAGATCTTGGAAAGGAGAATCTTGATTCTTCTCGAAGAGAAAAGAGAAAAAAAAAAAAGCACCATTTGGTAATGGGTGCTTGGATGCAGTAACTTTTCTGGGGAAAATGTTTTCTTCTTGTGCCTGCTTATGACTCAGTAAGCAAAGAAACCCTTCAGATTAGATCTCCTTCCAAACTTTATACCACACAGAATTCCTCCCTCCAGGTTTTCCTCTCCCTGTCCTCCAAGGCCAGCGCTCTCCTTCTGTTTTGTGTGTTCACGAGACAACATCTGAGAGCAGAACTGAGCAGCTGGAAAATGTCAGCCAGGCCTTACCTCTCAAGCAAGTATTTCTGTCTCGTTCAGTGCCTCCACAAGCCACCCTTCCTCTCCCCAGACGGAAGTGAAACCCATCACACTTTGCTTTCCCCTGCAGCTCGAGCCCCTCTGCGGGCTGAGCTCGGCCCCGTTCAGCGCCGGCTCTTATTGACTGTGTTAAACAAGTAAGAAACAAAAGCAAAACAAACTCCAATCATTCGGAGTTGCCTCAAACCCAGTAATTTCGTGTCAACATATTATGCACACTGGAGCAATGTTAGTGTTCAAATAGACTAATTAAAAATGTTACTGCAATTACTTTTGCAACACAAATGATGCTAATTATATAATGCCGCAGAAATTGGAAACATGATTTCGGAGGGTTTTCTGCACGCAGCTCTGGGTGCAGGGCGGTGCTGCAGGGCACAGAGGACACGGGAACCTGTGGACATCAGCAGCTCCTGCCCTTCCAGCACCTGGGCTGGTCTGGCTTGTGCTGCCCTGCTCTGCCTGATACCTGCGGGGGGGAGAGGGGCTGGGGAGGGAGAGGGGCTCTGGAAGGAGAGGGGCTCTGGAAGGAGAGGGGCTCTGGAAGGAGAGGGGCTCTGGAAGGAGAGGGGCTCTGGAAGGAGAGGGGCTCTGGAAGGAGAGGGGCTCTGGAAGGAGAGGGGCTCTGGAAGGAGAGGGGCTCTGGAGAAAGATGTTCTGGAAGGAGAGGGGCTCTGGAGGAAGATGTTCTGGAGGGAGAGGGGCTCTGGAGAGAGGTGTTCTGGAGCGAGAGGGGCTCTGGAAGGAGAGGGGCTCTGGAGGAAGATGTTCTGGAGGGAGAGGGGCTCTGGAGGGAGAGGGGCTCTGGAGGAAGATGTTCTGGAGGCAGCTGGGCCGTGCAGCCCCTGTGGCAGAGCCAGGGCTGGGCAGGCACAGCTCGGTCCAGCCCCCAGTCTCGCAGTGGAAGTGGTTTTTCTTTCCCTCCCCCCTGCAGCTGAAGGGTGGATTTTTCTCTCTTATCTCCGGAGCTAGCTGTCATCCTAAAATGCTCTCGGGCCCGGATGATGAGGTGGTCTGTTTCCTTCCCGGGCATCCGTTGCTGCCTGGTGCCAGCCTCAGGATGCTGCCTGGGAGGTTTGGAGCTGGCCCGTGGGCATTTGGGTGCCTCGGGGTGGCCTTGAGGAGGGTTTGCAGCACATCTGCCTGCTGGCTCTGACACCACTGCAGAGGTTAAACCACCCCAGTCCTGAGCCTCTGCCGCGATTATTCTCCAGCTACTGAGTCCTCCTGGGGAATTTAATGCCTGGGCTGTCTCTAAGGAGACTTCTCAGCAAACAGTGCAGGCATTTCTGCACGCCTGCTCGCTCACACGCATGTGATCCTCCAGATTCCTGCGGCACACGGGTCCCTGGCAGGGTGTGACGGGCATCCTTCACTGCCAGCGAGCTGTGGGTGGGCACTCACCTGCCTTGGCACCAGCAGAAGATGCTGTGAAACGGAGCGAGACCTTGAGGGTTTGGTGTCTGCTGTGAACAGGAGGTGGGCTTGAATCTGCTCCCAAAACTTGGTGTGAATTCTGCTGGGGTTTCTGGAGGAACTGGAGGGAGGGGAGTTGCGCAAGCCCTTGCTGTGGGCTGCTGCCCTCCCGCCTTCCCAGCCAGCACAGCTCCTCCTCCTCCTCCTGCAGCTCAACAGGCAAATAGCTGAAAACGCTGGAGAGGCTCCTCAGTGCCATCCAGGCCCCGTGGATCCATCAGTGGATAAGTGGCACGATCACAGGGACAGAAATTAACGTCTGGCTGTGCCCTAATTCAGCGAGGGCAGGACTGCCTGTATCAGTTATGAGGGGTGTGGACAGAAGGGGAAGGTTGGAGTGCTTTCCCCTGAGCTGTGTGGATGTTTGCAGTGGTGGCTGGGGTGGGATCATGCCCAGGAGAAGTGTTTGGGTGGCTTTTCCTGCAGCTGTGAGAGGGTTGGTGCTGCCCAGGGCCCTGGGCTGGTGGTCTCTGTGTGCCTGTGGTCCAGCTCAGGGCAGCACAGAGTGTGCTGGGGGTGCTGGTGAGGTTCAGCCCACCAGAGTGGCCTCATGAGTCATTGTCCTGCGAGTCTGTAGCTCAGCAAAGGGTGAGTAAGGAGCTCCTGGTGGGGGAACAGTACCCACAGGTGCTTGGGCAGCGTGTTCCTTGTGCTCTCTGAGGGCTGCAGACTGTCCAAAACGAGCTCTTAGGAAAAGGCAATAAAACAAAGTCAGGAGCCCTTGTGGGGGCTCCTGGATGCTGCCCTGGGGTGCCAGCCCCGTGTGCTGCCCCACAGCCCTGGGGGATGGTGTCCCCAGAGCCCTGGGGGATGGTGTCCCCAGAGCTGCTGAGGGCAGGGACAGAGCACAGGGAGCCCCTCCAGACCTGCCAGATGATGCTGCAGGAAATGAAGCCTGGCCAAGGAGTTGAGCATCCCCTGGAATGGTTTTGTCCCATACTTTGAGATTTAGGAGAAACCACAGGTCCTGTGCTCCGTGGAGTGGGACCCTGCAAGGGCTCCCTGGGCTGGCACCGTGCCCTCAGCCCTGGTACCTGAACAGAGAGGTGGGGCTGGGGCATCTGGGCACGAGGGTGACAGAGACAAGGGCTGTCCCTTGGGTTTCCCTTTCTTCAGGGAAAGGACAGCTGTGGGCTGCTGTTCCCCAGCTCTCAGCCCACCCCTCCAGCCCTCCCTTGCTGGTCTGGGCTGGTGCTGGTGGCCTCTGTGCCATGGCCAGCAGTCCCTGGAGGCAGGGAGGTGACATGGACATCAGGGATGTAAACTGACACAGAACCTGCCTGAGTTTTGCAGACAGTGACCCAGGGGGTGAAGGTGAAAATCCCTCCGGAGCTCTTCAGCCCCATCAGGGCTGGTGCCGGGCGCTGCTGCCCCAGCAGAGACGCGACCCTGGCTGGCCCTGTCCTGCAGGAGCCAGCTGCAGGAAGTCAGTTTTTCCACCAGAGCCACAGAGGGGACGGGGGAGACAGGAAGAAAGCTCCGGTGGTGGTTGGCAGCAGCCAAGTTCTGTGTTAAGCAGAAGCAATGCCCAGAAGTGGCTGTGCTGGCTGTAGCTCATCCCGGGAAGGGAGGGCACGGTTCCAAACCACAGCCTGCACCCAGAGCCCTGCAGGGGCTGGATTCACCCAGGGGATCGGGATCCTGATGGGATTCCCTCACCCGGGGAATGCTCTGCTCCCTCCTCTGTGTCCCACCAAGGAGCCGAGAGGGAAGGGAAGGGGAAGGGGAAGGGGAAGGGGAAGGGAAGGGAAGGGAAGGGAAGGGAAGGGAAGGGAAGGGAAGGGAAGGGAAGGGAAGGGAAGGGAAGGGAAGGGAAGGGAATGTCCTTGGCTGTGGTGAGGGACTGCAGCTCCCGGGGTGCCCGTGGGGGATGGAGCTGTGTCCTGGGGGACATCCTTCTCTCAGCACCCCAAACGTGTGTCCCCTCTGGAGAGGGTGGCCAAGGCTGGGCTGGAGCTGTGGCCAAGCAGCTCCCTCCTGTGTGCAGGTGGCTTGTTTGGCTTGTTTGGCTCTCCAGGGCCACTCCTGGGCTCGTGGATTTGATGCAGGCTCCGAGGGATCGATCCATCCTGGTTTTAGACTGGCCTCGGTCGGAAAAAGGAAACAAATCAAATGTTCTCCGTGTGAGGAGGCACCTGAACTCTGTCATTGATGACTTGCCAGCACCACTCGCTCCTCTGCCGCTGAGGATGACTCCTGTTCATGGGTGGGGAGCTCGCTGAGCCCTCCCCCCCTGGAGCTCTGGCCGTGTTTGTGACAGCTGAGGCCGGCTCCTGTGCAGGGAAATGCCTTTCATGAGCCGTGACAGCTCTGCTCCCGCAGCATCGCGGGGCAGATGGAGCTGTGCTCCCGCTGCTCCTCCCTGGCAGCTGCCGGGCTCTGCTGGGCGCTGTCCCGGCCACATCCTGCTCTGCAGCAGGGGATGGCCCCGGCACAGCCCCCAGCCCTGCTCCGTGTCCCCTCCTGCGAGCCAGAACCTTCCCTTCCCTTCCCTCTCCCTCCTCTCCCTCTCCCTCTCCCTCTCCCTCTCCCTCTCCCTCTCCCTCTCCCTCTCCCTCTCCCTCTCCCTCTCCCTCTCCCTCTCCCTCTCCCTCTCCCTCTCCCTCTCCCTCTCCCTCTCCCTTCCCCGGCTCCGTGCCCAGCGCTGGCCTCGGGCTCTGCTCGAGCTCTTTGCTTTTCAGGGATTTTTGGGCTGACTCCCTCAGCTGTTTACAGCCCTGCTGCTCTTTCCCATCATGTGGAAAGAAGGAATAGATTCCAATCCAGGCTGATCCTGGAATCAGGGAGCGTTTGGGGTGGGTAACCTCGTTAGCCTCTTGCTTTCAGGATTTAACTCGTGTGGCCCAGAGCAGGAGCCTTCCTGCCCCAGCTGATGGGCACCGACTGCCGAGTGCTTAATGCCTGTGAGCTACATCTTGTCAATTTAAATAATTTGCTTCCATATTTGGTCTTGCTTTTGTGCCAGATTTATACATCTTGTTTAAATCTGACAAGCAGAATATACTTGCTGCTAATCCGAGCTGGACAAGGCAGCGCCTGCCAAAAAATCCAATATTAATAAGCTCCAGTACATGGAAGTTACTGGATTTGCAAACTTGAGGCTCGTTATGGCACAGCTCCCTGAAAATTGGCTTTTTTGCATCTACTTAAATCTGGGTTTTTCCACCAGTCTGTGAGCTTTCCTCTTCGGGAGGGAGCTCCCTCCCCAGCTCAGTCTTCGGAACAAGGGAAGCTTTCCAGCTCTGAGCAGGAGACGAGCTGGTGATTTTTTGGGGTGTGGTTGTGAGGATGGGGATGGCTGGTGTCTGTGCAGGGAGAGGCTGCTCTGGAGCAGGAGCCGTGTGCTCGGGTGCCTGTGCTGTCACTCAGGGCTGGCTTTGGGGATGTGGAGCTGTGGGGAGAGCCCAGGGCTGGAGCCCCCTGCCACAGAGCCAGGCTGGCAGAGGAGAGAGCTCAGAGTCCCTTCCAGGGCCTAAAGGGGCTCCAGGAGAGGGACTTGGACAGGGTCAGATGGGAGATTGGGATGGAATTGTTCCCTGTAAAGGTGGGCAGGCCCTGGATCCCTGGCAGTCCACTGTCCCTGCCCGTGGCAAGGATTGGAACAAGATGGGCTTTAGGGCCCCTACCAATCCAAACCATTCCAGGATTCTCTGATTCTATGTTTAAAATCTTCAGTCTCTTGTAGTTCTGCTCTCATCTTCCTACATTTGATATTTAGTCAGCAGCAGGGAAGCTAAAAAAGATTCAGATGTCTAAATCTCAGCCTTCAGCTGTTCTTCCTCTTCCTCATGCTGTGTTGCCAGTGTGTTCCAGCTGATCCTGCTGGTGGATTCCTCCCTATCTTTTGTTGCCATGTGAAAGGATGCAACAGGAATAGCTTCACCTTGGGGGGAGCAGTTAAATACCTTTATTCGGATGGTCTGAACGGAGAGCACAAGCACATTGAATAGCTGGCACTCGGAGCACATGAACAAATGCATTTTCATGATTTCCAATTATAGCAGAAGAATGAGAAAGTGAGGTGGTGAAGAGGAGTGAAAGTCGTCCTGGCTCCCCTGAGTGGCTTCCTGCAGCCGCGGTGACATCACATCGCGATGAAGTCAGGATTGTTTTATAATATCACTGAGGAGCCGAGTGAGGGGGAAGTGGCCCATGAATCCCATTTGCATCACTGAGTGGATTAGCTCCTGACGCACTGCAAAGTCATTATTTGCTGTGTCTCTGCTCTGGAGCCCCAGCTCAGGGCTGCTGCTCAGAGCAGGTGCAGCTCCTGCCTCTGGTGGGACCGGCCCGGGATGGGGATGGGGATGAGGATGGAACCGGGGATGGGCTGGAGATGGAACCAGGGCTGAGGATGAGGATGGAACCAGGGCTGGGGATGAGGATGGAACCAGGGCTGGGGATGAGGATGGAACCAGGGCTGGGGATGAGGATGGAACCAGGGCTGGGGATGAGGATGGAACCAGGGCTGGGGATGAGGATGGAACCAGGGCTGGGGATGAGGATGGAACCAGGGCTGGGCTGGGGATGGAACCAGGGATGGGGATGAGGATGGAACTGGGGATGGGCTGGGGATGGAACCAGGGCTGAGGATGAGGATGGAAGCACAGCTGGGCTGAGGATGGAACCGGGGCTGGGCTGAGGATGGAACCAGAGCTGGGCTGGGGATGGAACCAGGGCTGAGGATGAGGATGGAACCAGGGCTGGGCTGGGGATGGAACCAGGGCTGAGGATGAGGATGGAACCAGGGCTGGGCTGAGGATGGAACCAGGGCTGGGCTGAGGATGGAACCAGGGCTGGGCTGGGGATGGAACCGGGGCTGGGCTGAGGATGGAGCCCAGGGATGGAGCCCGAGGCTGGGGCTGAGGCCAGGCCTGAGGGGGCTCTTGTCTATCCCCAAACTGAGCAGTTTGGGGTTGGGTCTCCTCTCTGCCTCCCACCTCAGCAGCCTGGCTTGGGCTTGGCTCAGGAGGAATCAATCCCAGCCCGTGCTCCCCAGCCTGGCCTTAGCCCAGCGAAGCTGAGGGACAGGAGGGGCACAGCTGTGTCCCTGCTGCCTGGCACAGAGGCGCTGTCCAGCTGTGCCAGGCTGTGCCACACCGTGCCAGACCGTGCCAGGCCATGCCAGGCTGTGCCAGGCTGTGCCACACCGTGCCAGGCTGTGCCACACCGTGCCAGGCTGTGCCAGGCTGTGCCACACCGTGCCACACCATGCCAGGCTGTGCCCGTGCTGGAGATGGGCTGTGGCAGAGGTTTTGTTTCTGGTTTTGTTTCTGGTGTCTGCCCCAGGTTCTGTACGGGCTCCTGGGCAGCCAGCCTTGGCAGGGAAGGGATCAACATCTCCACGTTCACTTGTTTCTGAAGAGCTGGATGGAATAATTTGCTTTTGTGGGCTCTGATCGCAGCCAAGTGCCCTTTCATGCAACATCTGTAATTGCCAGGAGCTTCTGAGGATGGCAGAGCTGCCAAGAGGGCAGGAAGGCTGAGCAGGACCTGTGTGTCCCCTCCCCAGCCTGGCAGGGCAGATTTCTGCCCCAGGAATGCCTCTGAAACTGGACTAATTCACATTTGTGCAATCATGCCTCTAAGGACCGTCTCCAATAGCTCAGTCCATTAATTTCCAAATTTGTCTTTGATGGAGAGGAGCCTCAGGGCCGGAGCTCTCTGGAGAGGAGGGCTGTGGGTCTGCAGCTGTGTGTCCATCCCCTGGTGAGGAGCAGCAGGGACAGGAGCAGGGATCAGTCCTTGGTGCCTCTGCAGGGAGGGCACAGCCTCAGCGGTGACAAGGGCAGAGCTGCCGATCTGGTGTCTCCCAGGGCTTCTGAGGTGGAAAAAGTCTCACTTACTGGGTCATTTAGAGACTGAATCTGGGGTTTTGGCAGGAGGAAAGGCTTTAATTAGCTGCTGCTCAGTAGGGCTGCTATTAGATCTTCAGAGCAAGATGCTGCCGGACTGGAAAAAATGCAGCAATAGCTCATTTGCTCAGGAAGCCATGATAGTGATTTGCATTTTGGTCAGGTGCTGAACCCTTGTAGAGAATTTTTCTAAAATAACTTCAAGCTGTAGCTCAGATTCCTTCCCTCTCTGCAGCTGGGTGAATGTGTCTTGGTCCCAAAGCCTTTGGGTGTGAACTCCTTTGTTTGCAGCACTCGGCTCTGCGGGGAGCGAGGCGAGGGCTGGACTGTGGACATGTCCTGTCAGCAAATGCTGCATGACAAATGGCTTTTGTCTTTCCACCTTGGAGCAGAATTCGATTCTCCCTTATTATGTACCTAAAAGGATTTTTCTGCTCTGCCAGCAGCCCCTGTGCTGACCTGAATACCCAGGAGACCCAGTGTAGTAGGGTAGGAAGCTTTGCAGTGCATCTCCTGAACCTCATCTCTGCTGCTGCTGGAGGATAAGGTGCTTCAAAAGGTGTTCTGAACACTCTGAAATGTGTTTTGGACACTTTTTTTGGTTTCTCCTGTGCTGTCAGCTTGCACAAGTGCAAAGTGAGAGCAAACCCCTCGCTCTTGGGCTGACTCCTGCTCCAGACTCAGCCTGTGCTGCCCACGAGTGTCACAGGCTGGGTGTTGGGGGCTCTGTCCCCAGGGTTTGTTTGGGGCTCTGTCCCCAGGGTTTGTTCAGGGCTCTGTCCCCAGAGTTTGTTCAGGGCTCTGTCCCCAGGGTTTGTTGGGGGCTCTGTCCCCAGGGTTTGTTCAGGGCTCTGTCCCTGGGGCTCTGTCCCCAGGGTTTGTTCAGGGCTCTGTCCCCAGGGTTTGTTCAGGGCTCTGTCCCTGGGGCTCTGTCCCCAGGGTTTGTTCAGGGCTCTGTCCCCAGGGTTTGTTGGGGGCTCTGTCCCCAGGGTTTGTTGGGGGCTCTGTCCCCAGGGTTTGTTCAGGGCTCTGTCCCCAGGGTTTGTTTGGGGCTCTGTCCCCAGGGTTTGTTGGGGGCTCTGTCCCCAGGGTTTGTTTGGGGCTCTGTCCCCAGGGTTTGTTTGGGGCTCTGTCCCCAGGGTTTGTTTGGGGCTCTGTCCCCAGGGTTTGTTTGGGGCTCTGTCCCCAGGGTTTGTTTGGGGCTCTGTCCCCAGGGTTTGTTGGGGGCTCTGTCCCCAGGGTTTGTGCTGAGATGTGGCAGGACACTCCCAGGCTGTCCTGGTGCCACCTGGGCTGGCTCTCCTCGGGAGCAGCTCCTGCCCCTCATCGTGGGAGCATCTCTTGGCTTTCACCTTCAGCTTTGCTGTGGATGGCTGCGGATCCTGTCCCAAAGGAGAGCTGGCAATTCCCAGCTGCTTTGGCCTCTGTGCCAGGCTCTGGGAGGTGAAGTCCCTCTGCTCCCACCTGGCTGCAGTTTGGCCCAGCAGGTTACGAGGGAAGAGGCTGATTTATCTTTAAGGACATTTCAGCTGTTTCCCCAGGGTGGTGTGGGTGGGGGAAGCGGGATAACGTGGGTGACACAACACACAGCAGCACTGGGGACAGCCCCCACGGAGCAGCCAGGATCCCTGAATCCCCTGCAGGGCCAGGAGCCTCAGCACAGCGACAAATCCCGGAGCTGCCCATGGCCCCAACGCTGTGGAGTTCCCTCCAAAACCACCTCCCCTCTTCTGGGCTTTGTAAATTTGGAATAAACTTAATTTCTCTGCTGTTACTATTAACTGAGTCCGAGAGGATGGAAATAAATGCCAGTTGGGAAGGGCAGGCTGACTCACTTTCTCATTCTCCTGTAAATTTCCATTTAAGTTTCAGTTTAAGCTCAGGTATGAGGGGAGTGAAAGCCGGTAATTTGTGACAAAAACTTCTATTTTAACTCGCAGTAGAAGAACTCCCTTTTTAATTGCAGAAATTACAAGGCTGGGATTTGTGTGAAGGAATTCAGGCTCCAGTGGGTGCCTGCTGGTGCTGTGGGTGCTCTGCTCCAGGGCCACCCAAGGGAACAGCACCCTGTGCTACAGCCCACATCATCATCCCCAGCCCACATCATCATGATCCCCCTGCCCACATCATGATCCCCCTGCCCACATCATGATCCCCCAGCCCACATCATCACCCCCCAGCCCACATCATCATCACCCCCTGTTGCCGCTGAAGATGAACAGATCACACGGACACAGGTCGAGGTGTGGTGAAAGAAAGAGAAAGTTTATTTTTCCCCCCAGGATTTACAGGTTTTTGACCACAGCCAGGGATTGGATGGTCAGGATAACACTTTCTCACTGCACTGGCCATGAGAGATGCCCATCACAAGACATGGAACAGAAAGAATGTACACATATCTATGTTTACAGTTACTGTCCTGGGAAAGTCCTTAGAAAACCATGGCAGCAAGCTCAGAAGCTGAGTTTTCAGGGCGACAACCCCCTGCCCACATCATGATCCCCCAGCCCACATCACCATCCCCAGCCCACATCATCATCCCCAGCCCACATCATCATCCCCAGCCCACATCATCACCCCCAGCCCACATCATGATCCCCCTGCCCACATCATCATCACCCCCAGCCCACATCATCACCCCCTGCCCACATCATGATCCCCCTGCCCACATCATCACCCCCAGCCCACATCATCACCCCCAGCCCACATCATCATCCCCAGCCCACATCATCATCCCCAGCCCACATCATCACCCCCTGCCCATATCATGATCCCCCTGCCCACATCATCACCATCCCCCTGCCCACATCATGATCCCCCTGCCCACATCATCACCCCCAGCCCACATCATCACCCCCAGCTCACATCATCATCACCCCCTGTTGCCGCTGAAGATGAACAGATCACACGGACACAGGTCAAGGTGTGGTGAAAAGAAGAGCAGAGTTTATTTTTCCCCCCAGGATTTACAGGTTTTTGACCACAGCCAGGGATTGGATGGTCAGGATAACACTTTCTCACTGCACTGGCCATGAGAGATGCCCATCACAAGACGTGGAACAGAAAGAATGTACACATATCTATGTTTACAGTTACTGTCCTGGGAAAGTCCTTAGAAAACCATGGCAGCAAGCTCAGAAGCTGAGTTTTCAGGGCGACAACCCTCTGCCCACACCATGATCCCCCTGCCCACATCATCACCCCCTGCCCACATCATGATCCCCCTGCCCACATCATCACCATCCCCCTGCCCACATCATGATCCCCCTGCCCACATCATCACCCCCTGCCCACATCATGATCCCCCTGCCCACATCATCACCCCCTGCCCACATCATCACCCCCTGCCCACATCATCACCCCCAGCCCACATCATCACCCCCAGCCCACATCATCACCCCCTGCCCACATCATCACCCCCAGCCCACATCATGATCCCCCTGCCCACATCATGATCCCCCTGCCCACATCATGATCCCCCTGCCCACATCATCACCCCCTGCCCACATCATCACCCCCAGCCCACATCATCACCCCCAGCCCACATCACCATCCCCCAGCCCACATCATGATCCCCCTGCCAGGGCTGGGGCTCTGTGTGAGTGAGGCTCCCCATGGCCCTGCTCTGCTTGGCTCTCGCTGCTCCTGGCAGGGCTCGTTGTGCTCGGAGGCAGCACCATTGTGTGATGGTCCTGGAGGAGGCACAACAGCCAATCCTCCCTCCAGCCAGGACTTTGTGGGTTTTTTGTGTCCCCCATCCTCTGTCCTGCCCCTGCTGGGGTCTGCAGCCTTCTCCATTCTCTGTACACAACCAACTCCATAAATTTGAGTTATCTTGCCCTTTCCTGGACCTCTTCCTGCTCTGTGGGGTTTGGAGGCAGCAAACCTTTCCTGCTGGGGGTGGAGGGGCTGCCCTGCATCCCCCAGGACAGGGGGGCCCCTTCCTTGCTGTGGGGCCTGGTCACTTATCTTATTCCTGGATTAGGTGCCTCAGGCTCTGCAGCAAGTTCTTCCCTTATCACTCCCGCCTGTGCTGGAAATTTACTTCCACTGTGTCAGAGTGAAACAAGGAAACTTCTTTAAAAAGCAAGAGGAAAGTCATGTGAGGGAGCAGCGTTGTGTCAGCACTTACAGAGGGTTCAGAGCGGCGTTGGCCCATCTGGTGCCTTCTGAAAGGGGAAGCAAAGGGCTCCCAGCCAGGGCTGCCCTCCCTGCCCTGTGCTGGGCACTGGGGGCAGCTCTGTGGGACCAGCTGGGTGCTGCTGCTGCTGCCTGGGTGGGAAAGGACCTGAAATCCCATCCAGCCCCAGCCCTGCCATGGCTGGGACACCTTCCACTGTCCCAGGCTGCTCCAAACCCTGTCCAAGCTGGCCTTGGGCACTGCCAGGGATCCAGGGCAGCCCCAGCTCTCCTGGAACCCCTCTAGGGACTGGAAGGTGCTCCGAGTCCAACATCCCCCGGGGGTGGAAGCAGCATCCCCTCCCTGGCAGCCTGTGCCCTAAATTAGAGCAGCAAGATGCTGCACTGGGTCCATATGGAGACTCCTAAAATAATAGCTGTCAGCTCCCTGCTGACTTGCACGGGGTGCTAAAGCTTTTGGCTTTAGGAATGACGATTTAGGAAACAGAAATGCTGGTGGGCTGGAGCCAGACCGGAGGTGCCGGTGGCTGGGCCCCACCTGTGTTGGGATGGGCATGTTCAGCACCATCAAATCCTGCTGGTGGAACTTCCCACGGGTTCTGGGGAGCTGTTGCCACCCATCCATTTAGTACAAGGCTAACACTGAACTTGCAGGAGAGCTGGGGTCAAGCACTTTGTTGTGGGTGTGGCTCCTGGGGCAGGTGTGTGACCGTGGAGTGTGGAAGTGCTGGGAACGCTGGAGCCGTGGGATCAGCTGGTGTTCTCACAGCAGAGGTGCCTGTGGATGCTGCTGCTCACGTTCCAGCCCCACTTCACTGGCCTTTGGCTTTGATGTCCTCTCCCTGTAACGAGCTGGGGCCGATGGATCTCTAATAACGAGCTCGTATCTCATCTTCCTCCGCTGCGGGGACTGTCGGGCTCCTCTAATTGCTCTGCAGTGGCCGTGGGAGGTGGCTGCCTGTCAGGACAGCTGTTCCTTTGATCGAGCTATTGCACATTCAGGTCTTGTCCTGCTCAGGTTTTATTTGTTGTCCAGGTCCTGCCAAGCCATTACACTGAAACGAGCGGCTTAATTGCGAGGGCTTGGGGCTCAGCATCCCTTGGGACTGGCTCAGCATCACCTGGGGGCTCACTCAGCATCCCCTGGGGGCTCACTCAGCATCCCCTGGGGGCTCACTCAGCATCCCCTGGGGCTCACTCAGCATCCCCTGGGGGCTCAGCATCCCTTGGGACTGGCTCAGCATCCCCTGGGGCTCACTCAGCATCCCTGGGGCTCACTCAGCATCCCTGGGGCTCACTCAGCATCACCTGGGGCTCACTCAGCATCCCCTGGGGTTCACTCAGCATCCCCTGGGGTTCACTCAGCATCCCCTGGGGGCTCACTCAGCATCCCCTGGGGCTCACTCAGCATCCCCTGGGGGCTCAGGGTGTCCCGTGTGCTGGGAGCACTGGTGCTGCTGGTCCAGGAGCGCTGCTGGTACCCAGGCAGACGGAACAAACCTGTGCTGAAATAGCTCGGAAAAGCGGAGCTTTGTGATATCCTGCACAAAAATCTCCTTTTCCTCTGCTGCTGAGGCTGTTGGGGTGTGCAGCCAGCAGCCCCTTCCTCCCGTGGCAGGGGAAGATGAGTGAGCAGGGCAGCCCTTGGATCTGCTGGTGGATCTGATGGAGTCAGACACAAAAATCCCCGTTTGTACTCAGTGATGGAGAGTTGTGGCAGGAGCCTTCGGCCTCTGCACGGCCCAGCTGGAGCTCCTTGGCGATGCTGGGGGCTGTTCCCTGCTTGATCCCTCCTGAGGAGCAGAGCTCAGGCAGGAACAGCCCACCAGTGCCTCGGGAAGGATGGACAGGATCATTTCTGCTCCCTGGGGAGGATGGACAGGATCATTCTGCTCCCTGGGGAGGGTGGACAGGATAATTTCTGCTCCCCTGGAAGGATGGACAGGATCATTTCTGTTCCCCAGGGAGGATGGACAGGATCATTTCTGCTCCTTGGGAAGGATGGACAGGATCATTTCTGCTCCCTGGGAAGGATGGACAGGATCATTTCTGCTCCCTGGGAAGGATGGACAGGATCATTTCTGCTCCCTGGGAAGGATGGACAGGATCATTTCTGCTCCCCAGGGAGGGTGGACAGGATCATTTCTGCTCCCTGGGAAGTATGGACAGGATCATTTCTGCTCCCTGGGAAGGATGGACAGGATCATTTCTGCTCCCCAGGGAGGATGGACAGGATCATTTCTGCTCCCTGGGGAGGGTGGACAGGATCATTTCTGCCCCCCGGGGAGGATGGACAGGATCATTCAGCTCCCCAGGAAGGATGGACAGGATCATTTCTGCTCCCCAGGGAGGATGGACAGGATCATTTCTGCTCCCCAGGGAGGATGCTGCTCATCTCATGCAGAACCCCTGGCTGTCCTTTGGGAACCAGCTCTGGTGTCCCCACAAGCCCTGGGGAACCGGGCAGGAGGAGGCACAGCCTGGCAGGACACTCCTGGTGGCCTCAGTGCCTTCCTGGGGCACACCCTGGAGCTCTCTGTGCGAGAGCCAGGTTTTGTAAGCAGGGCTGTAATGCAGAAACTGTGCAGTAACTTCCTGTGGGGGACTCTCACTGGCAGAGGAATGAAAATTAGACAGCTTTTAAAAAGGCTTAAATGAAGAATCAAAGGGTGCATTTCAGGTCTTTGTGCAATGTGTGAGAAAGGGTCATTTTTTAGAGTTTATTTGCATCTACATGACTGATGGGGAAGCCTGCTCCGTCAGGGCATGGGGTAACTCGGCTGCGTGTCTGGGGGAGGTGACATCCAGCCTCCCTGGTGTCACCATACCCAGACAGAAACGTCTCCTGCGTGGTTTAGCTCGCTGTCACGGAGTGCCCTGCCTTCCCCCAGGAATGCTGCCAGCCGCCTGTGAGCCTGTGCTGCCTTCCCGAGCACTGCAGGGCCCTTCTGGCAGCCCAAGGCCAGGCTGGATGGAGCTCTGGGCAGCAGGGAAGGAGGAAGGTGTCCCTGCCATGGCATGGGATGGTCCTGCAGGTCCTTTTGAACAAGACCCTGGTGTGATTCTGG
This sequence comes from Poecile atricapillus, assembly GCF_030490865.1. Taxonomy (NCBI): domain Eukaryota; kingdom Metazoa; phylum Chordata; class Aves; order Passeriformes; family Paridae; genus Poecile; species Poecile atricapillus. Next base: position 16,318,178 of record NC_081262.1, read on the forward strand.
AGCCGGGAGCCCCCGAGGTTCAGACTCACCTGCTCCCGTGTCCTCGGGGCAGCTGTGGGGTGGCACTGCAGGCTTTGGGGTGAGCCCACACCCTGCGGGGTCACAGCAGGCTCAGAGCCCTCCTGGAGCCCAGCAGCTGAGGGTGAGCTCCTTGTTGTGAGTCTGGAAAGCTTTCCAGGCTCCTCGGGGTGGGCCAGGGCTCTGTAAGGGCGCTGGGAACCAGCAAAGCCCAGGGAGATGTGGAGGAGGCAGAGGGGGCTCTGGAAGCACCACGGGGCGCAGGCAGAGCCCCAGTTCCCTGCACAGGGAGCCTGTCTGTGCTGCACAGCATTCCCTGCACTGCACAGCATGGAAAACACCAGCCAGGGACCTCTGGAGGCTCCAGGCTCTGAATTTCTCCGCAGCCCTCGCCGTGAGCAGGCGGAGCTGGCGCTGTGGTGTCCCCATGGCTGTCACTGTGCCACCCCAGCTCCCCGCAGCCCGGCCTCGCAGCCTCCCCCCAGCGCTGCCGTGTTTGCCGCCAGGATCTGCCTCTGCTCTGCCTGACACATTGTGATTTTTCTCTCTGTGAGGGTTTCTGAGCAGTCTAAATTGAGGAAGGGGAGGATTGCTTACAGACACGGCACTGGCTTGGCTCTATTTTGAGGGAGTATTTTGAGGTTTGACTCAACGGTAGCAGCTCCTCTGCAGGGAGGGCTGGATTGATAGTCAGGAGTGGTAGCAGGTCAGGTAGGCTATTTTTGGCAGGGCTGTTTAATTGTCTGGTGTGATTCTTGCTGGGCTCGTGGCTGGATGGTTACTTATCTGCTGTCAGGGTTTGTTAGCACGGGGAAGCTCTGGATAGACGCTGATATTAAATAATAAATCCACGAGAGGGGCTCGGATCTGCTTTGTCTTGCTTGGCTGGGAGGGTGGTGGGGGATAAAGCGCTCAGCATCCCTGAGTTTTAATGCCATAAAGTGCTCCAGAAGTGTAGAGAGGCTTCTCTCCCCCTGTGGGTGTCTGTCCCTGGTCTCGGGGGGCACCTCTGCCCACCCAGGGCTGCCCCCAGCCTGGCTCTGCTGCCCTCCCTGCCCACTGCACACACTGGATTTCCTTTCAGGCTCGTTTTCCACCTCGGCTGCACGAAGGACGTGCTCTCAGCAGCACAGAGGGTTTAGCTAAATGCTTGTTAAGTCATGTAAGTCAGTGGTTAAAATGCTTTTGCTCTGCCACGCTCCCGAGCTCCAGAGCAGGCGGGTTTGGGGTCTGAGGTGGCTCTGAGGGCTTCTCCAAGCCCAGGGATTCTGTGTTTGTGGTGAGGGCTGTCCCTGTTGGATTTGTCTGCTGGAGGAGGGCCAAGGCAGCCACGCTCCTCCTGTGCCCATGGGATGCCCTGACACCAACACCTCCCCTCCTCCTCCAGCTTCCCTGTGGCTGCCACCCTGCAAATGGATGTTCCAGAATCTCTTGGCACAGCATTTCCATAACTCCAGGGAAGTGTTCAGGTCCTGCCCGGTCCCTGGGGGTTGCTCAGACCTGGTTAAGGGATTGCTTTTGGATCTGTGGAATGCTGAGGGCTCAGATCCCTGCTTGACCTTGGGGTCTTTTGGTCTTGGTCAGGGAGTTCCAGTCTCACCCTGAAAAGGAGAAGGGGAGGATCAGTGCAGGGTAAGGGCAGGGAAGGCTTTGCCTGAGCTGTTCCTCCTGCACGGCCTGGAGCTGTCCCAGCTCGTTTCTGTCACTGGTTTCACTCTCTGCCCCAGTCACCAGCATGTCACCAACATGTCCATCACCCCTTGGTGGGCTGGGCATGGCTTCAGCTGCTCCCCAGCTGCAGCGTGACCTCTGCAGTCACCAGGCTGCAGGAAAGCCCCTCAAAGCCCACCTGTGCCTGGTGAGGAACACAGCCCCTCACTTCTGAGCGATGAAGGGACTCATTCCTTGTGCAATCTGCTGCAGGAGACGGGAGTCAGAGCACTGGGGTTGTGTCCTGCATCCCACTGCTGCAACTGGCTCTGTCTGGGGTCCTGGGTTTGGTGGAACACGCCGCTTGAATGAGTGCTGGTAATAATCAGTTTCATTCTTGGGCTGTCCTTGCTGTGCTGACTCACTTCCAGCTCTCTGGGAGCTCCAGCACACGGCTTCATGTCAAGGCAGAGGAGCAGGAATGCCAGGGAGGGAAGGTGGCAGTGCCTGGCTGTGGGGCAGGCTGTGCTGGGGGCTTGGTTTGGGGGAAGCCAAAGGAAGTCTGAGGTCAGGCTGCACTCGGAGAACCAGCAAGGGAACTGGCTGGGACGTGCAGGACATGCAGCCACATCATCCTCAGCTTTCCCCGTGTTTTCCCGCAGGGCTGTGCTGAGCGAGGGCTGCGGGCTCAGGCGTGGGCCCGTGGGAGAGCAGGAAGGGCCAGTAGCCCAGCAGTGCCAGGAGCAGAGCCCCGAGAAGTCCCCGTGTGTGCCCCGGAGCGTTTGCTGTGGTATCACTTCCCCAAAGCCAGAAATAGGCACAGGGGGCTCTCACCGCTCAGCCTCAACTCGTTTGTTCTGTGCCTGGCGGGGCTTGAGCGCCTGTGGCGAGCCCTGGGCAGGGTCCTGCTCATCCTCACTCCAAGGAGGGCTTGGGGCAGGAGCCGGGGGTCACATCCACGCTGCCTCTGCACCCTCAGGAGGCCTTTGGCAAATGGTGATGCCCAAGGACGGAGCCCTCCGGAGCGGGGCTGGCTGGGGGCTCTGCCTCGCCGGCCATGGCGGGGGGCTGGCCCCGGCACTGCGGCTCCCTGGGGGGAGGCTGTGAGTGGGAAGGCTGGAAGGGGGAGCAGCTCATTGCTGTTCCTCCTAATTGCTCTCCCACTTCTGTACTCGAGCGAGCGAGGAGCTGTCTTGAGCTGCGTCCCTGGGGACGCCGCCTGGTTCTGTCATCCCCAGCAGCTGCACCGGCACCCTCCCCGCAGCGGGGCCCTCTCAAAGGAATCCTGCTCTGTTTTGACTCGGTCCGTCTTCCCCTTGATGTGACAATGATCCATCTGCCTCTCGATACCGTGGAGGATGCAAGGGCTGTGGTGAAACCTCCTGAGCGGGGGCGAGAGCTCCTGGGACGGTTCCCATGGGCGCTGCGGAGCCGCGGGAAGGTGTGGGAGCAGGGCTCAATCCCCAGCCTTTGCCTAAAGAATTCCATTGCTCCAGACTTGTTACTAGAAGCTGATAATAAAATTTGTAGGAGGTTTTTTCTGATGGAAAGTGTGGGGGAGTGCAGGAGGAGCTCCCCTGATCTGCTCAGCATGGTCTGGGATTGTGTAAAGCACCAGCCCCGAGGCCGGGCTTTGAGGAGGGTTCCTGGATTTCATGGAGATGGAGGCTCAGGGGTTTCCTGGGACCGAGCTGTGTGTGAAGCCAGGAGGGTTCCTGGATTTCATGGAGATGGAGGCTCAGGGGTTTCCTGGGACCGAGCTGTGTGTGAAGCCAGGCAGGCCCTGCTGCTGCTGAGGTTTATCAGATGCCAGGGCTGGTGAAGGTGAGCCAGGGCTGGCCCTCAGCACTCAGTGCTCGCCAAACCAGCAGCACTCACCTGCCTGCAGCTCTGGAGTTCTGCTGCTGCTCCCCTGCCCGTGGCTGGGCTGGCCAGGATTCCCTGATTCCGTAGGAGGCTGGGATCGGCTAACGCTGGTCCCTCACAGCCAGGTTCCAGTGGCCCTGGAGGCAGCTGAAGGAGGATGCTGAGGTGTTGTTCTCCCCAGGAGCAGAGCTCAGCAGAACTGTGTTCCTGTCTCTTTGCAGTCAGATGTCCCCAGTGACAAAAACTTTGGATCTTTCTCCACAAGTTCCATCCACAGTTGTGTGGAAAGCGTTTGCAAGGAGCAGGAGCACTGGGGGGAGGAAAGCTAGCAACTCATGGGATGGTTTGGGTGAGAAGGGACCTTAAAGCCCCTCCAGTGCCACCCCTGCCATGGCAGGGACCCCTCCCACTGTCCCAGGCTGCTCCAAGCCCCGTCCAGCCTGGTCTTGGGCCCTTCCAGGGATCCAGGGACAGCCCCAGCTCCTCTGGGCACCCTGTCCTGCCCACCCTGCCAGGGAATAATTGAAAGGAGTTCTTTCTGCTCCAGAATTACTCAGCAAATTTCTCCTGAAATCTCTTCAGGCTGATTCTGCTGAAGATTGATTGCTGGTTTGTTTTTTTTTTGTTTTTCTGGTTGTTGTATTTGTAGAAATAATGATGTCTAAGCGCTGTCTTACCAGCTGGTCAGCAATCCACTGGAGAGCTGATGATTTCCAGAGGAAATGTTCCTACAGCAGTAACTCCCAATTCGTGTGTGCCCACCTGGATGCTTTTTCCCTGGAGGCAATTTCTGTTTCAGTGGTGATTAAACACCTTCAGCTCCCTGCAGATGCCACTGGCCCTTCTGTTCTGAGCCATCAGAGCACATCTTTACAAAGCAGCTGGTTTGGGCACTGCAATTCCTGCACCACCAGGATGTGCTTCATGTTGGAGACTTCTGCATGGACAGGCAGTGATGGAACGAGGGGAGATACTGGGAAGGATTCCTTCCCTGGCAGGGTGGGCAGGCCCTGGCACAGGTGCCCAGAGCAGCTGGGGCTGTCCCTGGATCCCTGGAGTGTCCCAGGCCAGGCTGGACAGGGCTGGGAGCAGCCTGGGACAGTGGGAGGTGTCCCTGCCATGGCAGGGGTGGCTCTGGATGAGCTTTGAGCTCTCTCCTAACCCAAACCGTTGTGGGATTTGGTGATTTCTGCTGGCCCGCGTGCCCCAGGCTGGCAGTGCCGGTGCCAGGGGGTTCCCGGTGCCCGGGGCTGTGGCAGGCTGTGCACAGCATCCCCATCCCACGGCATTCCCATCCCAGCGCGCCAGCGCGGGGCTGCTGTTGCTACGGGAACGGGCGTGCTGGAGCTGGAAACCTCCTTTCATTCCTTCCCCCTGCTCCCTGCTAGTTAACACACTCAGATGGATTTGAAGTCACAAATACAATAGTTTTTGGGGTGGTGCAGGGAGTTCAGGGATCTTTCCCTAATGAAGGAGCTGCCTGAACTCTCCAGGGGTTGAATGAGATTTTCCCCTCAATACCCACTCAAAAGCCCACTTTGCCAGCTCGGTGTGTGTGGGGCTGCTCCTTCTGCCACCTGCGGGGATAATTAAAACCTTTCAGGTTGCCATAGAGAGTATTTTGCCTTCTAATATTGCATCAATTTATATTTGGGATATTTTTCTATAAAATTGCCAGTGCAGAGGCTGCTGTCTTTGTCAGGTGCACCAGTGGCAGGTACAGAAGGGGAGGCCTTAACCAGCCTGTAATTTGCAGGATGGAGGAGATGCTCAGCGCTCCTGCTATTTCGTTACATTTGGTTTTTTCTAACAAACACCATCCAGAATGTTCCTTCCTCACTGAAGGGACGTCAGCAGCGTGCTGATGGGATCTTATGTAGGCCAAACCCTGGACTTGGGGCAAGCAGCTCCACAGGAATTGTTCTGCAGCCACATTAGCCCAGCTGAAATTTATCTTGGTGAGCTTGGCCCTCTTGAAGGGGCACTGCAGAATCCAAACAACACCAGGAGAAGTTCTGATTCTGTGTCTGCTTCTGGGAGCTTGCTCACCCTCTCTTGCTTCTGCAAACCCTTTCCTGCATTCTGAACCCCCATGGAAGTGGCTTGTTTGGGTGGGGATGGGAGCGAGGTGTGGGGCCACAGCTCCAGCCCTTCCCGAGCCCCCTGCGCTCCCCAGGGCCCCAGAGCTCGCTCCTGCTCCTTTGGGAAGCTGCAGCACAGAAAAGAGCAGCAAAAAGCGTTTGTGTTGAGTTAGAACTGCACAGCAAGGAGCTGCTCTGAAGTGAGATGTGAACGGTCCCCAGGAGCTGGGACAGCAGTCAGGAGCTGGGGCTGTGGGTCTGCAAACACCCTGCAGAGGAAAAGGCTGGGCTGGCACCCCAGCCCTGCTTCAGCCATGCCCTGATCACCCCTGGGTGGGGGGGAGCCTGCAGCTCTGCACGGCTGCAGCCTGAGCTGGGATCCACAGCGATGCTCCCCCGAGGGAGCCGGGCAGGGCTGGGCAGGGTGGGAACCCAGAGCGAGCTGGGGAAGGGGAAAAGCGGCTCCCCGAGCAAAGAAAAAGCCCTGGAGCAGTGTCCTTGTCCTGCAGCTCATGGAGAGGGGACAGGGGAGCTCCAGCAGCTCACAGGGAGGGACAGGGCAGCTCATGGAGAGGAGACAGGGCAGCTCACAGGGAGGAGACAGGGCAGCTCATGGAGAGGGGACAGGGCAGCTCATGGAGAGGGGACAGGAAAGCTCCCAGGGAGGGGACAGGGCAGCTCATGGAGAGGGGACAGGGCAGCTCATGGAGAGGGGACAGGGCAGCTCATGGAGAGGAGACAGGGCAGCTCACAGGGAGGAGACAGGGCAGCTCATGGAGAGGGGACAGAGCAGCTCCAGCAGCTCACAGGTAGGGACAGGGCAGCTCATGGAGAGGGGACAGGGCAGTTCCAGCAGCTCACAGGGAGGGACAGGGCAGCTCATGGAGAGGGGACAGGGCAGCTCATGGAGAGGGGACAGAGGAGTTCCAGCAGCTCACAGGTAGGGACAGGGCAGCTCCAGCATCCAGGGCTGCAGCTCTCGCTCCCTGCCCGGGGCTGCGGAAGGAGCTGTAATTCCATTAACGAGCTGAATATGCTGGGGTCAGCCTTTGCCGTCCAAAATAATATGATAATGAAAGAGAATTACCAGGTAATTGTTATTAATGGTGCCCAGGTTGGAAGAGAGCTGACGCAGGTGGGTGTCACTGGGCCACGGCCCAGCAGCGGTGCCTGGTGAGGGTGGGAGGGGAGGGGAGGAAGGTCCTGGAGCTGCTGAAGGAGGAAGGATGATGTGAGGCAGGAGAACGTGCAGTTCAGGAGGAGATCCAGCCATGTAAATATGTAATTATATAAATGTAATATATTTGAGAACCATTTTGCTGTGAATTAACATCCTTGCAGGGTATAAAACATGAACTTTTGGGGGGTGTTTGATGTTCCAGAGTCTGAAGGGCAGAGAAGAGCTTCCCTCAGGGTGGGTTTGAGTCCTGGGCTGAACCTGCTTCCCCTCCCTTAGCTCCAGTCTCCACAATTCTCAGGATAAGCTGCCTGTGGTGCAGGCAGTGATTACAGAGGAACCGAACTGATTCCAGCTCAGAGCTGCGTGGGGGCTCGGGAGCCTTTGGCAGATTTTCCAGGCTGGTGGTGGTGGGGATGGGAGCAGCCAGGACATGCAGGGGAAGAGGAGCCTGAGGTTTCTGTGCTGCAGCAGCCCCATGGCAAGGGGAGGGCTGGGACAGGCTGCCCACACAGGGTGTGCAGTCTCCCTTCTCCCAGATACTCCAGAGGCAGCTGGGCACGCTCCTGGGCAGGTGGCCCTGGCTGAGCAGAGGGACTGGACACGACAACCTCCAGAAATCCCTTCCAGCCTCAGCCATTCCCTGATTTTACGGGAAGGGAACTGGGAGAGGTGATGGAGCTGCGCTCCTGCAGAGCTTTGGTGGGGCTCAGAGAGGCTGAGGAGATGCGGGTGGGGCACCGGGAGGCTCCGCAGCCCGGGAGGAGCGAGCCGCGCATCCCTCGGAGCGCCCCGGCGGGAGCGGAGCCGGGGCTCGGCAGCGAGGAGCCGGCTCCTTCCCCAGCCTCGCCAATGTGTTGTGACTGTTTATGCAAAAATAACAGATCTTTCCAAATATTTATTACTCGATCATGTGCTGAGGAGCGGGTGCCGTGCGCTCGGAGATGGAAAACCGCCCCCGAGCAGCTGCCAATCTGGGCTGGGGATGGGGCTGGGATGCGGCTGCGAGCGAAGGGCAGGAGGCGGCAGCTGGGGGGACCCTGGGGACGGTCAGTGGGGCTCAGGTGCGAGGGACAGGCCCTGTGGACAGCGCTGGAATGAGATCTGGTTGAACTGGCACCTCTTTTAGGGGTTTTGTCACCCCAGGCTCTTCCAGCAGGCACAGGTTGGTGTTGGCCAGAGCTTTTGAGTGGCTTTGCCGGAGCTTTGGAGGCGGCGTGGAGGGACAGCGTCCCCTCAGTGGGATGTTGGGCTGTTGGCTTCAGCCCCAGCAGGACCAGGCAGCCTTTGGTCTCCTGGGAAGGTTGTTCCTCCTGCAGGGAGGCTGCTGGGCAGGGCTGCACTGGGGCCAGCTCTGCTGCATTCCCTGCGCTCTGCAGGAGCTGCTGGACACCGAGCGGGCTGAGGAGCCTCACACGGCTGCTGCTGTGGGGATCCTGCACCGAGATCCCTTCCAAAACAAAGGGGAAACTCCAGCTGGGAAAACTGCTGGAACTGGGGTGGAATTTTTGATTTGATTGATGCAGTGGCTGCAGCTGATTTTCCTGCCCTGGTGAGGTGGCCTGGCCCTGTGGTGTGTCACAGGTAAAGGGTGAGCGTCTCTTCTGCTGAAGATCAGGTTTTTATTCCAAAAATCAAACGGGTGGCATGGAAAAACTGGGCACACAGCTCATGTGAGAGCTGGAGCTGCAACTTGCAAGGAGTTAGCAGGAGCTTCTGTTCCTTCTGGTCCTGCTCTGCTGGCAGCTCCTCAGCACAGAGGTTCCTCCCTTCTCCTCTGCTCAGCAGAGGGGACACGGGAAGAGGCTGGTGAGAGCTGCTCACATGGCTGGGGGCACACAGCTCAGCACAACTCACTGTTCCTGACATCTGCCCCGTTTTGTTCCTCCAAAGTGCTGCAGAACAGCTGGGAGACATTTCGGCCGAGCTCACAGGTTTTTATTGTCCCACTTTAGTCTCTTATGAAGGAGCTTTCCCCTTTATCACTTTATTAAAGCAGACTGGCTGCAGAGCTGCCTCTGGGCGCTGGCTGGGGCGGGTGCTGTGCCAGCTGTGCCAGCTGTGCCAGCACAGAATTGGGGTGAAATGTCCCCTCCTGGCTCTGGGTGACACCAGGGCTGGCGGGAGCTCCGGGGGCTGCGGTCCCTGGCCTTTGGTGAGGGTTCCAGAGCCCGGCGAGCTGGGGAGCTGCTAAATTGCTTATCCAAATTTCATTAAAAATGCAAATGGATTCTTTCAGCAGGCCAGAGCCGCGTTAGAAAGTAGGGCATATCGTAAACATTAATAAAGTCGTACTGGCCAGCAGGGACGTGGACGGGCACAGTGAGCCAGGAGAGCTCTTTGCAGAGCTCCATGTAAATAAAACAGCTCCTCTCTTTCCTCTCGTCCTCTCCTCCTGCAGCTGCCAGCCCAGATAACGTTCTCGCTGAGCCCAGTGGTGTGTGATTGCACAGGACTGTTCCCCACGAACGGCAAACTCGGTCCCGGGGTTGAGGGAGTTTTTAGGACAGCAGAAGGAAAACGCTTCAGCCACTTTGTTAAAATAAAATTCACCTAAATGATGATTTCTTTTAACGTTAGGTAAAACATGGAGCAGGTTTGACTTCCTCCTCCCCAGCAATGTGTTTGAAAACACTTCCCTTAATGTGATCCTGCAGGTAGTGTCTGATTTCACTTCTCTGCTGACCTTGGCTGAGGGCTGCTGCTCCTCTGTCCCAGCTCTCCATGGCCATCACCTTGAGCAGGTTTCTGAGCTCATCCCACGCTGCTGAATCCCAGAGCTGCCCTGGGGGCAGGGACAGACAGATCCCCGGGACAGAGCTGCCCACTCCTCCCGTAGCAAGGTGACTCCTCCAGCTCTGCGCTGCCTGTCTGGCAGCATCAATAAAACCCTGCTCTAAACAGCTCTGGCTGGAGCGAGGAGGGAGCAGACACAGTAAATCTGCGTGTTGGAAATGTTATTTTAATATCTTATCCGTGGAGCATCAAACACGGTGCCAAGTACACGAGCGTCTTGCCAGCTGCAGCCCTTTGAATGTCTTGAAGGCAGAGATGCTGCTGCAGGAGCAGCCAGCGCTGCAGCCTGGCAGCAAGTGAGGGGCTGTTTTCCAGGCAGCAGAACCAAGCAGACCCCGTGGAATCCCCTCCCCTCCCTGGAGCGTGGGAGTGCCCGGCCTGCGAGGGTCAGCGCTGGGAGGTTTTGCTGCTCTTGGTGCTGCTGGCAAACCTCTCCCGGGAAGTGAGCATTCTTCTCCTGGCTGGGGCCCAGGAGAGCAGCCAGCATCCTCCTTCCCTCCCTCCCTCCTTCCCTCCCTCCTTCCCTCCCTCCTTCCCTCCCTCCTTCCCTCCCTCCTTCCCTCCCTCCTTCCCTCCCTCCTTCCCTCCTTCCCTCCTTCCCTCCTTCCCTCCTTCCCTCCTTCCCTCCTTCCCTCCTTCCCTCCCTCCCTCCCTCCCTCCCTCCCTCCCTCCCTCCCTCCCTCCCTCCCTCCCTCCCTCCCTCCCTCCCTCCCTCCCTCCCTCCCTCCCTCCTTCCTTCCCTCCCTCCTTCCCTCCCTCCTTCCCTCCCTCCTTCCCTCCCTCCTTCCCTCCCTCCCTCCTTCCCTCTCTCCTTCCTTCCCTCCCTCCTTCCCTCCCTCCCTCCCTCCCTCCCTCCCTCCCTCCCTCCCTCCCTCCCTCCCTCCCTCCCTCCCTCCCTCCCTCCCTCCCTCCCTCCCTCCTTCCCTCCCTCCTTCTCCGTGCCCAGCAAGGTGCCACAGCCCCGGGAGCTCCCTCCAGGCCGGGCTGGCAGGGTGAGCCCGGTGCCAGGGGTCTGCCTCCCCGGCAGGATGAGCATCAGCCGAGCCAAGGAGAGCCAAACCCCCATCAGGAGGGGGGAATGAGCACCCCCAGGGTGGCCCCAGCACCGTGTGCTCCTGCCCTGCCTTTGCTGGAGCTGCTGTTTCCTGCACAGGAACGGGCAGCGTTTCCCATCTTGGCAGCTCCCTCCCTCCCTCCCACCAGCTTAGGGCTGAGCGGGGCTGAACGCTGCTGGAGAGCAGGTTATGGATGCTCCAGCCATGCCTGGAGTGCTCCATCAGCCATTCCCCGTGCAGGGGCTGTATTCTGGGGAGCTCTGACAGCAGGGAGGGGATGGGTTTATGCTGGAACAAAACTGGGGGGGATTGCAGCTCCGTGCCCTGCTCTGTCCGTGCCTGATTTATGCCAGAGCTGGGCAGAGCAGTGTCCGGGGGGGTGAGGCTGTCTGGGAGGCTGCTGGGTGCTGCTGAGTGCCCCTGAGAGCTCCTGCTGCCCTGAGCTCAGGCATCCATCCATCCATCCATCCATCCATCCATCCATCCATCATCCATCATCCATCCATCATCCATCCATCATCCATCCATCCATCATCCATCCATCATCCATCATCCATCCATCATCCATCCATCATCCATCCATCCATCATCCATCCATCATCCATCATCCATCCATCATCCATCCATCATCCATCCATCATCCATCATCCATCCATCCATCCATCCATCCATCCATCCATCCATCCATCCATCCATCCATCCCTCCATCCATCATCCATCCATCCATCCATCATCCATCATCCATCCATCATCCATCCATCCATCCATCCATCCATCCATCCATCCATCCATCCATCCATCCATCATCCATCCATCATCCATCATCCATCCATCCATCCATCCATCCATCATCCATCATCCATCCATCCATCCATCCATCATCCATCATCCATCATCCATCCATCATCCATCCATCCATCATCCATCATCCATCCATCATCCATCCATCCATCCATCATCCATCCATCCATCCATCCATCCACCATCCATCATCCATCCATCCATCATCCATCATCCATCCATCCATCCATCCATCCATCCATCCATCCATCATCCATCCATCATCCATCATCCATCCATCCATCCATCCATCCATCATCCATCATCCATCCATCCATCCATCCATCATCCATCATCCATCATCCATCCATCATCCATCCATCCATCATCCATCATCCATCCATCATCCATCCATCCATCCATCATCCATCCATCCATCCATCCATCCACCATCCATCATCCATCCATCCATCATCCATCATCCATCCATCCATCCATCCATCATCCATCATCCATCCATCATCCATCATCCATCCTCCATCCATCATCCATCCATCCATCATCCATCATCCATCCATCATCCATCCATCATCCATCCATCCATCATCCATCCATCATCCATCATCCATCCATCATCCATCCATCATCCATCCATCCATCCATCCATCCATCCATCATCCATCCATCCATCCATCATCCATCATCCATCCATCATCCATCCATCATCCATCCATCATCCATCCATCCATCATCCATCATCCATCATCCATCCATCCATCATCCATCCATCCATCCATCCATCCATCATCCATCCATCCATCCATCATCCATCCATCCATCCATCCATCCATCCATCCATCCATCCATCATCCATCCATCCATCCATCATCCATCCATCCATCATCCATCCATCCATCCATCATCCATCCATCCATCCATCCATCCATCCATCCATCCATCCCTCCATCCATCATCCATCCATCCATCCATCATCCATCATCCATCCATCATCCATCCATCATCCATCCATCCATCCATCCATCCATCCATCCATCCATCCATCATCCATCATCCATCCATCATCCATCCATCCATCTATCCATCATCCATCATCCATCCATCATCCATCATCCATCATCCATCCATCATCCATCATCCATCCATCATCCATCCATCCATCATCCATCCATCCATCCATCATCCATCCATCATCCATCCATCATCCATCCATCCATCCATCCATCCATCCATCCATCCATCCATCCATCCATCATCGATCCATCATCCATCCATCCATCATCCATCATCCATCATCCATCCATCATCCATCATCCATCCATCATCCATCATCCATCATCCATCCATCATCCATCCATCCATCATCCATCCATCATCCATCCATCCATCCATCATCCATCCATCCATCCATCATCCATCCATCATCCATCCATCATCCATCCATCCATCCTCTCCTTGGGCTTTGGCTCTGCCCAGGCTGCCCTTGATCCTCAGCGCTGCTGTTTGTTCTCGTGCGAAAAGGCCCGTGCTTGATAAATGTTTTTTCCTCGATTGGAAGTTCTCCAAATCATTGAGATTTTTTTGTGGTGTGTTTTTGCCTGCTCTCCTCACCAGCCTTCGTCTTGTCTTGTGGTGGGAGGCAGCGCTCCGAGGCTTTCTGAGGGATCGGCTGTCCCAGGACAAATCCCGTGGGAGTTTCTTCACAACACAAACTGGGACTGGAGCACTGCAGGAGGAGGGAGAGGAAGGAGCAGTGGGGAGAGGCTGTGACTTCAGCGAGGGCTGGCATGGTCTCATTTCCCATTTTTATGGGGAAATTAGGCGAGCGTGTGAAACATTTCCCGTTGTGCTGCTTCTGGGGGGATTTTGCCTGAGGGATGCAGAGCTGGTTGGAGGCTGCCTGGGAAGGGGGTCCTGAGGGTGTCTGGGGTCCCTCCCCTTGCTCCTTTTCCCTGACACTTCAGCACAAGTGCTGGAGGCTCAGTGCTGGGTGATGGGGTTCACAGAGCACCTGGCACAGGAAAAGTGTTCCCAAAATAGCAAATTGTCCCTGAGAGCTGTGCTGGGGCTGCTGGCCCGTCCCTGGCATGTCCTGTGTCAGCTGCAGCTCGGGAGCCTTCGGCAGAGCCGTGCCCTGCCAGCCTCACCCGCCGTGTCCTTCCCTCTTAACATCCACTTTGTTACGTAAAGAGGAGCTGGTGGCTGCTCAGGGAGCTGGGGGCTGTCCACAGCGTGCCCTGCTGGGTGATGGCTCTGGGATGGTGCTGGCAGAGGGACCCCGGGGTGCAGGAGATGTGCTGGGAGTGCTGCTCATGGCTGGATCCTGCTCAGGGCTGGATCCTGCTCAGGGCTGGATCCTGGGATGCTGCTCAGGGCTGGATCCTGGGATCCTGCTCAGGGCTGGATCCTGCTCAGATTCAGGGATGCACTGGGATGATGCTCAGGGCTGGATCCTGCTCAGGGCTGGATCCTGGGAGGATTCAGGGATTCACTGGGATGATGCTCAGGGCTGGATCCTGGGATTCAGGAATGCACTGGGATGATGCTCAGGGCTGGATCCTGGGGTGATTCAGGGATGCACTGGGATGCTGCTCAGGGCTGGATCCTGGGATTCTGCTCAGGGCTGGATCCTGGGATTCAGGGATGCACTGGGATGCTGCTCAGGGCTGGATCCTGGGATTCAGGGATGCACTGGGATGATGCTCAGGGCTGGATCCTGCTCAGGGCTGGATCCTGGGATTCAGGGATGCACTGGGATGATGCTCAGGGCTGGATCCTGCTCAGGGCTGGATCCTGGAAGGATTCAGGGATGCACTGGGGATGCTGCTCAGGGCTGGATCCTGCCAGCTGCATCACCAGGACAAATCTGTGCCCGACCTGGCTGCTGTTGTGAACAGGATTGTGAAACAGGAATAATACATTCCCGACGAGCATGCCCTGAGCAGTTTCCCATCAGGGTCTGTGGCCTGGCTGCCCATGGGATCAGGGCAGTGCTCTGTGCCTTGCTCAGCCCCGGACCCGGTGTGTGCCTGGGGCAGAGCCTGGCTCCAGACTGCCAGACAAACCTCCTGTGGCAGGCTGTGACAGCACCTCCTGTGCCACTGGAGCCGCTGGCCGTGGCTCTGCTCTTGTGTTTGCTGATACCCTGCCCCACAGAGGGGCTGCTGCTGGGAAGGGGCTCTCCAGTGTTCCATCCCCTTCCTCTGGGCTGCTGCTGCTTCCCTGGCTCCTGGTGCTGCCTGATGGCTGTTTGTTTGGAGACTCTGTGCTGGGGGGTGAGAGCTGCTGGTGGCTTTTTGGGGAGGTGCTTTGGTGAGAACTGGTGATGGAGAACATCCCTCCCCTGCCTGCGGCAGCCTGGGGTGTTTGATCCTCCCACTGTGGCAGTGGGGATCTCCTTAAAGCACAGACAGCGAGGACCAAATAACGCTTGATTTTATTTCTCCTCTATTTTAGAAGAACCTTAATGCCCATGGAACAGCTCCTGGCTGAGCCCGTGGCTCGCAGGGCGGCTGCTGGGTGCTCAGCCCCCCAGGCTGGGTGCTGTGGGAGGGTGCAGAGCGTGGGGGGCCGGGCTGGAGCGTGGGCACTGTGAGTCAGCACTGCCCGAGCAGATGGAGCTGCTGTGGCAACGCTGCCAGGGCTGGGCGAGCAGAGCTGGGGGAGCTGGGGGGAGCTGGGGGAACTGGGGGTGCTGGGGGGAACTGGGGGTGCTGGGGGGAACTGGGGGTGCTGGGGGAACTGGGAGAGCTGGAGGTGCTGGAGGAACTGGAGGTGCTGGGGGTGCTGGGGGTGCTGGGGGAACTGGGGGAACTGGGGGGAACTGGGAGAGCTGGGGGTGCTGGGGGTGCTGTGGGAGCTGGAGGAACTGGAGGTGCTGGGGGAACTGGGGGTGCTGGGGGAACTGGGAGAGCTGGAGGTGCTGGGGGTGCTGGGGGAACTGGGGGAACTGGGGGGAACTGGGAGAGCTGGGGGTGCTGGGGGTGCTGTGGGAGCTGGAGGAACTGGAGGTGCTGGGGGAACTGGGGGTGCTGGGGGAACTGGGAGAGCTGGAGGTGCTGGGGGTGCTGGGGGAACTGGGGGAACTGGGGGAGCTGGAGGTGCTGGGGGTGCTGGGAGAGCTGGGGGAACTGGGAGAGCTGGAGGTGCTGGGGGTGCTGGGAGAGCTGGGGGAACTGGGAGAGCTGGGGGAACTGGGAGAGCTGGGGGTGCAGGCTCCAGCCCCTGTGGCCCCTCGGAAGCCCCTCAGCTGCAGAGTTCTGGGGACACCCTGCTCTTACAGGGGGCCTGGGAATGAAAAGCCGTGTCCTGGGTCAGAGCTGGGGTGCTGAGCTGTGCCCTGCAGCAGGAGCAAAGGCTTGAAATAACGAGCCAAGCCCAACAGGAGAGAGGCCAGAGCAGGACAGAAGAGTGTCTGAGGCTGTCTGAGCGCTCTGTGGCGGGGACAGGAGCTGTGTTATGGCAGGAGCTCTTTGTGCCTGTGCCTAAAGTGCTCCCAGGGCAAACTGGGGTTGGGAGGGGTCTTTCAAACCTTCTGGTTCAGGTTCATGCCAGGGGTTCCTGTGCCTGGGAGGTCACCTGTCCTGTCCCTGTCACCAGGGAGGTGCTGTGCCAGCAGTGTGGCTGCACAGGGGACACGGGCAGGGGCTGGTGTTGGAAATCCAGGGCTGTGCAACACAACAGCACAATCACAACACCAAAGAAATCCTCTGCAGGCAGCTCCACCTTACCGGGGCCCTGGCTAATTGATGCCTTCACTTGTAGTTAAATGGGGCTGTTCTCGTTCCTGGGTGCTCAAGAAACCCTTGGAACATTGCTGGGTGGATGGAGAACAAGCCCTCCCAGGACGCTGCCAGCTCAAAATAAGCCTGAGGCAGCAGCAGGGAAGTCATTACTCTTCATATCGGACACAAAAAAATATGTTTCTGTTGTATTCATGATTATTTTTGTTTTCTGCACTTCCTGGAAAGCAAAGGGACCGTGCAGCGTTGTGGTTTTTTTAGAAATGCAGAGGGGAGCAGGATTACAGCCCGTGCTCTTTAGCAGGGTACAAATTCCTGCCAGCCCTTGCTGCACAGGAGCTCTGAGCTCTGCTCCTGATGGTGCCTCATTCAAGGAGCTGAAATTGTTCACGTTTGTGGGGCTGGTGTTGGACTCTTGGCTCACAGCCCTGGAGGGAAGATGAGGGCTCTGGAAAAGCCCTTTGGAAGGGCTCCTTAATCCCCTCACCCTGCAGGGTGTCCCTGTCCCCAGGCTGTGTCCCCTCTGGCTCTGGCCACCACCAGGGCTTGTGACACCAGTGCTGGGACCAGCTGCAGGCACAGCTGGAATTGGGACCCTTTGAGTGCCAAAAGGCTCCTCACCAGCCCGATGTCCCTCCTCCTCCTCCTCCTCCTCCTCGCCTGTTTGGAGGTGCAGGCAGTGCTCCCTGGGCACAGCCACTCGGGCTCTGCCTTTGGAAACAGGACAGCGCTCAGAATATTCAAAATTAAGGGGAAGTGGGGGATGCAAGGAAGAAAATGAAGTTCCCCTCTCTGTCTTGGAGATAAGCTACAAAATCCAGCTTTAACTGAGTTACATTATTAGCACTTTGGGTTTTTATCTGCCTTGAACAGGATTAATGTGCTGTGACAAAAAGGAATGGCCTCAAAGCAGGCAAGCAGGCATCTTCTGGGGCTTGGAGCTGCAAGAGCCAAAGCTGGGCTGGTGGTGGGTTATCTGTGCTGGGACTGCCCTCTCCTAATGCCTGACCTCTCCTCTGGGCAGCACTGATCCTGCCGGGATACCTTTCCATATTTCTCCCTCCTCTCAAGAGTCTGACCCAGAGTTTCAATTACAATATTAAATTACCAGGTCACCAGAGTCAAAGTAGGCTGCCAAGTTTTTAATGATCTTCTCTTTCTTCTCGTGTGGAGGATTTCTGGTTCTTTTTTTTTTTTTTTTTTTTTTTCCGAGCCTCCTTTCCATCTCTGCACTTTTAATTGAGACCATCTGTAATTTAACACATCACCACAGCGAGTTGTGTAACTGGTGCAGGGTTTTAGGAGGACTCGGTGCTCATCCTCAGGGACTGCAGCAGCTTTCCACTGGCTTCCAGCGCCTTCGGAAGGAATCCAGAACTAATTGCCAAGACCGTTTAATCTGCTCCCTCGGGGCTTTGATTAATCACAGAGCAGTTATTTTTCATCTCTCGCTGGTGGAGATGCTGAGGGTGTCTTTGTGGGGCTGGGGCTGCTCCCCAGGCTGTGGGGGTGTTTGTGATGGAGCTGGCTGCAGGTGGCAGGGGTGTCCCCAGGGACCCAGACCCCAGCCCCGTGCAAAGGCTCAGAGGGGCTGCAGAGCCTCCTGTCCCCGTTTGCCCGAGGTACAAACCAAGTCTGGCCATCAATTCTGCACTCAGAAGTTTCTCCTCTGCCTGACCTTGGCCAGCACCTCCAGCTGTTCCTCCTCCACTGCCTGTGGCCCCCAAGCCATCGGTGTCCCTGCTCGCTGCCACCGTGGTGGCCCCAGGGTGGGGCTGTCCCCTGCAGGACAGCCACCCCACCCGGATCGCAGGGCCCTTAATGAACAGGTTAGAAGGGATTGTTAAAGTGGAAATAACCCAATCCCAGCTTGCAGAAGGAGCTGTTGTTGAGGTGAGTGAGCAGGCTGTAACCAAGGGCCGGGGGAGCCGTTCCGGGCTCTGGGCAGGGACAGAGGTTCCTGCAGGGAGACAGTGCCCGCTCCCCTCTCCTGCCCTGGAGCCTCCCTGCCAGCCCTGGAGGTGTCCTGGGGGCAGCAGGATTTGGGGAGTGGGCGAGTGCTGGTTCCTGTGTGCCCTGGGGCCACCCCACACTGCAAAGAGCGGCTCTGGAGTTCTCCAGGAGCTGCTGGAGCTCTCTCCAGAGCTCGTTTTGTGGTGGGGCTGGGCACAGGGCAGGGCAAGGGCTGTTCCCCCAGGTGGCTCTGGAGGTCGGGATGCTCCGCCCGCTGCTCCCAAGCAGCTTTTTTGACCCAAGGAATTTGGAGGGGAAGCAGGAGCTGGATTTGTGCCGTGCCCTGGGTGGAGGAGCACAGCCTCTGCCATATCCAGATGTGGCACAGGCTCCTGGGCCGGCTGCATGTGCTGCTGCCCGGAGCTGCCCCTGTGGCCGTGGGGCTCTCGCTGGGGCTCTGGCACAGCCGTGCCACAAGGAAGGGCTCTCCTGATCCCAGCTCTGCTGCTGTCACCGTCCCCATCCCCACCCACTCCTCTTCCACTGCCGGCGATGATTGATGCTCCTCATCCCGCCCGGCTCCAGCACATTCATTGTCATGCAGAGGATGTTGTCAATTCATTATGGTATTTCATGGAAAACTGCAGGCGGTTTTGGGTGTTTTGTTCATGAAGTCCTCCTAAAAGCACGTGGCTGGGCTGAAAATACTCAACCCCTTTCAATGAAAAAAGAGGAATGGTAAAGATGTCCCTTTCAGCAGCACAGGCAGAGCAGCCTCCCTGTCCCTCCTCCCCAGCTGCTGGGGCCGCTTCTGCTGCTGCTGCTGGTGCTGGGTTCACATCTCTGCTGCTGGTGCTGCTGCTGGGTTCACAGAGCTGCTGCTGCTGCTGGGTTCACAGAGCTGCTGCTGCTGGGCTCACAGAGCTGCTGGGGTTGGGTTCACAGCACTGCTGGTGCTGGTTCTGCTGCTGGTGCTGGTTCTGCTGCTGGTGCTGGTTCTGCTGCTGGTGCTGGGCTCACAGAGCTGCTGGTGCTGGTTCTGCTGCTGCTGCTGGGCTCACAGAGCTGCTGGGGTTGGGTTCACAGCACTGGTGGGGCTGGTTCTGTTGCTGGGATCTGGGTTCACAGAGCTGCTGGGGCCACTTCTGCTGCTGCTGCTGCTGCTGGGTTCACAGAGCTGCTGGTTCTGCTGCTGGGTTCACAGAGCTGCTGGTTCTGCTGCTGGGTTCACAGAGCTGCTGGGGTTGGGTTCACAGCACTGATGGGGCTGGTTCTGTTGCTGGGATCTGGGTTCACAGAGCTGCTGGTGCTGGTTCTGCTGCTGGTGCTGGGCTCACAGCTCTGCTGGGATCTGGGCTCACAGATCTGCTGGTGCTGGGCTCACAGAGGTGCTGGGATCTGGGTTCACAGATCTGCTGGGATCTGGGTTCACAGCTCTGCTGGGATCTGGGTTCACAGCTCTGCTGGGATCTGGGTTCACAGCTCTGCTGGGATCTGGGCTCACAGCTCTGCTGGGATCTGGGCTCACAGCTCTGCTGGGGTCTGGGCTCACAGCTCTGCTGGGATCTGGGCTCACAGAGGTGCTGGTGCTGGGTTCACAGCTCTGCTGGGGTCTGGGTTCACAGGAGTTTTGCTGACCCAAGAAGCTGCAGGTGCCGCTTGTACCCAGCTCTGACAGCAGAACTCTGCTGCAGCTCGGGTGGTGCCATTCCCTGGGAGCAAAATGGCAGTGCTGGGGCCGTGTTCCCAGCAGGGAGGTCAGCAGGGTTCTGGTGTTTTCCAGGGCACAGAGGTTTCTCATTCCGTGCTGGAGCAGACCCAGAGCTGGGCAGGGAGGGCAGCCCTGGTGTCCCTGCCCTGGTCCCCCAGCCAAGGAGCCCATCCCCATCCCTGGAGCTGTTCCTGGTGCTGTCCAGAAATCCCTGTGGCTCACAGCTGTTCTCACTCTGTCCCTCTGGAGCTGACAGGGGGAAAACCGCTGAAGTCTGAGGAGCTGAAGATTGTTGTGCTGTAAGAACCCCAGAAAGCTTTTAAGCAAAGCTGGGGATTAAATCCAAAGAGCGCAAATTTTAGCTCAGCTTCTCTCTCTCTGTGTGCTCTGAGTGATTAAAAGCTGTAAAGCGCTGTCAGAAATTCAGGACTTCCCCTCCTGGAGCCCTTCTTTCCCCTTATTTTATGATTACCATGTTTTACTGCCTCTGTTTGATGTCGTGAGTGTGATTTTCCAGCATGGAATGGAAAGTCATGGGCAGCTCTGGCTGGGGCACGTTTGGGTCCCTCAGCAGGGCCAGGCCGGTGCCTCTGACCCCGGGGGTTTGCCCAGCGTAGGTGGAGCAACACAAAGCTCCCTTTAAAAGGCTTTTTCTTTTTCTTTTTTAACTTCTTTTGGTGTTATTTTGTTTCCTTCAGTTTTGCTAATCTGAATTCCAAGCTGTTTCCTAAAGCTGTTGTTGGTTGGGAAGTGGAGACGTTATCCAAATGAGAATATCCACAGGTTGGGAGGGAGCAGCTCCACACTGAGATATGCTTGAAATAATCTTTGAGCTTCCCTGATATTGGAGCCATCTGCCAAAGCTCAGCTCCCTCAGCTCCCTGGGGATGGCTGAACTCCTCCCTGGCTTTGATTTTTAGATGAATCTTGCTTGAACCTTCTTCTGTCTCTGTTAACCCTCCATCTGTCTCCCTTTCTTGACATGCTGTATCCAAGACTGTTCCTGGTGCTTCCAGACCTCTCCCTGTCCTGACGGAGGGGAACAAAGGCTTCCCTGTGGTGGGAATGTGTGTTCTGGGAAGGGGTGGACTCAGGAAGCTCCAGAGGTGACATCCCTGAATTATTCATTTCGCGAAGGACTCGGCAAAATGGATTATTCCCTTCTTGAGAACATTGGGACAAGGAGTTCATGCAATGAAATTAGAGCAGCAAATGGAGATGGAGTGGAAGGCAGGGCTGGTTCCTGCAGGAGCCGTTTCTCACGGCTCTGGGGAGGGCTGGAGGCTTTCCTGCAGCTGAGGATGTTCCGTGGGGGAGATGGGGCCGGTCCCACCTCGTGTGCGGGAGCGTTTGGCACCCCGAGCGTGCCCTGCTCCTCCCTGTGCCAGCCATGCCAGGGCTCTGTGCTCCCCAGTATGGGCTCAGCACTCTCAGGAGTTTGCCAACGCTGGCTTCAGCCTTTCCTGGCCTTCCAGATTCCCGGGAATACCTGTGCTTGTGTTGGGCTGGCTCCCAGGGTAGCCTGGATGAGGAAAGCTTTGGGAAAGGGCTTTTCCTGGGCAGAAACCCTGGCCCGGGAGGGATTTTGTATTCTGAGAGCAAATCCTTGGGCATGGCTGGATGTTGGGCAAAGCAGCCGAGCGTGTGAGGGGAGAGGAGCGAGGTGAGGCACGGCAGGGAGAGCTCCCGAGCTTGTTGAGACGCTGTAAACAGGAGAGGAGGGAATATCCTGCAGGAGCAGGGCGCAGGGAATGCAGCTCCCAGGATCTGCAGCTGCCGGGATCTGCAGCCTGTGCTGCTGCAGGGGTTTGCAGGGAATGCAGCTGCTCCCAGCCCCACGCTGCAGCTCGGAGCTGCAGTTCTGCAGCCTGTCCTGCATCCCTGGGAGCAGCTGGAGCTGGGGGATGCTGTGCTGAGAACAGCCCTTCCCCTGCTGGAGCTGCAGCCAGACGTGTGCTCTTCAAACTCCTGGAACACATTTTGATGTGGTTTTCCTGATTGGCAGCTTCTGGGATCAGCAGGGAATCAGCAGGGAAACTGCTTCATGGTTTTTCTGGAGGGTTTTTGAGCAGTGGTTTAAGCCAAGACGCCTTTCTCTGTGTGAATATATATATATATATATATATATATATGTGTGTGTGTATATGTGTGTATATATATATTTAAGCAATACTGTGTTAACATTTTCTAGCATTTTCTCTCCCCTCATCCTCCACAATAAGATGTTTCCTAGGGTTTGAGAATGCCCTGCTGCTGTTGTGGTTTCTTAGCTTTCAACCCCAGCCTTCCAGGAGATCTTTTTTCCGTGTCAGGATCCCAGGGAACAGAGGAGTGCCATCTTGCCCTGATGTTTTGGTGCAAATCTTTTCAGATCTGAGACACTGTGCTGGGGCTGCTGTGAAAAATGTGCATTCCAGAAAATCTCCTGAGACTGTGCAGAGTTTCTGGGCTCAGGGCTCTGCCTCATGCAGAGGGGTTTGTGTCCTTCCCTCCTGCCAGGACAGGGGAGTCTCCCCAGAGCCCTGTCACGGAGCTGGCCCTGGTTTTGGGCCAGGAAAAGCTCCTGCACGGTGCAGTAAGGAATGGGAAAGGTTAATCTTTCAGTCTTGTTGTGTACAAATGACTTGGGATGTTTGTAGCCAGCCAGTGGGATTTGATAACTTTATTACCCAAATAATAAGATTTACAAATTAACTGTCTAATTAGCAACCTGGGAAAGCTGCTGCTCGTGCTGGGGTTTCTAAACTGACAAAGACATGGGCTTCAAGTGCTGAAGTGTGATGACAGCAGGAGGGCACGGCAGTGGGAAGATCTCTGCCACCTCCTCACATCCATTGGGCAGGTCACGTCCAGGAGCTGAGACAGGATCACTGACATGAGATCCCGCTCCTGAGTCATTCCCTTGGCCCTGTTTTCCTTTTGCATGGCTGGAGCACTCACCTGAGCACGTGGGAAGTGTTCCAGTGGATCCTTCTGAGGCACGTGGAGCTTCCTTGGGAGTGCTGGAAGCAGAGCCCCGACTGCTGCCGGGGGCAGGGAGCTCTGGTTTGCCCTGGGTGTGTGGGGAAGTGTTCTGCTTGCCCATCTCCCACTGGGTTATCCTTGCCATAGGTTAGAATTACAGAATCTTGGAATGCTTTGGCTTGGGAGAGACCTTAAATCCCACCCAGTGCCACCCCTGCCATGGCAGGAACACCTCCCACTGTCCCAGGTGCTCCCAGCCCCGTCCAGCCTGGCCTGGGGCACTGCCAGGGATGGCCTTTAAGGGCCCTTCCCACCCAAAGCCTTCCGTGGTAAGTTCAGCCTGGTTTCAGGTGAGTTCAGCTCAATCTCCTTCCCTCTGCTGAGCTGGAATGATCCCAGCTCCTCTGGGAATCTCCCAGCCCAGCCTCTGGCAGCAGTGCCCGCCCTGAGCCAGCGCCCGTGCTCGGGGTGTCACCGAGCTTGCTGAGTTTGTGCACACACTTCAGGAGAAATCCTGCTAATAGAGTTCTAATTTCTTCCTTCCTGCTTCCCAAATGCTCCTGCTCCCCATATACAAATGACAGAAATGGTGAGCAATGCTTTCAAGAAAATGTTTGTTTGTTTGACTCAGAAATGCAAGTGAGAGGTCCTGCAAGGAGAGAGCTCTTGGCAGCTGTTCTGCCTCTAAAACCTTCTGGGTTTGTTTCTGTTCACAATGGAAAATGTGAAGAGGAAAATGAATTTACAGCTGGATGTATCAGGAACAAGAAGGGGATTGTGAGGTTCATGGCTGGTGTCTCTTGCCTTTTCCTTGCTCCTCAGGAAAAGTTCCATGTTGCTGCAACTGGAACTTGCTCCGTTCTCACACAGCTCACTTTGGTTCCTGTGCTGTCTCCGAACCTCAGTCCCTGCTCCTCATCTTCCCGAGGCTTTTATTCAGTGTAACTGCAGCTCTTGGGGAATCCAGGAGAGGATGTGGTAGGTGGGAGAGCCCTGAGGCAGAGCAGAGTGTGGTGCCCAGGCTCCCCTCAGGATCAGGGTTTGTTCCCTTTGCTCCATTCCTGCCTGGGCTCCCTTCGGGCCCCTCAGGGCTGAGGTCTCAGGGTTGGGAGGGGCATGGGATGGATGCTCAGAGCTGAGCACCCCTGTGCAGGTGGCCCAGGCCAGCCCTGGCAGCCGGGAGGTGACAGAGGGGACATGGGCTGCGAGGGGGTGCCTCTGGTCCCCAGAGCTGGTGAGCCCCAGCAGTGCTGCCATCTCCAGCTGCAGGGCCAGAGGGGCTGAGAGCCTTGGAGGAGAATCTGGGCCAGCAGTTGACGCTACCTACAGTGACAAATGATTCTTTAAGGTCTCTCACTGAAGGTGAGGTGCTTATTTGGCATTTGGGGAAAAAATCAGCCTTGAAATAGAGAGCTTTGGCTGCACCAACTGCAGAAACAGTGCTGGCAGCTCCAGGCGGGCACGTGCTGAAGGGGTTTGGTGGTTTAGGGGATGGGGGTTTAGCTCTGGTACTTCTGCTGGGAAGCCTGGGCAGTGGCATGTCGGGATTGATGTCCCCGTGCCGTTCCCAGAAGGGCAAGGCTGGCATTGACGTGTGTGAGGGGAGGAAGATGTGCGTGTCTTCTGGTCTGGCAAACGGAGGCTGGGGAGATGCTGAAGAAAAGCAGAGCTGTGGGAGGAAAATTGCCCACCTGTTCCCTTCGGTACAATCTTCCATTTTTGGCCACATGCACTTTTCAGCTCAGATACCCGCGAACGCCAGATTCTCCCTCTTTTTATTCCCGGCGGTGACCTCAGAGCGTGTGCCGCGAGTGACAATGAGCTCAGAGGAACAGAAGTGTTCCCAGCCCTCCTCTGACGTTCACTCAACACTTTGTTTGTTCTGCTGAGTTTTACCAAAACGCCCGCTCTGGCTGGGGATATTCCATAAGGTCTAAAAATCTGCCACGGGTTTGGTTTAAAAATCTGCCACGGCTTTGGTGTAAAACCCTGCTGGGGCCGCTGGGGAATCCAACGTGGTTTTGTTCCCTCTGGGCTCTGGTGGTGCCGGTGCCGTGCCCCTGACGCTGTCCCTGTGTTCTCTTTGCAGTTTGCTGCTTTGTGGTGCACAAGCGGTGCCATGAGTTCGTCACCTTCTCGTGCCCCGGTGCTGACAAGGGCCCTGCCTCGGATGTAAGTACAGCTCCTGCCCCTGCGGGAGATGCTCCTGCAGCTTCCAGGCCACTCCCGGGGTGTTGGTTCACAGGCATCGCTCATTTATGGGAGAGTTTAGGTTGGAAAAGCCTCCAAGAGTCACCAAGTCCGACCATTCCCCAGCACTGCCAAGGCCTCCTCTACCCCACATCCCCACGTGCCACGTCCACGGGGCTTTTAAATCCCCTCAGGGGTTGGGATTCTGTAGCTGTGGGGACTCCCGCAGGTTTCTGGGGTACTTAAAACACTCAAACCACCCGATAACTTGTGCTCAGCAGAGCAGAGGGAGCACGTGGGGAGGCAGAGATTTCCCTTTGGGGCTGAGCCCGCAGCCTTGCCCCGATGTCCTTCCATCCCTTGTGTCAGAAATTCACCCCAGCACCTGCTGGCCAAGTCCCCACCCTGCTTTTCCCGAGGATTTTATTTCCCGGTGGATCCCCTGGCCTGGGGGCAGCGGAGCCGGCCCGTCTGGCAGCTTCTGTGTTTTCCCGTGGAAACTGCCTAATTTGGGGAACTGCTGGGAGAGAGGAGCTCGAATTGGGGAAACGACAGAGCACCACAGCTCTCACCCTTAAAAATAGAAGCGGTGGGAGCAGGCGGCGTAACAGGCTGCGGAAGGTGGAGGCTCAAGACGAGCTGTGGGCTGCCCTCCCGAGAGGAGCCGTGCCCTGTGCCGGGGCAGAGGAGCTCCGGGGGATGGGGCTCGGGGGGCATCAGCAGTTGGCGAGGTTTGTTCCAGCCCGGGTGGAGCTGTTCCCTCTCCTGAGCCGAAACTGCCAACGCAGGAGCGGCTGCGGCACCGCCGGCCCTGCCGCCAGCGCCGGGAGGGGGTGGCAGGGTGGCACTGCTGTCACCCACGGGACAGGAGCCCCTGAGGGCTTCCTGTGCCAGGGACACGCAGGGGCTGCCGGTGGAGGCGTGGGCAGGAGCTGCTGCCTGTCTGGAGCGAGGGAGAGAGGCTGAGGCTGGGCTGGGTACCGGGAGCATCCCTCCTCCATCTGCGGCGCACCAGGATCGTGCAGGGACCAGAGGGGTCTGAGTGTCCCCAGCGCCTGTCCCGGTGCCCGGAGCAGCTCACTTGAGGGGATGGAGCTGCAGCAGAGGGGAGTGATGGTTTGTACCTCTCACCTTCCCATCTCGGCCTTTTCTCCGGGCAGTTTCGAAACGGGGCGAGGAGAGCCGGGAAGGCGCTGAGAAATGCGGGGATGGTGGTGGGGGGTGATGCCTGCCCTGAGGGCTGAGCTGGCAGTGCAGGCAGTGCAGGTGTCCGTGTCCCCCTGGGGACGTGGCAGAGCCCTGGGGATGTGGCAGAGCCCTGGGGACGTGGCAGAGCCCTGGGGATGTGACAGAGCCCTGGGGATGTGGCAGAGCCCTGGGGATGTGGCAGAGCCCTGGGGATGTGGCAGAGCCCTGGGGATGTGGCAGAGCTCTGTCCCTGCAGAGAGCCGGCGGTGCCCCAGCCCCTCTCCGTGCCCTGATGTGGCACCGCGGGGCTCCCCTGGCCGTGTGCCCGCAGCTCTGGCTCTCCCTTGCTGTTCTCAAGCGCACACAGACACTGCAGGGTGCCCTGGCACCGTGGGGTGCATCACCCACCCTTTGTTTTCACGGGGTCCCTCGACCCGGCTGGAGCCTGGCTGACTTTGGGCAGCTTTGGGCAGTTTTGGGCAGCTTTGGGCAGTTTTGGGCAGCTTTGGGCAGTTTTGGTCAGCTTTGGGCAGTTTGGGGCAGCTTTGGGCAGTTTTGGGCAGTTTTAGGCAGCTTTGGGCAGTTTTGGGCAGCAGCTTTGGGCAGTTTGGGGCAGCTTTGAGCAGCTTTGGGCAGTTTTGGGCAGTTTTGGGCAGTTTTGGGCAGTTTTGGGCAGGCTTTAGCACCGTGCCAGGGGGAGGCAGCTGGTGGCTGAGCAGATCCACAGCTCCCACCCTGCAGTGCCAGGCTGGGACAGAAAGGCTGGAATCTCTCATCTCGCTGGTGTGGCAGCCGGCAGGGCTGGGCACAGCCTCCTCCCGTGCCAGGGGATGCACAGCTGGCCCTGCAGAGCTGCAGCTGAGCGGGGACAGCGCCCTGTGCCCCCCTGGCACCAGCCCTGCCCCAGCTGTGGCACAGCAGGACACGGAGGGACCCTCGGGCAGGTCCCAGCTGCTCTCTGCAGCAGCTCCGGGTGCTCCTGGGCAGCCTCTGCATGGGAAGGGTCTGAATAGAATTGTCACACGTTTAACAGAGCCCAGTCCAGCAGGGCTGGTATGGAGGCCCCTGGGCACATTCCCTGTCACTCCCTGCTGTCCCTGGGGGAGCATCGGCGCCTGGCACAGGCAGCAGGCGGCTAACAGCTGCCCAGCGCTGTTAATTAACCTTTTAATACATAACTTCTGAAAATGAAGATGGAATGCAGTCCTTGGGACTAAGGCAGGGAGAAAATGGCCCTTTTATAGCTTTTTTTGTCCTCTTTTCCTTGTTGTTTTTTTTTCTTTTTCTTTTTTTTTTCTCTTCAGCAAAGGCCACCAGAGCCCCTCGGGTCTGTCCCCTGCCCCTCTGACACGGGGGTGTCGCTGGGGGATGCAGGCAGGGCAAGCCTCCTTCCTCCTGCACTGCCAGTCTTGCTGTTACAGCTGCGTAATTATATCCATAATATATCATATTTATAATTATATAATCATATAATCCTTAAGGAGCTTTGAATCAGGAGAGGAAGAACTACTTCAGCACACAGTGATGCCTCGTGGCTTCAGGGATGAGCCAGGGACAGAGGTTTTGCTCTGAGTGATGGAAAGCTGGAGTTCCAGCTCTGGAGGTGAATCCAGAGGCAGCTGATGTGCTGGCAGATCTGGAGCCATCAGGCTCTGCTGGTCACAGGGATGTGTTTTTGCAGCTGGTGCTGGTAACTCCTCCAGGAATACAAATCTCCAGTGAATCCCATGGAAAGAAGGAGTTTATTTGATTGCAGGTGTCAAAGCACAGTGGGCTCATCCCTGCAGTGGGGCAGCAGTTCTGCTGAGCTGGGGAGGGAAGGGAGCAGTGCAGGGCTGCTGCAGCTGGGACCCCAGAGCTGCTCCTCCCTGCGGCCCAGACCTGGAGCCCAGGGGGAAAAATGCATTAAAAATATCTTCTAACTTCTCTCCTTGGTCTCTGCAGTGCTGCAGAACTGGGGAGAGCATTTTGTACCTGTCCAGTGCTCATGGTCTGCCTGTTGACATTTTAACAGCTGGGAAATTGTAATTACTGAGGCAGAGCCCTGCAGCTGGAGCTGGGGGTGCTGCAGGGGCTGGAGCTTGGTGCTGCACGCTTGGGGAGCAGAGCAGAATCCCTGGGGAGCTCTGAAATGTCCAGGTCACCGCTGAGTGCCCCCACTTTGGGGTGTTCCTGTCTGGTGGGGCTGTGTTTGAACCTCCTCGAGCGTGGCTGTGTGTTTAACCTTGCCAGGGCTGCCGAGCAGGAGCTTCCATCTGGGAGAGAGGACTAATTACACACCACAGCGTCTCCAAGCAGGGAAAAATGAAAGATTAATTGCTTCTTGCAGCAGGGAACGAAGCCGGAGCTGGAGCTGCTGCAGACACGGGGCTGTGTTTGTGCTGCACGGTCTGCAGGCACCACAGAGACCCCAAAACACCTCCCTCCTGAAACACCAGCTCTGCAGGCACCACAGACACCCCAAAACAATTTCCACTGAAACACCAGCTCTGCAGGCACCACAGAGACCCCAAAACATCTCCCTCCTGAAACACCAGCTCTGCAGGCACCACAGAGACCCCAAAACACCTTCCACTGAAACACCAGCTCTGCAGGCACCACAGAGACCCCAAAACATCTCCCTCCTGAAACACCAGCTCTGCAGGCACCACAGAGATCCCAAAACATCTCCCTCCTGAAACACCAGGTGTGCAGGGACCACAGACACCCCAAAACACCTTCCACTGAAACACCAGGTGTGCAGGGACCACAGACACCCCAAAACATCTCCCTCCTGAAACACCAGGTGTGCAGGGACCACAGACACCCCAAAACATCTCCCTCCTGAAACACCAGGTGTGCAGGGACCACAGACACCCCAAAACATCTCCCTCCTGAAACACCAGGTGTGCAGGGACCACAGAGACCCCAAAACATCTCCCTCCTGAAACACCAGGTGTGCAGGCACCACAGACACCCCAAAACACCTTCCACTGAAACACCAGGTGTGCAGGCACCACAGACACCCCAAAACATCTCCCTCCTGAAACACCAGGTGTGCAGGGACCACAGGGCTTGGTCCCACATGGGGTCCCACCTGCCTGGGGCTCTCCTCTGGCAGCCTCTGACCCACAGCCAGTGACTGACCCACAGCCAGTGTGTGACTGACCCACAGCAGTGTGTGACTGACCCACAGCCAGTGACTGACCCACAGCCTGTGACTGACCCACAGCCAGTGACTGACCCACAGCCGTGTGTGACTGACCCACAGCCAGTGACTGACCCACAGCCTGTGACTGACCCACAGCAGTGTGTGACTGACCCACAGCCTGTGACTGACCCACAGCAGTGTGTGACTGACCCACAGCCAGTGTGTGACTGACCCACAGCCAGTGACTGACCCACAGCAGTGTGTGACTGACCCACAGCCAGTGTGTGACTGACCCACAGCCTGTGACTGACCCACAGCAGTGTGTGACTGACCCACAGCAGTGTGTGACTGACCCACAGCCAGTGTGTGACTGACCCACAGCCAGTGACTGACCCACAGCCAGTGTGTGACTGACCCACAGCCAGTGACTGACCCACAGCCAGTGACTGACCCACAGCAGTGTGTGACTGACCCACAGCCAGTGACTGACCCACAGCAGTGTGTGACTGACCCACAGCAGTGTGTGACTGACCCACAGCCTGTGACTGACCCACAGCCAGTGACTGACCCACAGCAGTGTGTGACTGACCCACAGCCTGTGTGTGACTGACCCACAGCCAGTGACTGACCCACAGCAGTGTGTGACTGACCCACAGCCTGTGACTGACCCACAGCAGTGTGTGACTGACCCACAGCAGTGTGTGACTGACCCACAGGCAGTGACTGACCCACAGCAGTGTGTGACTGACCCACAGCCAGTGACTGACCCACAGCAGTGTGTGACTGACCCACAGCAGTGTGTGACTGACCCACAGCCTGTGACTGACCCACAGCAGTGTGTGACTGACCCACAGCCAGTGACTGACCCACAGCCAGTGACTGACCCACAGCAGTGTGTGACTGACCCACAGCCAGTGACTGACCCACAGCCTGTGACTGACCCACAGCCAGTGACTGACCCACAGCAGTGTGTGACTGACCCACAGCAGTGTGTGACTGACCCACAGCAGTGTGTGACTGACCCACAGCAGTGACTGACCCACAGCAGTGTGTGACTGACCCACAGCCAGTGACTGACCCACAGCCTGTGACTGACCCACAGCCAGTGACTGACCCACAGCAGTGTGTGACTGACCCACAGCAGTGTGTGACTGACCCACAGCCTGTGACTGACCCACAGCAGTGTGTGACTGACCCACAGCAGTGTGTGACTGACCCACAGCCTGTGACTGACCCACAGCAGTGTGTGACTGACCCACAGCAGTGTGTGACTGACCCACAGCCAGTGACTGACCCACAGCCTGTGACTGACCCACAGCCAGTGACTGACCCACAGCAGTGTGTGACTGACCCACAGCAGTGTGTGACTGACCCACAGCCTGTGACTGACCCACAGCAGTGTGTGACTGACCCACAGCAGTGTGTGACTGACCCACAGCAGTGTGTGACTGACCCACAGACTGTGACTGACCCACAGCAGTGTGTGACTGACCCACAGCAGTGACTGACCCACAGCAGTGTGTGACTGACCCACAGCCAGTGACTGACCCACAGCCAGTGACTGACCCACAGCAGTGTGTGACTGACCCACAGCAGTGACTGACCCACAGCAGTGACTGACCCACAGCAGTGTGTGACTGACCCACAGCAGTGTGTGACTGACCCACAGCCAGTGACTGACCCACAGCAGTGTGTGACTGACCCACAGCAGTGACTGACCCACAGCAGTGTGTGACTGACCCACAGCAGTGTGTGACTGACCCACAGCAGTGTGTGACTGACCCACAGCCAGTGACTGACCCACAGCCAGTGTGTGACTGACCCACAGCCAGTGACTGACCCACAGCCTGTGACTGACCCACAGCCAGTGACTGACCCACAGCAGTGTGTGACTGACCCACAGCAGTGTGTGACTGACCCACAGCAGTGTGTGACTGACCCACAGCAGTGACTGACCCACAGCAGTGACTGACCCACAGCAGTGTGTGACTGACCCACAGCCAGTGTGTGACTGACCCACAGCCAGTGACTGACCCACAGCAGTGTGTGACTGACCCACAGCAGTGTGTGACTGACCCACAGCCTGTGACTGACCCACAGCCTGTGACTGACCCACAGCAGTGTGTGACTGACCCAGAGCAGTGTGTGACTGACCCACAGCCACTGACTGACCCACAGCCAGTTACTGACCCACAGCGAGGTCTCCAGGACCCAGAGTCAGCCTGTGTAAATGTATTCCAGTTGGCAAACCTAATTATAGCTGCAGCTATTAGTAGAATGCATAATTATTTAAATTGTAGACAAAATAATCATTAAGATGACCTTCTTTGCATGATCCTGTTAAAGGTCATCTAATCAGGATGTGTTAATAAATATCAGAGTTGCTCTGGGAAGGTAACAGGCCAGAGTAGCTACATTTCAATTTTTGTGTGTAAACTGTCCCTGTTTGTGGCCTGGGGAGAGGGTTTTGGGAAGGATTTCAGGAAGGATTTTGGGAAGGATTTCAGGAAGGATTTCAGGAAGGATTTCTCCATGGAAAGGGCTCCTTGCTGTTCCCCTCTCAGCCAGGGCACAGACCCCGATCCCTCCTCACAGCTCCCGTTCCTCTGGGCTGCCCTGGCCGGCGCTTTGGCAAATCCTCACAACCTTCCTGCAACTTGCTGCTTTCTGTTGTCCTGCTAATTAACTTCTCCAGCCCTCGTGCTGTGCCATCTGCCCCTGGAGCGAGGGCACCTGCTCCTGCTCGGTGGCAGCCGGTGACAATTCCCGTGGGATGAAGATGTCTCTGCCTGCCCGGCCCCAGCAGAGCCCGGCTCTTCCTCCTGCCAGCCTTCATCCCTGCCATGGAGCTGCTCTTCTCTCCTGTCTCGGGGTTTCAGGGGTTCAGAGGCTGCAGGAGGGGCTGGGGGTGTTGTGTCCGTGCCCTTGGCAGGGCTGAGCTGGGTTTGTGTCCCCTGGGAGGAGGATGAGGTCCTGGCAGCCTGTGCCTGCAGGATGGAGCTGCTTCAGGGTCTCTGTGCTCTGCCAGCACCTGGAGGCTGCAGGGAAGGTGCTGTGGGAGCCCTGCACTCCTGGAGGTGCAAAAAAATGACTCGCAAGGCACGTGTGAGTTACCAAACACGTCTGGGGGATGTGGAGATGCAAACGCCGCTCTGGGAGAGCAGCTGAGCTGGGCTTTTTTCTGCTGCTCGGAGAGAAAGAGTGTTCTATTTGGTGCTGGCAGCAGCAGCCGGAGAGGAACGACTGTCATCCATATCCCTCTGCAGTTGTGTGTGACGGGAGATGAGATCTTTTGCCAATAAAACCGGATTGACCTGCGGGGAGCCGGGGGGCAGGCGGTGTTTGCCCCGCTCCATCCCCAGGAGCTGCCTCCATCCCTCTGCCCCTGTGCCCCGGAGCTTCTCTGGGGCTGGAACCCACAGGGAAACTGTTCTGCTGTCACTGGCTGCTGCAGCAATGTCAAAGTGCCCCCACGGCCTGGCGGGAGGAGCCAGGGTGGCAGAAGGGATGCTCTGGAATCGTGGAATCACAGCCTGGTTTGGGCTGGCAGGGACTCTGAAGGTCACAGCTGCAGCACCCTGCTGGAGCCCCAGACAGGACCTGTTTTCCTGTGTGCAGCCTGCTCTGGGCGCTGTCTGTGTGATTTATTGTGCCTCTTTTTGGCACACAGACCCATCACCCTCGCTCCTGAGCTTCCTGGTGTGGTTTTGCTGGGGCTGTTTCTCGGCACAGGTGTTCTCCCAGCCCTGCACAGCCAGGGCAGCAGCTCCCAGCCTGGCCCCAGAGGAACAAACTGCCCAGGGTGCCACCTGCAGCTGTCACACTGTCCCCCCTGAGCCAGCCCCCTGCAGTCCCTGCTTTCCCTGGAAGGGATCAGACCACTTCTGTCTGCTGTGAGCTGTTCCCTGCACACCGAGGGGATTTTCCACAGGGGAAATGTGGGAACCAAATGTGATGTTTTGAGTTTATGTCCCTGCCAGGGTTTGTTGAGTGCAGGCAGTAAGCTGTGGCTGTGTTGTATTTGCTATTATGCTGTTTAAATCACTATGAAATTCACTTTAAAATGGTCTCTTCACATGAACTGTGCTAATTCTTCTTCAGCAGAGATAATTTAAAGCTCTCTTTGCAATGAGACGGGGAAAGCAGCAGCCTCTAATCCTGAAGCTCTGTGTTCTGCCAAATGCAGCAAATGTGAGTGCAGAGGTTTCAAACACCCTTGGCTGTCGGGGTGGGTCTGGCTGCCCCTTCCCGAGGCTCTGCTGCAGGAGATTTGGAGTTCCAGTCTCTGGGAGGCCGCTGGCAGGGACACCTTCCACTGTCCCAGGCGCTGTGCAGCCTGGCCTTGGGGACAGCCCCAGGGCTGGGGCAGCCCCAGCTTCTCTGGGCACCCACAGAAGGAAATCAGGGACGTTTTTTTCTTATTTAGACAAGTAAAGAGGAGAAACTTCAGATGCAGTTGGTGAGGATGGGATATTGTGGAGTTGGTGAGGATGGGATATTGCAGATTGGTGAGGGATGGGATATTGCAGATTGCTGAGGATGGGATATTGCAGATTGGTGAGGATGGGATATTGCAGATTGGTGAGGATGGGATATTGCAGAGTTGGTGAGGATGGGATATTGCAGATTGGTGAGGATGGGATATTGCAGATTGGTGAGGATGGGATATTGCAGAGTTGGTGAGGATGGGATATTGCAGATTGGTGAGGATGGGATATTGCAGATTGGTGAGGATGGGATATTGTGGAGTTGGTGAGGGATGGGATATTGCAGAGTTGGTGAGGATGGGATATTGCAGATTGGTGAGGGATGGGATATTGCAGATTGGTGAGGATGGGATATTGCAGATTGGTGAGGATGGGATATTGTGGAGTTGGTGAGGATGGGATATTGTGGAGTTGGTGAGGATGGGATATTGTGGAGTTGGTGAGGATGGGATATTGCAGATTGGTGAGGATGGGATATTGCAGATTGGTGAGGGATGGGATATTGCAGATTGGTGAGGATGGGATATTGCAGATTGGTGAGGATGGGATATTGTGGAGTTGGTGAGGGTGGGATATTGCAGATTGGTGAGGGATGGGATATTGCAGAGTTGGTGAGGGATGGGATATTGTGGAGTTGGTGAGGATGGGATATTGCAGGGTTGGTGAGGGATGGGATATTGCAGAGTTGGTGAGGATGGGATATTGCAGATTGGTGAGGGATGGGATATTGCAGATTGGTGAGGATGGGATATTGCAGATTGGTGAGGGATGGGATATTGCAGATTGGTGAGGATGGGATATTGCAGATTAGTGAGGGATGGGATATTGCAGATTGGTGAGGATGGGATATTGCAGATTGGTGAGGATGGGATATTGCAGAGTTGGTGAGGATGGGATATTGCAGATTGGTGAGGATGGGATATTGCAGATTGGTGAGGATGGGATATTGCAGATTGGTGAGGATGGGATATTGCAGATTGGTGAGGATGGGATATTGCAGTTGGTGAGGATGGGATATTGTGGAGTTGGTGAGGGATGGGATATTGCAGATTGGTGAGGGATGGGATATTGCAGATTGGTGAGGATGGGATATTGTGGAGTTGGTGAGGATGGGATATTGCAGAGTTGGTGAGGATGGGATATTGTGGAGTTGGTGAGGGATGGGATATTGCAGATTGGTGAGGGATGGGATATTGCAGATTGGTGAGGATGGGATATTGTGGAGTTGGTGAGGATGGGATATTGCAGAGTTGGTGAGGATGGGATATTGTGGAGTTGGTGAGGGATGGGATATTGTAGATTGGTGAGGATTGGGATATTGCAGAGTTGGTGAGGATGGGATATTGCAGAGTTGGTGAGGATGGGATATTGTGGAGTTGGTGAGGGATGGGATATTGCAGATTGGTGAGGGATGGGATATTGCAGTTGGTGAGGATGGGATATTGCAGTTGGTGAGGATTGGGATATTGCAGATTGGTGAGGATGGGATATTGCAGATTGGTGAGGATTGGGATATTGCAGATTGGTGAGGATGGGATATTGCAGAAGCTGTTGTTGGACTCGGAGCAGAAGCTGGGTGGGTTCTGCCATCTCTGCTGGGTCAGTGGCTGCAGGGCAGCAGCTCAGAGCCACAGCAGCTGCTGCTCTGCCCTGGCTGCAGGGGCTGGCAAGGCAAGGACAGAGCCTGGCCGTGCACTGCCTCTGCTCATGGCATTTTCCAGCCCAGAGAAAGCTGCTCCTGCCCCGTTCCTCAGGCTGGCTCAGCGCTGCTGGGGGAGGAGAGGAGCCTTTTCTTTTCTTGGCAAAGTTCTTTTTAACCATTCTTGTTTTAAGTCTCAGCATCTGCACACGCAGTGTTCTCGTCAGTCCTGTCCCCGTGGTACAAAAATAGTCTCTTGGTACAGAGAGCCTTGCTCAAAACCGATCCCCAGAACTGCCGGTTCCTGGCGCTTTCTGAGGCGCTGGGCAAGGTGACACGAGCCCCTCTCAGCCCAGCAGCTCCTGCTCCCCAGCCCAGCAGCTCCTGCTCCCCAGCCCAGCAGCTCCATCCCCTCCCAGCCCAGCAGCTCCATCCCCTCCCAGCCTTTGGCTCTGCCCCTCTTCACAGGAGCCTCTCTGGGCAGGGGTGGGAGCAGGAGGTGAAGCCCCTCTCTGGGCAGGGGTGGGAGCAGGAGGTGAAGCCTCTCCAGAGCAGGGGTGGGAGCAGGAGGTGAAGCCTCTCTGGAGCAGGGGTGGGAGCAGGAGGTGAAGCTCCTCTCTGGAGCAGGGGTGGGAGCAGGAGGTGAAGCCCCTCTCTGGAGCAGGGGTGGGAGCAGGAGGTGAAGCCTCTCTGAGCAGGGGTGGGAGCAGGAGGTGAAGCCTCTCTGGGCAGGGGTGGGAGCAGGAGGTGAAGCCCCTCTCTGGAGCAGAAGGTGAAGCCCCTCTCTGGGCAGTGCCTGCTTTGGCATTTTGCTTCTCCAGCTTCTGGAGCTCTGGGTTCCGGTGGGAATTCAGCATCCTTCGCATGAAGTGGGGATTGTCTCCCTTTGCATGAAGCTTGTGTTTTTTATGAATGGCTGACGCTCCCGCTTGCCTAAACAGGAATATCTGTTTCTGGAAGGGAGCGCTCGGGGGCGATCCCTCCTCTGTCACGCGCTGGCACATGGCTTCTCCCCGTGTCCCCCTGGCCCTGCCTCGCTGCCAGGGGAGCTGGGGGTGGCCGCTGCAGGGTGTGCAGGACGCAGGAGGGCACAGCCAGAGACCTCCTCTGTCCCAGGACACTGGCAAGGGAATCGGGATCACAGCACGGTTTGGGTTGGAACTTTCCAGACCATCTCAAGGTTGAGTCCCGGCTGCCTCTTGGCTGCCTGCCCTGAGTTTCGTGGGGGGAAACTCCCCCCACCTCCTGTTCCAGCCTAAAATCCAGGCTTCATTCCTCTGCTGTCTTACAAATGTCTGAGGAAAGCGAAGTCCCTGACAGAACTGGCTGCTTGGGGTGTCCAGAACCCAGGCTGATTGCAACCACTCATCCCCTCAACCTTCCCGTGCCATTCTGCCAGCTGGAGCCACGCCGGGAGCTGTGCCTGGAAGCATTTCCTTGGGGTAAAATGTGAGATATTTCCAGTTCCAGTGCCTTGGCTGAAGCCTGTACCCCATCCCTGGCACGGCACAGAGCAAGTTAAAGGAGGCTCTGTTGGTTTTCCCCTCCAGGGTGCCATTGGGGTTATCTGTGGTGCTGAGCAGTAAAGCACAACGTTGGTGATTAATGCAGCTGGGAGCTCCAATGCAACAGTGCTGGGAAATTAATTTCGGGGGGATGGAATGTATTGGTGGTGATGTTATAGCTCGCTTCTGATTCCACTCTTTATTTATTTACTCCTCTCACAGTGCCCTGAAAAGGTGTCTTTGCTAATGCCTGGGCAGCTTTCCAGGCCATTAAAAAGCTGCTCAGCTCAAATGACGGAGCTGGGAGCTGAGCCTCATCCCTAACCCTTAAACAATTAACCTGAGATGAAATCAAGCTGCTCCGTGCCTTCCCCCTTGCCTGTGCTGCTCGGGGGGCTGTGGAGCCCCAGCAGCTCCCTCTGCCCAGCCCCACTGCCCCAGGCTCCCCTGAGCTCCCAGAATTGTCCTGTCTTTCATGGAACCTGCCAAGAAATGCCAAACCCTCGCTCAGCCACAGTGCTTGGTTGTGTCTCCCCGTTGAGAAGCTGTTTCTTCTGGAAGTTTTCTCTGGCACAGACACCCAGAAGAGCTGAGGCTGCCCCTGGATCCCTGGCAGTGCCCCAGGCCAGGCTGGACAGGGCTGGAGCAGCCTGGGACAGTGGGAGGTGTCCCTGCCATGGCAGGGGTGGCACTGGATGGGCTCTAAGGTCCATTCCAACCCAAACCATTCTGGGATTCCACTATTTGAGTTTGCTTGGCTCTAACTCCTGCTGACCCTCGCTGGAGCCCAGGAGTTTGCCCAGTGCCTGCACAAAAGGATAAACTGGGCTCTGCTGGGTCTGCACCCTCTGCTGCTGGCCAAGGATCTGCCCTTGCTTTCAAGAAAGCTCAAAATATTAAAGCATCCCCATAGCAGCTTGAATGCCTGGGAGTGTGAGGGGAGGGCTGGCACCAGAGCACAGGAGATGTTTCCTGGGCAGGATTAATACAGAAGGAATCATGGGTGGTTTTTCCTGCTCTGTGTGGAAGTTGGGCAGTGTCCAGCCCTGCTGCTGGTTCATACCTACCAATTTCACCTGGTGTTTTCCATGCTAAGACTGAGTTATCGAAAAACAGTAAATCCCCAGCCAAGCCAGTGCATTGCTTTTTCATTGTTATGGCAACACAGATGAAGAGGAATAAAGCTGGATCCTGGTGGCTGCTGGAAAAGGTCCCCACGAGTCGGTGTCAGTTGACTCAAGTCCATTAGCAGCACCTCCGGAGCCAGCTGGCACTTGGAATGGGAAGAGCAGGGGTGCCTTGCCAACATTTGCTGCAAGTTTATAATCTTTGTCCTTTATTTTCCTCCCAGGATCCCCGGAGCAAACACAAATTTAAAATCCACACGTACTCCAGCCCCACCTTCTGTGACCACTGCGGGTCGTTGCTGTACGGGCTCATTCACCAGGGGATGAAATGTGACAGTAAGTGACTGACTCTGCTGGCTCTGCCTGCAGCTCCGGGGGCTCGGGCAGCCCGTGGGGGGCTCGGGCAGCCCGTGGGGGGCTCAGGCACCCCAGGATCCTGGGCTGCAGCCACGAGCCTGTGCCCTTTGCCAGCAGTGTGGGGCTGCAGGG
This sequence comes from Poecile atricapillus, assembly GCF_030490865.1. Taxonomy (NCBI): domain Eukaryota; kingdom Metazoa; phylum Chordata; class Aves; order Passeriformes; family Paridae; genus Poecile; species Poecile atricapillus. The sequence continues at coordinate 16,356,744 of NC_081262.1, forward strand.
CTCTGAGTGCCCCAGAGGTGTGTGGGGGGAGTCCCTGGGGCTGCAGCAGGAGAGGGAAAGGCATTGGGCTGGGGGAACCTCCCTGCACCCCTCTGCAGCAGCAGCATCCCCCCACATCCCTCTGCACATCACCCCCACATCCCTCTGCACATCATCCCCACACATCCCTTTGTACATCCCCCCAAATCCCTCTGCACATCATCCCCACATCCCTCTGTACATCCCCCCAAATCCCTCTGCACATCATCCCCACATCCCCCTGCACATCACCCCCACATCTCTCTGTTCATCCCCACATCCCTCTACATATCATCCCCACATCCCTTTGTACATCATCCCCACATCTCTCTGCTCATCATCCCCACATCCCCCTGCACATCATCCCCACATCCCCCTGTACATCATCCCCACATCCCTCTGCACATCATCCCCAAATCCCTCTGCACATCATCCCCACATCTCTCTGCTCATCATCCCCACATCTCTCTGCACATCATCCCCACATCCCCCGCTGCCGCAGCAGCCCCAAGTCCCTCTCCAGGAGCACCCCCGCAGCAGCAGCAGCAGCAGCAGCAGCAGCAGCAGCAGCAGCAGCAGCAGCAGCAGCAGCAGCAGCTGCAGGATTATTCCCTGCAGGGTCCTCGCAGCCTCCCGCGGTGCGTGCCCGGTGTCCCGGCCGGCGGGAGCTGCGCTCGCAGCCTGGCTCCGAGTGACACCGTGTGGCCGCCCGGTGCCGCCGCCTCTCCCGGCGCTGCCGGCGGGGGAATTGCTGCGCAGGGAGGAGAAAGCGGGGGGTGGAAGCAGAGGGAAAGGATGGAATCGGTAATTTTCCAAGTTAATCCCGTGTGTTCCTATTTAAGGGGACTGGGACACGCAGCGTGTGCCGGCGCTGGCGGCGGGAGCAGGAGCTTGGCTGCTCCTTGCTCAGGGATGGGGAGGCTTGGCTGTCTGGGAACAGCACATTCCTTAGAACCCTGGGAATCTCGCCAAGGGGAAGTGAACTGCTTTAAAATGTAAATACGTATATACGTATCTTCGTGCAGAGATGGATCCCTGTGCCTGTCTGTGTGTATACAGGTACACAGGGAAGTTTTAATGCCCCTTTTTGGCTCCTGGTGGATCCAGCCGAGCCCCCGCCATCGCACCCTGGGGTGCTGACAGATAATTTTAATAATTTTAATAATTTTAATGGATCAGCAGAACTCAGGCAGTTTCCCGCGGGCCCAGAGCCCTGGGGTCCCTCAGGCAGGACCCGGAGCTGCTCCAGCGGGTTCCCGAGCCAGGCTCTGCGGAGCCCGCAGCCGCCCGGGGAGATCAATGGCTCTGTGTTAATGCCAGAGCCCCTCGCCACGGCCCGGCTTCAGAGCAGGGCAGGATGTCCCTGTCCCCCCCGGCAGCGGTGTCCCCGGGGTGTCCCCGGGGTGTCCCGGTGTGTGCCGGGGTATCCCTGGGGTGTCCCCAGGTGTGCCGGTGTGTGCTGGGGTGTCCCCGGGGTGTCCTCGGGGTGTCCCCGGGGTGTCCCCAGGTGTGCCGGGGTGTGCTGGGGTGTCCCCAGGGTGTCCCGGTGTGTCCCCGGGTGTCCTGGGGTGTCCCTGGGATGTCCCCGGAGTGTCCCTGGGGTGTCCCCAGGTGTGCCGGGGTGTCCTCGGGGTGTCCCCGGGATGTCCCTGGGATGTCCCCGGGGTGTCCCCAGGTGTGCCGGGGTGTCCTGGGGTGTCCTCGGGGTGTCCCCAGGTGTCCCCGGGGTGTCCTCGGGGTGTCCCCGGGATGTCCCTGGGATGTCCCCGGGGTGTCCCCAGGTGTGCCGGGGTGCTGAGGGTCCCTTTCTGTCTCACAGCCTGCATGATGAACGTGCACAAGCGCTGCGTGATGAACGTGCCCAGCCTGTGCGGGACGGACCACACGGAGCGCCGGGGCCGCATCTACATCCGCGCCGACATCGACAAGGACGTGCTCACTGTTGTAGGTACGTGTGTGTACAGGTACAGTGTTTGTTGTAGGTACAGGTGTGTACAGGTACACTGTTGTAGGACAGGTGTGTACAGGTACACACTGTTGTAGGTACAGGTGTGGTGTACAGGTACTCTGTTGTAGGTACGGGTGTGTACAGGTACACTGTTTGTTGTAGGTACAGGTGTGTACAGGTACACTGTTTGTTGTAGGTACAGGTGTGTACAGGTACACTGTTTGTTGTAGGTACAGGTGTGTACAGGTACACTGTTTGTTGTAGGTACAGGTGTGTACAGGTACAGTGTTTGTTGTAGGTAGGTGTGTGTACAGGTACACTGTTTGTTGTAGGTACAGGTGTGTACAGGTACACACTGTTGTAGGTACAGGTGTGTACAGGTACACTGTTGTAGGTACGGGTGTGTACAGGTACACTGTTTGTTGTAGGTACAGGTGTGTACAGGTACTCTGTTGTAGGTACAGGTGTGTACAGGTACACACTGTTGTAGGTACAGGTGTGGTGTACAGGTACAGTGTTTGTTGTAGGTACAGGTGTGTACAGGTACAGTGTTTGTTGTAGGTACGGGTGTGGTGTACAGGTACACTGCTGTAGGTACAGGTGTGGTGTACAGGTACTCTGTTGTAGGTACAGGTGTGTACAGGTACACTGCTGTAGGTACAGGTGTGTACAGGTACTCTGTTGTAGGTACAGGTGTGTACAGGTACTCTGTTGTAGGTACAGGTGTGTACAGGTACACTGCTGTAGGTACAGGTGTGGTGTACAGGTACTCTGTTGTAGGTACAGGTGTGGTGTACAGGTACACTGTTGTAGGTACAGGTGTTCCCGGGGGCTCCAGGGCAGGACAGGGCTCGGAGCCTCCCCCTCTGGCAAAGCCTGGCCGTGCTCCGGGGCTCCGGGGCTCCGGGAATGGTGGCACTGCTGTCACCCGCTTTCCAAAGCGCTTTTCGAATGATGGGAAATCTCAGCATCTGCAGGAATGTGGTTTGTGGCAGGGAGCAGGATTATCCCATCTCTAGAGGCTTTTGCCACCTGGATTTTGAGTTCCCAGAGGATCACACACCCCCCGTGACCTACGGGCAGCTCACAGGACATTGAGTCACGTTCTTGTGAAGCCTCCTGTGCCAAGCCCGGGGACAGCAGAGCTCCGGGGGCGGGCGGAGCAGCTCCAGCGGGATGGGAGCGGGGATTGCTGGGCTGGGCACGGCGCTGGCAGTCCCTGCGGGTTTGTGCGGGGCAGGACGGGCTGGGGCCGCTTGCGAGGGAAGCTCCTGCCCGCACGGAGCGCTGAGGCTCCGCCGAGCTATTCCCGGAGGAGTCAGAGGCAGGGTGTGAGGTGCCCCTCCGTGCCCACGCTGCCAGGGTGAGGACTCCAGGCTGGGACACCCTCGGCAGCACCGGATCCTTCTCCATCCTCCCGCTGCCCTCGCTGCCTCTCCCGCTGGCTCTTCCCACGTCCTGCGAGCAGCCGTGACATCCCCAGGGTTCGTTCCTGTGCGATGGGCTCGGCTCTGTAGGATCCTGTGCTGCTCCTCGCCATCCTGACGGGCGCTCGTCCCCCGGGGAGAGCCACCAGGAGCGCTGCCAGAAAAAATATCGAGTTGTTGAAAATGTTACTGAAAAATTGAAAAGAGTTGTGGAGGGCTTTATAAATGCTTTTTTTGTTGCCTTTGTCCTTAGAGGAGAGCCTCAGTGAACCAGGCAGAACTCTGTTTGCACAAGTCCTGCTTCCCAGGCACCTTCCCGAAGGTTGGATTTAGTGACCTTGGAGGTGTTTTCCAACGCTGAGGATCCTGTGATTCCCTCCAGCCTCCATCAGATGCCAGCGGGGTGCAGATCTCAGCCTCCTGCTGGCACCGCAGGCTCCCTGTGCCGCGTTCCCACCGCTCCAGAGGCAGGGAGGAGCTCCCCAGCCCCGTTCTGTGCAGCTGGATTTTCACTCCTTCAGCTGGCTCTGAAAGGCTGTTTTATTTCTGGCCCGTTCTGGAGGTGTTGGTGAAAGCGTGTCAGCTGCTGGCTTTTCCAGAAAGGACGGGAAGCGAGCTGAGCTCTCCAGCTCTGCCGTGGAGCTGTGGGAGTGCTTTGGGAGAGCAGAGCTGGGCACTGGGGAGCCCAGATGGCCCCAGAGCACAATGGGCACCCAGCCCTGGGGAGATGGAGCCGCCCAGCCCTGTGCTGGCCCTGGAATTCCACCTGGAATCCCGGGCAGCTCCGGGCCCTCTCAGCTCCGAGGGGCTGGAGCGAGTCCAGGGAAGGGAACGGGGCTGGGGAAGGGACTGGAGCACCAGGAGGGGCTGAGGGAGCTGGGAAAGGGCTGGAGAATTCCTGAGGGAGCTGGGAAGGGGCTGGAGAATTCCTGAGGGAGCTGGGAAGGGGCTCAGGCTGGAGCAAAGGAGGCTCAGGGGGAATTTCTGGCTCTGCACAAGTCCCTGCCAGGAGGGGACAGCCGGGGGATCGGGCTCTGCTCCCAGGGAACAGGGACAGGAGGAGAGGGAACGGCCTCAGGCTGGGCCAGGGGAGGCTCAGGATGGATATTGGGAACAATTCCTTCATGGAAAGGACTGTCCAGGCCTGGCACAGCTGCCCAGGGCAGGGGTGGAGTCCCCATCCCTGGAGGGATTTCACAGCCCTGTGGATGTGGCACTGCCTGGGGACAGGGGCAGTGGTGGCCTGGGTGGACTGAGGGGATCTTCCCGGGCCGAGCATCCCTGCCCGGCTGTCCCCGAGAGGCTGCAGGGGGGAAATTCCCTTCCCAGATCCCTGCAGGACCCGCCCGGCTGTCCCTGAGAGGCTGCAGAGGGGAAATTCCCTTCCCAGATCCCTGCAGGACCCGCCCGGCTGTCCCTGAGAGGCTGCAGAGGGGAAATTCCCTTCCCACCATCCCTGCAGGACCCGCCCGGCTGTCCCTGAGAGGCTGCAGAGGGGAAATTCCCTTCCCAGATCCCTGCAGGACCCGCCCGGCTGTCCCCGAGAGGCTGCAGGGGGGAAATTCCCTTCCCACCATCCCTGCAGCATTCCCGGCGCGGGCAGCACCGGATTTCTGTCCAGGATGGAGCAGCCCCCGAGCCCGGCTCTGGTTCTGCTGCCTGGAAAAGGGGTCCGCTGGGGATGGGGGAGCCTCTCGCTGTCTCCCCAGCCGGGGAACCCCTGCCCGGGGATTTCGGGAGCTTTCCCGTGGCCGGAGCACGCAGGCAGGGCAGGGCCGGTGCCTGCAGGCGGCAGCACGGGCACGGCCAACTGCGGCTGCATTTTCCTCTCGAGCTGATCCAACAGGGGTTTGCCGATGCTCTTCAGCTCTGTGCCGGTCTCCTCTCCCACTCGGATTGTTTTTCCTTGTCTTTGTAAAGCCAGTCTTTCCCTCCCACAAAAAACACAGATTTTTCACAGGGTCATTGAGTCCTGGGATGGTTTGGATTGGAAGGGCCCTTAAAATTTATCTCTGAAGCTCATGGGTGGGAACACCTTCACTGTCCCAGGTGCTCCGAGCCCTGTCCAGCCTGGCCTGGGACACTGCCAGGGACCCAGGGCCTGCCCACCCTCCCAGCCAGGAATTCTTTCCCAATCCTGAGAATGTGGGATGTGTCTCTGGCCCTGGTGCAGGAGACAGACACCCAGGGCTGCTGTGGGACAGGAGCAGATGCACCTCCACACTCCCTGTCCTGCTCTGGGCTTTGATCAAGTGTCTTATTAGCAGGAGAAGGCTGCGGAATAAAGCAGGAAATCTCAGCACATTACCAGGGCACCGAGGCAGTTCTGCCTCCCTGAGAGCAAAGCTTTCCCTGCAGATTATGCTGAGCCTGTCGTATTAAGGGCCGTGAATATTTGAGCCTGGGAGATGGAGGGGTGGGAGGATGTGAAGGCTGGGAGGATGTGAAGGCTGGGAGGATGTGAAGGCTGGGAGGATGTGAAGGAAGGCTGGGAGCTGTGTGGAGGGCTCTGTGCACGGCTCCTCTGCTGAGCCAGCTCTTCCCAGCACGCCTGGGCTCTGTCAGAGCATCCCACCGCGCCTGCATCCCTGCCCAGGGAGCGCTGGGCTGGGGGGACACGGTCCAGGGGCTTTGACAGGGGTGAAGAAGAGCAGGGTTTGAGCTGTGGGGTCGGGGGGTGTGTGTGGGGCAGTGGGGAACCCCCAGGGTGACTTTTCCCGTGTGTGTGGAGCAGAGGGAGCCCTGAGCCCCATCTCGGGCTCCCTCGGGGATGTTCTCCCTGCCCAGCCCAGCCCAGCACCTGCGGGACAGGAGCTCCTCTGTCTGCCTGACGAGGGAAAACAGTGACCAAAACCGAAAGCGATTCTGCTGATGAGATAAACGAGCTGGAAGCGCGCTAATTAATAATCACCGGCCCAGGCAGATGCAGCCCTAATGAGCCCTGTGCCTTTTCCATTGTGCGAGCATGTGCAAATATGTTCTTATCAATGAATGAAAGGGTTTAACTCGAGAGGGTGCTAATCTGAGTGCTGGCTGGGATGGGGCTGCTCCTGCTGGGGGTGCTGCTGCAGGGAGGAAGATGAGTGCTGCAGGGAGGAAGATGAGCGCTGCAGGGAGGAAGATGAGTGAGCGCTGCAGGGAGGAAGATGAGTGCTGCAGGGAGGAAGATGAGTGCTGCAGGGAGGAAGATGAGTGAGTGCTGCAGGGAGGAAGATGAGTGAGTGCTGCAGGGAGGAAGATGAGTGCTGCAGGGAGGAAGATGAGTGCTGCAGCTCAGCCTGGGAGCCCTCCCTCCCCAAAACGCCATCCCAGAGCTGTGGAATCGAGGGCCAGGAGAGGTGGTGAGGGTGGGATGAAGGGCGGAGCTCTGACCTTGCAGGGACCCAGGCTTTGGAAAGGTTTTTCACGGCTCCATGGGATCCTGGAATGGGTCATTTAAAGCCACCTGGCCTCGGGCAGGGACACCTTCCATGAGAGCAGGCTGCTCCAAGCCCTTGAAGCCTTGCAGGGCTGTGGCAGCTTCCCTGGGCAGCCTGTGCAGGTGCTTTTTCCTCTTTCCAGAACCTCCCTGTCTGGACAGGTCCTGTGTGCTCAGAGAGGAGGGGCAGGATGTGCTGTCCCTGTCTGGACAGGTCCTGTGTGCTCAGAGAGGACGGGCAGGATGTGCTGTCCCTGTCTGGCCAGGTCCTGTGTGCTCAGAGAGGACGGGCAGGATGTGCTGTCCCTGTCTGGCCAGGTCCTGTGTGCTCAGAGAGGAGGGCAGGATGTGCTGTCCCTGTCTGGCCAGGTCCTGTGTGCTCAGAGAGGAGGGGCAGGATGTGCTGTCCCTGTCTGGCCAGGTCCTGTCTGCTCAGAGAGGAGGGGCAGGATGTGCTGTCCCTGTCTGGACAGGTCCTGTCTGCTCAGAGAGGAGGGGCAGGATGTGCTGTCCCTGTCTGGACAGGTCCTGTGTGCTCAGAGAGGAGGGGCAGGATGTGCTGTCCCTGTCTGGCCAGGTCCTGTCTGCTCAGAGAGGAGGGGCAGGATGTGACAGCCCATGGGAGCCGCCTGGAGAGCGGGGCAGGAGCTGCGTTTGTTTCAGGCCTTTTTTTAAAATTTCACATCAAAGTGAGCCCCGTGTGGCAGATTTGGGAAATCCCTTGCTGGGGTTTGTTTATCCAGCCTGTTAATCCTGCCTTTCCTCGGAGCCCTGGCAGCTGGGGAAAGGGCCTTGCTCTGCTCCCAGAGCCACGGTGAGCTCCTGACCATGAGCTCTGTGTCCCCCTGGCTCCGGGCACTGCTTCCCCCGTGTGCCACGGGAGCTGTGCGTGTCTCTTCCCATCCCAGCTGCTGTGGGAATTCAGAGGTGCTGTCTGAGCACTGATTTATATATATATATTTTTATATATAAATGTATGTATATATAAATATATAAAAACATATTTTTATATAAAATATTTATATATAAATATATAAAATATTTATATATAACTATATATTTATATTTATATATAAATATATAAAAAATTATATATAACTATATAAAAATATTTTTATATAATGTTTATATATATAATATATAAATAACATATATTTTTATATATAAATAAATATTTAAATATTATATATATAAATATTTATAGATATAATATATATTATAATATAATATAATAAAATAATATTTATATAAAAATAAATATATAAATATTTATAGATATATATATATATTGAGAAGCTATTGCAAACTTTTCAGAATGAATTATTCAAATGCCACTCACCCAGCTCTGCCTGCCCTGGCCCTGCCATTTCCTTCCCCTGGCAGTGGAGCAGTGCCCTGGTGCCACGGGAAATGTGAGGAGGAGGAGGATGAGGAGGGCACTGCCCCCCGAGCCCCCCACTCCAGAGATGTCCAGGACTGGCCAACCCCTCATCCCGAGCATGGCCTGAGCCCACAGTGGCATCATCACTTGGTACCCAGAGTGATTTAGGACTTGCTTTAAGTGGGATCATAATATTCTTACTCATCACTGTTCATAATGATGTTACCGCTTCTTAATGATGCACAAAACTGTCAGGATATGAGGGGTATAAAACTGTTTGACATCAAATTTAACTGTCAAATAAATGCCAGAAATGTTGGCGAGGAGCACATCTCCCCTGCCGTGAGGTATCGCTGCTGTGCCACTCTGGCTTTTTATTTTTCCTTCACTTAATTGTTGATTTCTGCTTGAAAAGCCAGGAAGTTTCTTAAGGTCAAGCAGAAGCATTTTGGTTTTTTTAAATGAATAGATAAAATTATTCCCATTAATGAAATTTTGAGGTCTGCACGCTGAGATAATAACATGAGGTAATCAAATCTCATGCTTCAGGGCATAAACTGATTAACTGCGAGGGCCAGGAACGACTTCTCCTGTTCCTTAAAGGAGCGAAGGGCGGCCTGATAAACAGCAGAGGGTGTTCACTGGAGATGCTGTGCTGGCTGCTGGGACATGGAGCAGTGTGACATCGTTCTGGGGCTCCTCCTGGTGAGGGGACACCGGCCCTGGGACAGCCCTGGGCTCATCCTGCTGCTCTCGTGGGGCTCCTGGGCTGATTCTGCTGGCCCTGGGCAGGGAGGGGAGCTCAGCACTGAGGAGCATCCCAGCCCCTGCCCTGCTGCTGCCATCCCTGCCCGCTCTGTGCTGGGCTGTCCCCCCTTCCCTGGGCACTGCAAACACCTTCCCATCATCATTCTGGAGCTCTGGGCACTGCAAACACCTTCTCACCATCATTCTGGAGCTCTGGGGCACTGCAAACACCTTCCCATCATCATTCCAGAGCCAGGGCACTGCAAACACCTTCCCATCATCATTCTGGAGCCAGGGCACTGCAAACACCTTCCCACCATCATTCTGGAGCTCTGGGGCTCTGCAAACACCTTCCCACCATCATTCTGGAGCTCTGGGCACTGCAAACACCTTCCCATCATCATTCTGGAGCCAGGGCACTGCAAACACCTTCCCATCATCATTCTGGAGCTCTGGGCACTGCAAACACCTTCTCACCATCATTCCAGAGCCAGGGCACTGCAAACACCTTCCCATCATCATTCTGGAGCTCTGGGGCACTGCAAACACCTTCCCATCATCATTCTGGAGCTCTGGGGCACTGCAAACACCTTCCCACCATCACTCTGGAGCTCTGGGGCACTGCAAACACCTTCCCACCATCATTCTGGAGCTCTGGGCACTGCAAACACCTTCCCATCATCATTCCAGAGCCAGGGCACTGCAAACACCTTCCCATCATCATTCCAGAGCCAGGGCACTGCAAACACCTTCCCACCATCATTCTGGAGCTCTGGGCACTGCAAACACCTTCCCATCATCATTCTGGAGCTCTGGGCACTGCAAACACCTTCCCACCATCATTCTGGAGCTCTGGGCACTGCAAACACCTTCCCATCATCATTCCAGAGCCAGGGCACTGCAAACACCTTCCCATCATCATTCTGGAGCTCTGGGCACTGCAAACACCTTCCCATCATCATTCCAGAGCCAGGGCACTGCAAACACCTTCCCATCATCATTCTGGAGCTCTGGGGCACTGCAAACACCTTCCCATCATCATTCTGGAGCTCTGGGGCACTGCAAACACCTTCCCACCATCATTCTGGAGCCGGGAGGGTGATGGGGGCAGGAGGAGCTCGGGGGTGTGGAGAGGCCCTGGCTGAGCAGGGCACCGGGAGCATCCCAGAGCTGGGGGACAGGAGATGGCCCAGGGAGCCCAGAGCAGCGGCCCTGGGTGGGCTCTGGGGTCTCTTCCACCCCAAACCTCTCAGAGCCGGTGGTTCTGTGTCAGCATCCCTGGTGAGCCCGCTCGTGCCCTGCTCAGGGGTGAAGCCATTCCCTCCCCAGAGCAGCCAGGGGCTGTGCACAGCTCTGGGCTCCTCTCACACCTCTCCCTGTCTCACACGCTGCTGTCAGGGCTGTCACGTTGGATAAATGAGCTCGTTTATAAATGCAGAGTTGGGTTTTGGCTACGAGTTCCAATGTGTGGAGCTGGGAATTGGGCAGTGCTTCGGGAGGGCAGCAATAGGTGGCAGATTTTGGGGCATTAATTCGCTTTTCAAAACTCTCTCATCCCCAACCTCACCAGAAACTCCTTACTGGTGAGCTGGGAACTCACAATTGGTTTTACTCTTCTTACTCTGAAAGTGTCTTCTGACACCCTGTGGTGCTGCACACACAGCTGGAGTTCTCTCCTCCTCCTCCTCCTCCTCCTCCTCCTCCTCCTCCTCCTCCTCCTCCTCCTCCTCATTGTGGGATGAGGGGGTGAAGCTGAGCCCCCCGTGATCCTCCTGACAGAGCTGCTGGTGGGACCTGCTGGGATTTCAGGCTGTTCCCAGCGTGGCAGGACCCTCTGTGCCTGTTCCCTGGGCTGTGTGCACACCTGGGGAGGGGGCTCTGCTCTGGGCTCCCTCGCAAACAGATTTTCCCCAGGTTATGGCTCGGTTCCATCCTGGCCCATCAGACCTCCCATCTCTGCTATCTCTGCTCCGCCTGGGGGAAGATAAGATCCTTCTCCTGGCAGACAGACCCTTTTGGACTTAATCTGGGTGAAGAGACTCAGCTCAGCCTGGCTGTATTTAATTTGTCCAAGCTGCAATCCAATTAGAAGTAGCTGAGTCACCTCAGGCTTGCTCTTCCCGCTCTGCTCCTGCTTCCCGGAGGAGCTGCTGGCCCCAGAGCCGGGGCAGCGCTGCCCAGGGACAGCTGCTGGTGCCCTGTGGGTGTCCCCCAGCCCAGGGGACACGGCTGATGGATGTGGTGCCCTTGGGTTCCTGCCCCCAGCCCACCGCCATCACCTCGCCCATCCCGCTCCTCCAGGAGAGCTCCATCCCCAGGCCCCCACAAATCTGCAATTCTGCTTCCCTAGGGGCAAGAGGAAACAAATCAGCTTTAGACTGCTTAAAACCGAGAGCAAACAACAAATCAGCCTGTCAGAAAGTAAAAATAATCTCCTGAGTCGACCCTGCAGCCTCCCCCATCCACGAGAGCGGCGTTTGCTCAGCGTTAATTATGTCGTTCCTCATGTAATGCCCATGTCTGCACAGATCCAGTTTAATTCTGCTTTTAATCACTATTTTCACACTTACTCTTGGCACACAGGGAAGTTGTCAGTTGTTGGGTATTTTTATAGCTGGAATACTGAATTTAATCCTTTTTCTCTTCCCCAGTAAGAGATGCTAAAAACCTAGTTCCTATGGACCCTAATGGCTTGTCAGATCCCTACGTGAAGCTTAAACTAATCCCTGACCCCAAAAACGAAAGCAAACAGAAGACCAAAACTATCAAGTGCTCCCTGAATCCTGAGTGGAATGAGACATTTAAATTGTAAGTACAAGGAAAATGTTTAAATTCGTAAAGTGAATTTTCTCACCGCCAAGAATTAATGTGACTTTATTTGCTCTGATTTAATTATTTAGAGGCTTTGAGCTGATCCAACTGAGCGATGATTCTTTTTGTTCTGTAAGTGACACAGAAGCACTCAAACCCCTGCCCTGACCCTGCTCTGAGCAGTGTGTCAGGGCAGGAGCTCCGTGCTCTCCGTGTGAATCTGATGTGCCTTGGAAATTAAATATTGGAGACCTCAGCAGCCCTTGAGGGCCATTCCTTGTTCTGGATCCGTGTCCCAGTGGAGCACGGGGGGACACGGTGGTGTGGGAACAGGATTAAAGCATCTCTCCTCCCTTCCTCTCTTCCAGCCAGCTGAAGGAGGCGGACAAGGACAGGAGGTTGTCTGTGGAGATCTGGGACTGGGATCTGACCAGCAGGAATGATTTCATGGGCTCCTTGTCCTTCGGGATCTCTGAGCTGCAGAAGTCGGGAGTGGATGGATGGTGAGATGTGGCTGGGGGTGTGACAGCCCCCCAGAGCTCGCCCTGTGTGAGCTCCTCCATCACCCTGGGCTGGGGGCTCGGGGGCTCAGGATCCTCCCTGGGGCACACCCAGGTACCCAGGGCAGCTCTGCCTCAAGGGCTGCTGCCCCTGGGGGCTTGGGCAGGAGCTGGCACCGCACGGGCACTTGCAGCATGTCCAGCTTGGATCAGACACCTGCCCGGTCCTGGGGACAGCAGGGCTGTCAGGGGTGCTGGGGGTTGTTGCTGCTGAAGATGAACAGATCACACGGACACAGCTCAAGGTGTGGTGAAAAGAAGAGAGAGTTTATTTTTCCTCCCAGGATTTATAGGCTCCTGCCCACAGCCAGGGATTGGATGGTCAGGATAACACTTTCTCACTGCACTGGCCATGAGAGATGCCCATCACAAGATGTGGAACTGAAAGAATGTACACATATCTATGTTTACAGTTACTGTCCTGGGAAAGTCCTTAGAAAACCATGGCAGCAAGCTCAGAAGCTGAGTTTTCAGGGCGACAGGGGGTCCCCTCTGAGCTGTCCCTGAGGGCTGTGGGGGGCTCAGACGTGGGGGAAGCACAGCGTGTGTAATTACAAGCGCTCGTTAGCAGCGAGCCGTGAGCGTGGCGGCTCTGCAGCACCCCCGGATGGGTCTCTCTGTTTCCATCTCCCCCAGCAGGACACACGGTGCTTTATTTCCCTGCTTTTCCCCCAGGCACCGGTGCCTGAGAGCTCTTTTACCTGTCCATGGCGAGTGTAAGCATTGAAAGGGGATGTTAAATGTCTTTTGGAAACCAAGCCCTGCACGTAATTAAGCTGAGTGAATACCCCAGCCTGGTTTTCCCACGGTGGAAGATGAACACGTCTCCCTGAGAGCAGAGAATGGGGAGGAGGAGGAGGAGGAGGAGGAGGAGGGATGAGCTGGGCTGGGTGCCCACACCGTGCCACTCCTGGGCAGAGCTGTGGGTGCTCCTGCTGCTCTCCAGCCCCTCCTGTCCCCCCTGAGCTGGGCAGAGGCTGGCACAGTGGCACTGTGGCCTGGTGGGCACTGGGCTGCTCCTCTGGAAAACAGCGGGAAGCTGTCCCTTGTCCCAAATTCCCAGTCACCTGTGAGGGTGCGTGTGCCACACACTGCCAGCTCCTGCACTCAGAGCCTGAGCGCTTCCCAGCCTTTTAAAAATCACCTAAGTGGAGATCTAAGTAATTTTCCTTGTCACAGTGCTGGCTGGAGCAAACTGAAGGAGAAGGAGCTCTGATCCATATTTCATATCTAAACAAGTGCAGTTAATGGAGAAAAGAAGGCAGAGGCTGTGCTGTGCAGACAGGGCTTTGCTCCTGGAGCAGCCTCTGGGGTAACAGCCAGCCCAGATCCATCCTCCTGCAGAGCAGGGTGAAACTCCTGGGGTCTCAGTGGCATTTCCATCATTTCTGATCCTTGCTGCTCCTTTGGAGGAGCCTCCTGTCTGTGCTCAGGGGTGCCAGCCTGGCAGTGGCACCTGCCAAGGGCTGTCCTCGTGGGGCAGCTGATGGAGGGGCAGCTGGTGAAGGGACAGCTGGTGAAGGGGCAGCTGATGAAGGGGCAGCTGGTGAAGGGACAGCTGATGAAGGGGCAGCTGATGAAGGGGCAGCTGATGAAGGGGCAGCTGGTGAAGGGGCAGCTGGTGAAGGGACAGCTGGTGAAGGGGCAGCTGGTGAAGGGACAGCTGGTGAAGGGACAGCTGGTGAAGGGGCAGCTGGTGAAGGGGCAGCTGGTGAAGGGACAGCTGATGAAGGGGCAGCTGGTGAAGGGGCAGCTGGTGAAGGGGGTTTGCCCACGCCTGTGCCCGTGGCTGTCCCGAGCAACACGGGTTTGTCTGTGGGTTTGGGGTTGGGATTGGTTTGGGAGCCACAGCGGTGCTCTGTGTGCCCACCACGTGCTGTGGGGGTCCCCAGGACAGCGAGGGACCCAGAAATGTCCCTCCAGCCACTGAGGGTCTGGGGCTCGCTGAGGGGAAGGTTTGGGGGCTCTCCTGAGCTGGGGAAGGGTCCCCTGGGTGCTGGTGCAGCAGAGGCAGAGCTGTGCTGGAGCAGAGCTGAGCTCCTGCATACCTGCAGCCTCTGACCCACCTTTCTCTGTCCCTCTCTGCCCCTCTCTGCCCCTCTCTGTCCCTCTCTCCCCTTTCTCCCCTCTCTGTCCCCTCTCTGTCTCCCTCTGTCCCTCTCTGTCCCCCTCTGTCCCCCTCTGCCCCTCTCTGTCCCCCTCTCTCCCCTTTCTCCCCTCTCTGTCCCCCTCTGTCCCCCTCTCTCCCCTCTCTGCCCCTCTCCCCTCTCTGCCCCTCTCTCCCCTCTCTGCCCCTCTCTCCCCTCTCTCCCCTCTCTCCCCTCTCTCCCCTCTGTCCCTCCAGGTTCAAGCTGCTCAGCCAGGAGGAGGGCGAGTATTTCAATGTCCCGGTGCCTCCTGAGGGAGAAGAAGGAAACGAGGAACTGAGGCAGAAATTTGAGGTGAATTGATTTTTCTTGGACTCAGGGGTTTTCCTCTCTGCCTGCCTGCCGTGCCCTCGGCGAGGGACTTTCCCTGCCAGCTCTTCCCCTGGCAGTGCAGGGAATGTGGAGCGGGCTCCAGCTCCCCAGAGAGGCTCCAAGGAGAAATGTCTATTTACTACTTAATAAGCCATGGAGGTTGGTGCTGAACGATTGATCCAGACATTGCTGAATTAGCAGGAATTTGCTGTTTTTCAGTGCAGCTGAAGCCTCCACAGAGCCCTGGGAATGAGTGTGGTACATCTGGAGGCTCACGTGCAATGAGCCATACAGAAATAAGAGAGTTGCCCTTATGGTTCTCAGCATGAGCTCCGTAATTGTAGCAGAGACTGGAGACTTAGTTCTCCCTTCTTTTTTACCTTATTTATACACAACTTTCCTGAATGTCCAGGGAAAGACAGTTCTAACACAATGCTTGGCTCCAGCCAGTGGTTTCTGGCTGTACAAAGAACTAAACCAGGCTTTTGTTGTGTTTGCTGGTGTTGCAGTGGTGTTGGGATGCTGTGGGCAGTCGGATGATGTGGAATGTACAGATCAGGACGCACACAGTGCAGGGAGCCAGAGCTGTCCCCTCACCTTGTGTTCCCACCCCTCCCATGGCAGGATCAGTGTCTGGGGCAGGGAATCCCGTCCCAGCCGGGCTGTGGCTCGTGCTGGCACTGGGGGTGAGGACTGGGGGTGCTGGAGCCCGGAACGTGCGGGACAGAGCCGTGGTCACCCCGATGGTGTGGGGAAATCCTGGTGACCACTCCTCAGGTTCACAGTGCAGGAGCTGTTGCGATGCTCGGAGGTGCTGCAGGTGACCTTGAGCAGGGAATTCTGCAGCCTGGAGAACCTTGTGAGAAGCAATTAGCAGCAGCAAAGGCTGGAGATTCCCCGTGAGGCGCTATCTGGAGGGGCTGCCAGCGGCAGCCAAATTGAACCGCCGGGATCGGGTTAATGGAATTTCATGCTAGGCTGAGCTCGGCACAGGCCTCACACTGCCACACATCTCTGGAAATGAACAGGGAATGACTCGGGAGAGAGCTTTTATGGGGGCAGGATCAGCACATCACAGCCCTGGCCTGGGGGGAGGCACCGGGGCTCTGCTGGGCTCTGGTGATTAAAGATGGGGCCCTTTGGGAGGTCCTCAGTGAGCGGCTGCGATGGCTGGGGGACAGGAGGGGCTGGCTGTCTGTCTGTCTGTCTGCTGGGGGCAGGAGAGGCTGGCTGTCCGTCTGTCCGGGGGACAGGAGGGGCTGGCTGTCCGTCTGTCCATCTGTCTGTCTGTCTGAGGGACAGGAGGGGCTGGCTGTCCATCCGTCTGTCTGCTTGGGGCAGGAGGGGCTGGCTGTCCATCTGTCTGTCTGTCTGTCTGGGGGACAGGAGGGGCTGTCTGTCCATCCGTCTGTCTGTCTGTCTGAGGGACAGGAGGGGCTGGCTGTCCATCTGTCTGTCTGCTGGGGGACAGGAGGGGCTGTCCATCTGTCCGTCTGTCTGCTGGGGGACAGGAGGGGCTGGCTGTCCGTCTATCCGTCTGTCTGGGGGGCAGGAAGGGTTGGCTGTCCGTCTGTCTGCCTGTCTGAGGGACAGGAGGGGCTGGCTGTCCGTCTGTCTGTCTGCTGGGGGCAGGAGGGGCTGGCTGTCCGTCTGTCTGTCTGTCTGCTGGGGGACAGGAAGGGCTGGCTGTCCGTCTGTCCGTCTGTCTGCTGGGGGACAGGAGGGGCTGGCTGTCCATCTGTCCGTCTGCTGGGGGCAGGAGGGGCTGTCCGTCTGTCTGTCTGCTGGGGGCAGGAGGGGCTGGCTGTCTCTTTGGGGGGCAGGAGGGGCTGGCTGTCTCTTTGGGGGGCAGGAGGGGCTGTCTGTCTGTCTGTCTGTCTCTTTGGGGCGTGTTCTGTTCTGGACAGACACACGGATTCCACACGGATTTGTGCCTTTGTCTGTGATTCCCTCCAGTGTCAGACACCATCACAGATATCCCAAATGGAAGGGGCCATAGGGCAGTGAGGGATGGGGAGCTGCACACAAAGTCCCATATTTCACCTTAATCCATTTATAGTCACCCCTCCTTTTCTGGTGAAGTAGGAGACAGAGCCAGTTTTTGCCCCAAAAGAGCTTTTTAAGCCTCTTTCCCGTGCTTTGGATGAGCTGGACACGGTGCAGGGTGGCGTGAGGGGGTGACCTCGGGCAGAGGTGATTCCCAGTTGCTCTGGCAGAGGGGAACTGGGAAGCAGCTGAGCAGTGCCATGTGCTGGTGACTTCCCCAGTGCCTTTCCCGGTGCTGTCCCCGTCAGGCCCATGGAAAAGGCTCCCAAAGCCTTTTTTTGGGGTGGTTTTTGAGCTGGGGAAGAGCAGCTGAGGTGGGGTTTTGGGAGCACCCCTGGGGTTTGAAATGCCCGTTCCCCCTGCCCCATCAGTGATGTTTTCTCTTCCTCCCTGCCCCATCTCCGCCTTTGCAGAGAGCCAAGATTGGAACGGGCTCCAAGGCTGCGGATGAGAAGACAAGAAATGCCATTTCCAAATTAGACAACAACGGCAGCCGGGACCGGATGAAGCTTTCGGATTTCAACTTCCTGATGGTGCTGGGAAAAGGAAGCTTTGGGAAGGTGAGGTACCCCCTGGGCACTGTCTGCACTGACCACGGGTCACTGGGAGCCCCCCCGTGTCACAGCAGGGAACACCAGAGGTGTCTGAGGAGAACAGCACAAAATCCACCCTTTTGGGAAGCAGGGGATGAGCTGTGTCTTCAAAGCTCTTTTTTATTTGGTTGGGGTTTTCTTCTTCTCTAATAATTACAAATATATGGGAACATTTTAATTAACTTCCCAGACCGGTCGTGAGCAGTAACAGAATTTCATTCTCCTGGTAATTATGTGACTTGGAGCCTTCATTCTTCTTGGGGTCTTGCCAATTCTCTTGATTTCCATTCGGGATCCCGGTGCAGGGAAGGCTCTGCAGGAGGTGGGTGCAGTGTTTGCTGCTGTGATGGCTGGCCCAGCCCCGCTCTCATCAGTGAATTGCCTTAATTGCAGGGAATATTGCTGTGCCTGCAGGCTCATTCCTCGGGCAGGTAGCAGAGATGAGGAGGGTGCACAGGGATGCTCCCCTGAGCACAGGGGTGCAGCAGGAGCATCCCTTCTTTCCCCAGCCCTCTGCTGGCATTGGAGCTTTGGGAGGTCCCAGCTCTGTTTCCAGAGGTGGAGAGCTCAGAGCTGCACGGCATCACTTGTGCCAGACAGGGAACGGGGAGGGTCTGAGGCTTCCCCAGCCCCCAGAGCATCAGCCCCGAGCTCGGCGTGGCACCCTGTGCTGCAGGAAAGCATTTCTCACTCTGCCATGTCCCCTCTGCCCTCCCTCCCAGCGCCTCATCCCTTTCAGAGCCTCTGCCTGGCATCTGGAGACTCCGTGGCTGCGCCGTGTCCCCCGCCGCCTTCTTCCCTTCAATTTGAGAAACATTAGCAAACTCCTCAGTCGGCTCCGGCTTATGTAAGGGAATGTGTGACAGAAACTGTTCCCTGGAACAGAATGTTATAAATATGCTAATTAGCGCTAATTAAAACAGCACGTTGGTTCCTCCGGGTGGATGCAGCCTCGCCCTCACGTGTGCCTGCGCTTCCCCAGGCATCCCTGGTGCCCCGGCACCCCGGGGACCCCCAGGTGCTCCATCCCCCCTCCTGTGCGCTCCAGAGGTTCCAGATGTTGGGGAGCAGCCAGGCAGAGGTGCCTGCAGCAGGCACAGCCCTGCTCCAGCCCCCGGTGTGCCCAGCAGCTGTTTGTGCCCATGGTGCTGCCATCCTTCCAGGCTGGCACCGTGTCCTTCCCTCTCCAGGGCTGGCACCTGCTCCTGTGCCAGCCTCCCTGCTGCCAGCCCCTGCTGCCTGCCGCGGCTCTTGGGCTGCGGGCACGCTGTTCCAGCGAGCCTCTGTCTGTCTCTTTTAACCCTTTGGCACCAGGAGCTCGGCGCCACAGCTCAGCATTTCGCTCTCTCGGCTGTCCAGGCTCAGGGGTTCCGACGCCTTGGCCTCGGTGGAGTTTGGCAAGCTCGCTCTCTCTGCCTTCAGAGCATCTCCAGCTCTCATGCTGGAGCATTCCCAAACAAATACTCTATATTACAGGAATAAATCAAGTTAAATATCAGCTTTTTTCTGCACCAATAAAAAGTTAAAAAAGAATGCAATCTGCTTCCCAGCGAGCGCGCTGGCAGATGGAGATCCCCCGAGCCAGGCAGCCGGGCTCAGGGGGTGGGAAGTGGAGCTGGCTTGGAAAAGAGGGACCTGGGGGTGTGTGCTCCTGGCTTGGCGTGCTCAGCCCCAGTTCACAGATGCCCCTGGTGCTCTGGGGTCCCCGTGGGCTGCCCGGGGCTGTGGCTGGTGGCACCTCCACGGGGCTGGCACGGGCAGGGGGACGCTCCCACGGAGGGAGGCAGCGCTTGGCACAGCCCACCCTGGGTTTGCTTTGCTGTATTATAAATAGAGGAAAGTGAAATTAGGTGGCTTGCTCATATTTTTTCGGCTAATCAATCTGTCGTGCTCTGGAGCTGTCAGGCTTTTTGGGGTTTGTGTTGTTTTGCTGAGCGGGGCGGAGCCTTTGGCCACCGCAGCTCTGGTTCCAGCACGGTGGGAGATTTCTCCTGGGCTGTGATGACCTTCAGGCTGTGCTCTGCCCTGCTCTGCCCTGCTCTGCCCTGCTCTGGGTGTGAAATGTGCCAGGGGAGCAGGACATGGGCCAGGCTGGGTCCCATCCCATCCTCACCCTGAGCTCTGGGCTGTGCCACGGGCACTTGGCTCTTTCTTCCTTCAGACATCTGGAGGAATTCCTTCCTGGAAAGGATGGTCAGGCACGGGAAGGGGCTGCCCAGGGAGGTTTGGAATCCCCATCCCTGGGGGTGTCTGAGGAAGGCCTGGATGTGACAGGGCTGGTGACAGGGCTGGTGCCAAGGTGGGAATCAGGCACAGGTGGGACTCAATCCTCTTGGAGGTCTTTTCCAAGCTGAAGGATTCCGGGATTCTGGGATTCAGGAGAGGGGAATCCAGCCCTGATGTGCCTCAGGAGGAGGTTGGTTCCCTCCTGGGCACACATTTCACACCTGGCCATTGCCCAGTGTCCCCCAGCCGAGTCTCAGCAGCTGGACAGTCCTTTTGCCTTTCCCACGCCAAGGAGCAGGGCTGGCTCAGCCGTGCTCAGGGCTGGCACTGGGGATGTTCCATGATCCATTCACAGCCAGGGACAGCCCCCAGCACTTCTCCCAGTTATGGGGGTACCCCAGCCAAGCGCTGCAGAGCGGGGTGGGAGCCACATCCTCAGCACGGTCCCTTTGGGGCAGGAGCAGATGCCAGGCTCAGAGGCTCCCTGCTCCAGTTACCTTTCCTCTGACAGGGTGCTGGATGGCAAGGCAGGTCTGTATATAGCTGATATTGGATTTAATGCTCTTACTCTCAGGTAACAGGTTTAATTTTCCCTCGAAATACGTTCCTGGACTGGTTACTACTTCTTTTCCACCGATTTTGAGCAGCTAAAACACTTCTGCTTTTATCACCGTAAAATTAGCTCTGGTTTTAGCACCTGTGCGTGGTGGTGCCTTGTGCAGCTCAGCTTGTGTGAAATGGTGATAAATGGAGGCAGTGAAGCACAGCACTTCTGTTTGGGCAGAACCACAGGGGAGGGCAGAGGTGCAGACACTGTGAGGCAGCTGTGTCTGCTGCCCTGGCACAGGAACAGGGAATGCCTTGGGCTGGAAGAGACCTTAAAGATCACCCAGTACCACCCTGCCCTGGGCAGGGACCCCTTCCACTGTCCCAGGCTGCTCCAAGCCCTGTCCAGCCTGGCCTGGGACATTGCCAGGGATCCAGGGGCAGCCCCAGCTGCTCCCAGTGCCTGTGCCTTGCTGGGTTCCACCACCACAATGAGCTGCTCGGGGTTCCCAGTGTTCTTCAGGGATCAGCAGGTGAATAAATCCCATCCCGAGGTCCCTGACACACCCACGGCTCAGCTTTGCCAGGATGAGCCAGCGTGTGGCCACTGCAGTCCCACCCCAGCCATGGGAGTGGGAATGTCAGAGCCCCAGTGCCAGTCCCAGCTAATCCTGACAGGCAGCGTGTCAAGGACAGCCAGGCTCCCTCAGGAACCGGGAATGTGCCCGAGCTGCTCACAAAGGGCTGTCCCCTGTCCCCTGTCCCCTGTGCCCCGTCCCCTGTCCCCTGTGCCCTGTCCCCTGTCCCCTGTGCCCTGTGCTCTATCCCCTCTTCCCTGTGCCCTGTGCCCTGTCCCCTCTGACCTGTCCCCTCTGCCCTGTGCCCTGTGCCCTCTGCCCTGTGCCCTGTGCCCTGTCCCCTGTGCCCTGTGCCCTGTGCCCTGTGCCCTGTGCCCTGTCCCCTGTGCCCTGTGCCCTGTGCCCTGTGCCCTATCCCCTCTGCCCTGTCCCCTGTGCCCTGTCCCCTGTCCCCTGTGCCCTGTTCCTGTCCCCTGTGCCCTGTGCCCTGTGCCCTGTGCCCTGTGCCCTGTGCCCTGTCCCCTGTGCCCTGTGCCCTGTCCCCTGTGCCCTGTGCCCTGTCCCCTGTCCCCTGTCCCCTGTGCCCTATCCCCTCTGCCCTGTCCCCTGTGCCCTGTCCCCTGTCCCCTGTGCCCTGTTCCTGTCCCCTGTGCCCTGTGCCCTGTGCCCTGTGCCCTGTGCCCTGTCCCCTGTCCCCTGTCCCCTGTCCCCTGTCCCCTGTGCCCTGTCCCCTGTGCCCTGTCCCCTGTGCCCTGTCCCCTGTGCCCTGTGCCCTGTCCCCTGTGCCCTGTCCCCTGTCCCCTGTGCCCTGTCCCCTGTGCCCTGTCCCCTGTGCCCTGTGCCCTGTCCCCTCTGCCCTGTGCCCTGTCCCCTCTGCCCTGTCCCCTGTCCCCTGTCCCCTGTCCCCTGTCCCCTGTGCCCTATCCCCTCTGCCCTGTGCCCTGTCCCCTGTGCCCTGTGCCCTGTCCCCTGTCCCCTGTCCCCTCTGCCCTGTGCCCTGTCCCCTGTCCCCTCTGCCCTGTCCCCTGTCCCCTGTCCCCTGTGCCCTGTCCCCTGTCCCCTGTGCCCTGTCCCCTGTCCCCTGTGCCCTGTGCCCTCTGCCCTGTCCCCTGTCCCCTCTGCCCTGTGCCTTGTCCCTGGTACCTGCACCCAAACAAGTGGGTGGCACCTCAAGCTGTGTCCCCTGCCTCATCATCCTGATCCTCGGGCTGTGTCACAGGATGGAATCAGAGTCACTGAGCTTGGAAGAGCCCTGTGAGAGCACTGAGTGCAGCCCCAGCAGTGCCAGTGCCACCCCTGTCCCCAAGTGCCACACGTCCCTCTGTTAAACCCCTCCGGGCTGGGGCTGCCCCGCTGCCCCCGCAGCCTGTGGAACACGAGAGGGTTAATTCTGCTCTCCTTGGTGTCTCTAAGTCACCCTGAGAGCCGTTCCTGTGTCTGTGCCCGTCTGCCCCAGCCTGAAGCACATTTCAGTTCCACCCTATCGATGTTGACTTCCCGTAATTCATTTCCCAAACCCCCGGGCTGCCGTTCCTGATGCGACTGGAGGATTTCTGCCGACTCCTTCAAATGAAAAGCAATTCATTTCCACCCAGCACTCCAGTCTGAGGCGATGGGAGAGTGCGAGAGGGAAAACAGAACCCAAGTGAGGTTTCAGAGTGGGTTTATTTGCTGGCAGCCCAAGGAGCAGCTTAGGCTGATGGAGCGTGGTGGGTCGGGCAGGACACCCTGGCTGGGCTGATGGGATTAGCCCGAGGGATTTGCACCAGCAGAAGCCGTGAATCCCATTTGCTGCAATAAATAAACCTGCCAAGGGGTGGGACTGGCTGGAAATGGGAGGTTGGATGGATTCTCCTGGCTGAGAGGGGCCTTGGCTGGGTGATGAAGCAGCACGTGCTGGGGTTTGCTCTCTGCTGTGGAGGGAGGGGGGCAGGCAGAGACAACCATGTGAGACTAGAGACTAACTCTTTTCCACTTTAAATATTTACCACCTGGAATCTGATGGGCTCTGTGTTCAGCCTCTTGACACCCTCCCAAGGGCCCAGCCCCTGACTCAGGGGTGAGGGGTGCTGGGGGGTGAGCTCAGATATCATCAAACCCCTCGGGTGGGCTCCTCCAGAGGAGGTGGTGAGGGAGAAGTGTCACTCCTTAGAGTCCCTAAATGCTTTTGGGACGAGTCCTGGCAGCTTTCTGTGGTTTGGCAGCTGCAGCTCCTCAGGGGACAACGGGCTGTGCCTGTTCCAGCCCGGGGCACGGTGAATCCACATCCCCAGGGCTGCACACACCTCCTGTCCCTCACTGGATCCACATCCCCCATGGTTCACACATCTCCTGTCCCTCACTGGATCCACATCCCCATGGTGCACACACCTCCTGTCCCTCTGTGGATCCACATCTCCTGTGGTTCACACCCCTCCTGTCCCTCACTGGATCCAAATCTCCTGTGGTGCACACATCTCCTGTCCCTCAGTGGATCCACATCCCCAGGTCTGCACACACCTCCTGTCCCTCCCTGGATCCACATCCCCCATGGTTCACACATCTCCTGTCCCTCACTGGATCCACATCCCCAGGGCTGCACACATCTCCTGTCCCTCACTGGATCCACATCCCCAGGGCTGCACACATCTCCTGTCCCTCACTGAATCCACATCCCCCGTGGTTCACACCCCTCCTGTCCCTCAGTGGATCCACATCCCCAGGTCTGCCTCAGTGGATCCACATCCCCATGGTGCACACCCCTCCTGTCCCTCACTGGATCCACATCCCCAGGTCTGCCTCAGTGGATCCACATCTCCTGTGGTGCACACACCTCCTGTCCCTCACTGGATCCACATCCCCAGGTCTGCACACCCCTCCTGTCCCTCGCTGGATCCACATCTCCTGTGGTTCACACCCCTCCTGTCCCTCAGTGGATCCACATCCCCAGGTCTGCACACACCTCCTGTCCCTCACTGGATCCACATCCCCATGGTTCACACCCCTCCTGTCCCTCTGTGGATCCACATCCCCAGGGCTGCACACATCTCCTGTCCCTCACTGGATCCACATCCCCCATGGTGCACACATCTCCTGTCCCTCACTGGATCCACATCCCCAGGGCTGCACACATCTCCTGTCCCTCACTGGATCCACATCCCCATGGTTCACACCCCTCCTGTCCCTCTGTGGATCCACATCCCCATGGTTCACACCCCTCCTGTCCCTCTGTGGATCCACATCCCCATGGTGCACACACCTCCTGTCCCTCACTGGATCCACATCCCCAGGTCTGCCTCACTGGATCCACATCCCCCATGGTGCACACACCTCCTGTCCCTCGCTGGATCCACATCCCCATGGTGCACACATCTCCTGTCCCTCGCTGGATCCACATCCCCATGGTGCACACCCCTCCTGTCCCTCACTGGATCCACATCCCCCGTGGTGCACACATCTCCTGTCCCTCAGTGGATCCACATCCCCGTGGTTCACACCCCTCCTGTCCCTCAGTGGATCCACATCCCCAGGTCTGCCTCAGTGGATCCACATCCCCAGGTCTGCACACACCTCCTGTCCCTCGCTGGATCCACATCCCCATGGTGCACACATCTCCTGTCCCTCTGTGGATCCACATCCCCAGGGCTGCACACCCCTCCTGTCCCTCACTGGATCCACATCCCCGTGGTTCACACATCTCCTGTCCCTCACTGAATCCACATCCCCAGGTCTGCACAACCCTCCTGTCCCTCACTGGATCCACATCCCCGTGGTTCACACATCTCCTGTCCCTCACTGAATCCACATCCCCAGGTCTGCACAACCCTCCTGTCCCTCACTGGATCCACATCCCCATGGTTCACACCCCTCCTGTCCCTCGTGCAGGTGATGCTGGCCGAGAGGAAGGGCACGGACGAGCTCTACGCCGTGAAGATCCTGAAGAAGGATGTGGTGATCCAGGACGATGACGTGGAGTGCACGATGGTGGAAAAGCGCGTCCTGGCTCTCTCGGGGAAGCCTCCGTTCCTGACCCAGCTCCACTCCTGCTTCCAGACCATGGTAAGGCCGCTGCCACAGCTGCTCCCACCAGGGCCGTGGTGCCCTGACACTTTGGAAAATTGGGCTGGGATCCAAGGCTGGGTTGGACAGGGCTGGGGCAGCCTGGGACAGTGGGAGGTGTCCCTGCCATGGCAGGGCTGGCACTGGATGAGCTTTAAGGTCCCTTCCAACCCAAACCATTCCAGGATTTTATGTTCTCTGTACATCACTGCACTTGCCAAAGCAATTGTGTACTCTGTGCCTTGGCAGCCTCACACCTTCTCCAGGTCACTGGCAAAAGTGGCTCCAGGACCCAAACGTGGGAGTGTGACATGGAATGTAATGCACAGCAGCTGCACCCTGAGATGTGCTCATCAGGGAGCTGCTGCTGCCGCTGGAGGTGATTCCCCAGCCCCCCAGGTGCCCCCAGCCCACCACTGCACCCCTTATGGCTCCATAGCAAAGTGCTGCACTTCTTCCCAGGACTCATTCCTCTCATCAAAGCCCTGAGCACAGGGAGAAACCTAATCCAAACTGCAGGAAATCCACTTTTCCATGGGTGTGTGATTGGCTTTGTGTGAGTCAGGAGTGGAGAGGGGGACAGGGGACTTTTAATACAATCCCTGCCCGGCCCTCGAGCAGCCTGTGAATGAGAATGTCCAGGTACACGTCAGTGGGAATCAGCAGAGTCCTTTAGAACGACGACAATGCTTTCCAGGAGGATTACATTTTAATATTATCCCAGAAATTTCATTTACCAAACACATTGAGTGTATTTAAAGCCTGCGGCCCGGCTTTGCAGCGCAGCAATCAGGATGTGGCAGGAGCAGCTATTTCACACAGCATCTCCCTGGCATCTCAAGTGAGTCAGCGCGGGATTATTGCTGGCAGACCTATAGTAGCTTAATAGTAATCGTATTTGTAATGTAATCAAAATGTATAGCAGGGTGTATTATCAAACGCTGGCACAAAGCACTTTGATTTCTGGGAGCACAGTCCAGAGCACAATTCTCCGCCGGGGCTGTTGGCTCAGCGGCTTCGGGAGAGAGAAAAGCCCTAAATCTGCGTTTTAATGGAAAAGGGAAGATGAACAAGGGGAGAGCTCCTGCCTGGGGCTGGAGGGTGAGAAGTGCCTGTGCTGGGGGGATCTGGGGTGCCCTGAAAGGCCCCAGGTCAGAGCCTGGGCTCTGGGATGGGGGTGAGCTGGGGGTCCCTGGGTGTCCCCAGGTGAGCTGTGCCCTTGCTGTGACCTCTGGGGCAGCCACAGCCACACTGACGTGATAAACCACAGAATAAACACACATGAAAAATCCTGGGATGGGTTGGGTTGGAAGGGACCTTGAAGATCATCCATGGGCAGGGACACCTTCCACTATGCCAGGTGCTCCAAACCCCATCCAGCCTGGCTTGGGACACTTCCAGGGATCCAGGGACAGCCCCAGCTGCTCTGGGCACCCTGTGCCAGGGCCTGCCCACCCTGCCAGGGAAGGATATCTCCCAGTTTCTAGTGAGGTGTGGATGGGGAGTGTGGCTGTGGTCCTGGCTCTGCCCCGGTGTGCAGCCAGGCAGGGGTGGAGCAGTTGGTTGGAAGGGCACTGGAAGGAGCCCTGGGGAAGTCGCCTTGGCTGCCCAGGGAAGGGGGAGTGTCACCAGCGCCATGCCAGGCTCTGCAGTGCATTTACATCTCCGAGCTGTGCTGCTGCTGCTGCTCAACGAGTTTGGATGCTCCAGACTTGGACAGAGCTGTCCTTGGCAGCGGCAGGAGCTCGGCCAGTGCTCTGTGCCCATCCATCCCTGCATCCCTGCATTCCTGTATCCCTGCATCCCTCTATCCCTGCATCCCTGTATCCCTGCATCCCTCTATCCCTGCATCACTGCATCCCTCTATCCCTGCATCCCTGCATCCCTCTATCCCTGCATCCATCTATCCCTTCATCCCTGCATCCCTGCATCCCTGCAACCCTGTATCCCTGCATCCCTGCATCCATCTATCCCTGCATCCCTGTATCCCTGTATCCCTGCATCCCTGAATCCCTGCATCCCTGAATCCCTGTATCCCTGCATCCCTCTATCCCTGCATCCCTGCATCCCTCTATCCCTGCATCCCTGCATCCCTGCATCCCTGCATCCCTGTATCCCTGCATCCCTGAATCCCTGTATCCCTGCATCCATCTATCCCTTCATCCCTGAATCCCTGTATCCCTGCATTCCTGCATCCCTGCATCCCTGTATCCCTCTATCCCTGCATCCCTGCATCCCTGCATCCCTGTATCCCTGCATCCCTGCATCCCTGAATCCCTGAATCCCTGAATCCCTGCATCCCTGAATCCCTGCATCCCTGCATCCCTGCATCCCTGTATCCCTGTATCCCTCTATCCCTCTATCCCTGCATCCCTGCATTCCTGTATCCCTGCATCCCTCTATCCCTGCATCCCTCTATCCCTGAATCCCTGCACTCCTGAATCCCTGTATCCCTGCATCCCTCTATCCCCTCATCCCGGGCACCTGCCTGCTCCCCTGAGCCTTCCCTTCCCCACCCCACCAGGACAGCTCAGCTCCTGCATTTAGAGCTCAGCTGGCTGTTTCAAGAGCCTGTCTTTTTAATATTCTTCCTCCTTGAAGCAGATCGATATATTTAGGAGGCAGCTGCAGCCGAGCCCGGCGCTGCTCGGCTCTGTCACGGGCACTGCCGGGGCGGTGGCTCTCAAGGTGACATTGCCACACGTGGCTGGCCGGCCCTGCCGGGGCTGTCCTTCACACACGGGGCGCTCCCCAAGCCCCAGGCTTGGGAAAAGCCGAATTCCCGGCTCCATCCCATCAGTGCCACGTGTTTTACACAGCCCCGCTGCCCCTGTGCTGCTGTCCTTGATCCCCTGGGGCTGCCCCACAGCCGGGGGCTGTGCTGGGGGAGCAGCTGCTCACCCCAGTTCTGTGGCTGGGCACTGTCCCATGGGTTCTGACCCTGGTTCTGTGGCTGGGCAGTTCCCCATGGGTTCTGAACCCCAGTTCTGTGGCTGGGCAGTGCCCCATGGATGCTGAACCCCAGTTCTGTGGCTGGGCTGTGCCAGACTGGGCACTGTCCCATGGGTTCTGACCCCAGTTCTATGGCTGGGCAGTTCCCCATGGGTTCTGATCCAGTTCTGTGGCTGGGCAGTGCCAGGCTGGGCAGTGCCCCATGGGTTCTGACCCCGGTTCTATGGCTGGGCAGTGCCCCATGGGTTCTGAACCCCAGTTCCGTGGCTGGGCAGTGCCAGGCTGGGCAGTGCCCTGTGGCTGCTGACCCCAGTTTCCCCACAGCCCTGCTTATGGCAGTGCTCCAGCTGCATCTCTCGTGGGCTCCCTGTCCTTCCTGTCTGAAAAGCAGGGCAAGGATTATTTAAGGAGGAAATGAGCAATGGGAATTTTTTTTATTTATTATGTAATGCTGCCAACCTGCAGCTCCTGCAGAGCTCCAGCCTCTGTGTCCTTCCTTCCTTCCTTCTTTCCTTCCTTCCTTCCTTCCTTCCTTCCTGGGTGGGATGGGGCAGTCCAGGGCTGTCACTGGGCTCTCAAGCACTGAGGGCCCATGGCACTGCAGGCCCTTGTCCCCAGCTCTCCTGGAGCCCCTTCAGGCCCTGGAAGGGGCTCTGAGCTCTCCCTGGAGCCTTCTCTTGTCCAGGTGAACATCTCCAGCTCTCCCAGCCTGGCTCCAGAGGGCTCCAGCCCTGGAGCAGCTCCCTGGGTTCCTCTGGACTGTGTTAACCCCGTGTGAGCATCACGAGTGACCCCTCAGGCCAGGCAGGAAGGAGTGAGCAGAGGGGTGCAGCCTGACCAGGGCTCCCCTGCAGACCTGTGCAGCCCCAGCACTGCTGCCCTGGCAGAGGTGGCAGTGTCACACATCCCTCCTGCTGCCAGGTCCCGTGCTCGTGGATGGGGTTTGGTCCCTGTGGGAACTGCTCCTGCCTCCTGTGCATCCCTGACTGAAGCCATGGAGTGCCTGGGGAAATGCCAGCGAGGACCTGCAGAGCAACGCTCTGAAAATGGCTTCTGTCAAGAACAGCAAATGTATTCCTGGGAGGTGAAAAAGCTCTGGTTTGGGGATTCCTCTGCTTGGCTTCTCAGTGGATCTGTCAGCAGAGGGGCAGAGCTCCAGTCCTGAGCATTCCCAAGGAATTAGAACTCAGGGGCTCTGTGTGAGCAGTGGCCCCTGCAGCCCATGGGGAGGACAGGCCTGGTGACTGTCACCGTGTTTGTGACCCCTGCAGATTCCCTGCTCTGATAATCCTGCTGATAATTCCTTGCTTTTCCTCCCTTCAGGATCGCTTGTATTTTGTGATGGAGTACGTGAACGGTGGGGACTTGATGTACCAGATCCAGCAGGTTGGGAGGTTCAAGGAGCCCCACGCTGTGTGAGTGCAGAGGTTTGGCACCTTTGGGCAGGTGTGGGCTGTACCTGGGTCACAGGGCTGGGAACAGAGCTCGAGGCACAGACTCTGCTGTGCAGCTCCTGGGCAGAAATCAGCAATGGGGAGATGCAGAAGAACTCTTTGCCTGATGTTGGTGCCTCCACCTCACCCTTGGGGTACATTGTACTTGTAGTAATTGAACTGAATAGATAAATTCAGGTAAATAAAGGCACAAGGCAGGGAGGTTTGGAGGCTTTCTGGGAGACACCAGGCCTCTGCTCTATCCCCTTTCCCAGAGGATGAGAGGGATTGTTGGGTTTTGGGCCAACCCAAGTGCTAACCGGGGGCTTTTGGCTCCTGTTCTTGAGAGCTGGACAGAGCACAGAGCAGGATGTGTTCCTGAAAGCCTTCAGATGCTCACATAAACCCCACAAACACTGAGCAGAGCCTGCTGGGCTGCAGCAGCGGGGCAGTACCTGCTGGTTCTGGGAGCAGGGACCCTGTTCTGAGCCAGCCATGGGGGAAGGAGGCAGCTCTTGCTGCACTTGTGTAAGCAGAAGTGACAGCCCCCAGCAGCATCACTGCCTGCTGCGAGTGCAGCCTGCCTCGGATCATCCTCCTCTCATCCTTCCCTGGAATTTCTCTGCCGTGTCCTTTGGTCACATCTGCCTGACGCGTTTCCTTCGCTGCCACCCAGCTGGGAAGATTTTCATTTATCTCCTTTAATTATCAGTCTTCCTTTCAAACCTCTTTCAGATTCTACGCAGCAGAAATAGCCATCGGGCTCTTCTTCCTGCAGAGCAAAGGCATCATTTATCGGTAGGTGAGCGTGTTCCTGCCCCTGTCCCCCTCCCTGGCTCCCCCTGAGCTCCAGCAGGAGCCCCCAGCCCGGCCCCCCTGCCCTGCCCTGCCCTGGATGGGGTCTGGGCGCTGCCCACAGGTGGAATGACAGGAAATTTAAGGTTGGAAAAGTCCTGTGGGATCGCTGAGTCCAACCACCAGCACGAGATGTGTCCCAAAAGGGAGCCAGGAGCCCCTGCTTTGGGGGAGGTTCCTGCTTTTCCCCGGCTCATGGGAAGGCAGCTCTGGTTCTCTCCTGCCCCTGCTCCATGTGTTCCTCTCCACACACCAGCAGTGCTCCCTGGCAGCCTGGAGCAGCTCCAAGCCCCGAGTTTGGCTGCAGGCACTGCTCTCTCACCATTGGCACCGGAGCCAGCGCTGCCAGTGCCTTGTTCCGAGCTCTGCGGTGCCACTCTGTCACTTCTGCTGCAGCCACTGGGGCTTCTTTGCCATTCCCAGTTTGATTCCAGCACCCAGAGCTAGCTGGGTCACTGCCATGTGCAGGACCAGGCTCACAGGCTGCTGGTTCAGCTCTGAAACCAGTGTTCACTGCTCTTCCCTGCTTGGGAGAATTCCCAGAGCCCAGGGTGGAGCAGAGCATCCTAATGAGTGTCAGATACCATTAAGTGCTGTGTAAAGGGAGATGCCAACAGTGCTGCTGGAGTCAGGAGATGCTAAAGATGAAAGAAGTGGAACGAACTTGACGTGAGGGCTGGTTTTTGCCATCAGCTGCTACGGAGAGATTCTAGGTCTGTTGGTCCCCAGTGGCTCCGCTTCCTTCCTTCCTCCCAGTCCCAATCCCAGCTCGTGTCCCTCTGCCTTTGGCCTGTCAGGGTTCTGAGCACTGACATGATAATTAGAAAATACAGCCTTAAACCCAGTAAGAATGTATAAAGAGCACCAAAATACCCAGTGTTTGCTGCCAAAGTGTCCTTGAGGCTGGAGCATCCAGCTCTGGAGTGGTGGCTCAGGGCTGGGGTTCGGATCCAGGGATCAGCGGTTGGATCCATCTCCAGTTTGTGCAAAGGTTGGGTACCCCCAACAGGAACTCTGGGGGTGAGGATCAGAGGGAATCACAGCTGGTTTGTGTTTCAGGGGGAGCAGAGCACGGGTGAGGCAGGGACTTGTGCTGAGTAGGTGCTTCTCCATCACAAGAGCTCTAAGTGCGCTTTGATTTTCACGGGAGCGAAAGAAAAAAATCAATTAAATCCGTCTCCTGCCAGAGGAGCGTTTTCCATCGCACACTTCAAAGCAGTGTGCCCAGCACAGCATTCCCGTGGCTTAAAAGTCAAAACCAGCACTCCATCCTGACAAATCTCTGCCTCCTTTTTGCTCGTTTCCCCAAGCTGTGTCCTACGGAGGCTGTGGGTGTGAGACGCAGGCGGAGCCTGGCGCTGTGTCACGGGTTTGCTCTCGCCCTGCAGGGACCTGAAGCTGGACAATGTGATGCTGGACAGCGAGGGGCACATAAAGATCGCCGACTTTGGCATGTGCAAGGAGAACATCTGGGACGGGGTGACCACCAAGACCTTCTGTGGCACTCCGGACTACATCGCGCCCGAGGTAGGGACGGGGACGGCGGCTGATGATCCCTGCTGCTCCCTCTCGGGGGTGGCCTTGTTGCAGTCAGCAGCCTCAGGATCTCGGCCAGGGAAGCAGCAGGATTCTGGGGACCAGCATCAAACACCAATGAGACGGGCTCCCGTTCATGAAACCATTTATTCAGCATGGGAACAAAGTCAGATCCAGAACAGAGAGCCCCAAACAGAGGCACAGCAGGGGTTTTTGAGGGACAGAACCCCCGAGCGTCTCCACCCTTGAGGGTGGAGTTCAGGGTCAGGGACCAGCAGAAGCACACCAAGGGAGAACCCCCAGGGACTCAAACTCAATCAGAACACCTGGGCCACCCTTCACAAGGGGTTTGGGGTGGGACAATGTTAACTCTTTGTCTCCCCTGAGGCCACTGCCACATGGCCTTGCTTGGGGCAGCTCTCCAGCCCAAACAGGGACACTCAGCAATTCACCAGCAGCCTGCAGAGTTCATGCCCTGGGCACTGTCCATCCCCCTGAGGGAACAGGAATGTGCCTCCCTGTTGTGCTGTGTCCTGCTTCCACCTCAGAGAGCAGCAGATCCTGGTGCTGCTCTCCCTGCAGGGTGTTTTCCCCGTCTGGGGGCTTTTCCCATGTCCATCCTGCTCCAGCTCTGTGCCTCTTCTGTCCTTGGCATGCTCAGACCCACTGCAGGCTGCTCCTCACGTGTTCCCTTGCTCCTGGAAATGACAAACCCAGGAGCTCAGCTCTGCCCCTCACTGTGTGATAGAAGCTTCCAGCACATAAGAAACAGGGAATTATCAGTGGGGAATATTTCCATGTGGAGTGGAGATCCTTAGATCTCTGCAGCTCACTGTGTGCAGTGAGGGGACGTGTGTCTGATGGGGAGAGACTCCCCATCCATGGCTCTGGATCCCCCAAAAATGACTTTTCATTTGGTTATTCCTGATGTGATAGAGTCACACATGACACTTCCATGAGGTGATGCATGGGCATGCTTTAGTGCCAGACTTGTGAAATTCAGAGGAGTAATTATTCTCAAATGTCTGTTCCCTTCACTTCAAAGTATCACTCTGAACTCTTGTCTCTGCTGAATTTGCAAAGATGAAGTTAATATTTCTTCATGTAAATGTTTCAGAGAGATTCTCTTTGATAGGACATCAGTGCACTCGTGTGCTAAACCACCTCGTGTTTACAGTGAGGTTTCCCATTTCTGCATCCATGTGTGCCATCCCTCATTCCACCAGGATTAACACTGGTGCTGCTGGTGCAGAGCCTCTCACTGTGGGTGATTAATGCTCCTTCAAAGCAGGACAAATGACCAGTTCCCCGTGTGTTTGCCCAAGTGATTTCACTTCAACTCTTATTTTCTTCTCCTTGCTGTAATTCTTCTTTTTCCAAAAGAAAAGCAGCAAATGTGAAATTAGGATGCAAATCACCTTGGCACCCAGGAGAGGCATTAAAGCCTGGGCTGTGTCACCTGGGCTGTGTCACCTGGGCTGTGTCACCTGGGCTGTGTCACTGGGGGCTGTGTCACCTGGGCTGTGTCACCTGGGGCTGTGTCACTGGGGCTGTGTCACCTGGGCTGTGTCACCTGCTGGGCTGTGTCACTGGGGGCTGTGTCACTGGGGGCTGTGTCAGGGGCTGTGTCACCTGGGCTGTGTCACTGGGTCTGTGTCACTGGGGGCTGTGTCACCTGCTGGGCTGTGTCACCTGGGGCTGTGTCACCTGGGCTGTGTCACCTGGGGCTGTGTCACTGGGGGCTGTGTCAGGGGCTGTGTCACCTGGGCTGTGTCACCTGCTGGGCTGTGTCACCTGGGGCTGTGTCACCTGGGGCTGTGTCACCTGGGCTGTGTCACCTGCTGGGCTGTGTCACCTGGGCTGTGTCACCTGGGGCTGTGTCACCTGCTGGGCTGTGTCACCTGGGCTGTGTCACCTGGGCTGTGTCACCTGCTGGGCTGTGTCACCTGGGCTGTGTCACCTGGGGCTGTGTCAGGGGCTGTGTTACCTGGGCTGTGTCACCTGGGCTGTGTCACTGGGGGCTGTGTCACCTGCTGGGCTGTGTCACCTGGGCTGTGTCACTGGGGGCTGTGTTACCTGGGCTGTGTCACCTGGGCTGTGTCACCTGGGGCTGTGTCACCTGGGGCTGTGTCACCTGGGGCTGTGTCACTGGGGCTGTGTCACCTGGGCTGTGTCACCTGGGGCTGTGTCAGGGGCTGTGTCACCTGGGCTGTGTCACCTGGGGCTGTGTCACCTGGGGCTGTGTCACTGGGGCTGTGTCAGGGGCTGTGTCAGGGGCTGTGTCACCTGTGGGCTGTGTCACCTGGGCTGTGTCACTGGGGCTGTGTCACTGGGGCTGTGTCAGGGGCTGTGTCACCTGCTGGGCTGTGTCACCTGGGCTGTGTCACTGGGTCTGTGTCACTGGGGGCTGTGTCACCTGCTGGGCTGTGTCACCTGGGGCTGTGTCACCTGGGCTGTGTCACCTGCTGGGCTGTGTCACCTGGGCTGTGTCACCTGAGCTGTGTCAGGGGCTGTGTCACCTGGGCTGTGTCACCTGGGGCTGTGTCAGGGGCTGTGTCACTGGGGCTGTGTCACTGGGGCTGTGTCAGGGGCTGTGTCACCTGAGCTGTGTCACCTGGGCTGTGTCACCTGGGGCTGGGTGTGACCCTCCCGAACCAGCAGCAGGGGCTGCACAGGACAGGGAATTTCTTTCAAGAGCTCTTTCCTTTTCAAGGCCTCCATGGCATGACCTGCTCACAGCCGAATTTCCCAGGGTGCTGTAAAGAGCGAGAGGAGGGACTCGGGGTGGGCTCAGGGGAGGGAATTCCGTGCTGAAATGTGTCCCAGGGAACAGCCCCAGCCCCAGCTCCAGCTCCAGCTCCAGCTGGGGATGGCTTTGCCCTGTGCCACAGGGCTGGGGTGGTAATGCTGCTGTTGCTCTTTGCAGATCATCGCTTACCAGCCCTACGGGAAGTCTGTGGACTGGTGGGCGTTTGGAGTCCTGCTCTACGAGATGCTGGCTGGCCAGGTAATGGAGTTTTAGTGGATTCCTCCAGGCTGGGTCACGTTCCCTGTGAGCACAGGCTGCCCTGGGATTGCCCCTCCATGTGGACAGCCCTGAGCTGGGGGTGGCACTGGGGCACAGGGACTGCAGTGACAAGGCTGGTGTCACCGTGCCTGGGGCTGGCCCCACAGCAGCACACGGCAGCTTTGGGACCCAGGAGTGCCCCTGAAGCCGTGGCTGCTCTGCTCTAGGCCCCCTTTGAGGGAGAAGATGAGGATGAGCTCTTCCAGTCCATCATGGAGCACAACGTCGCCTACCCCAAGTCCATGTCCAAGGAGGCAGTGGCGATCTGCAAAGGGGTAAGGGCTGGGCTGGGTGCTCTGCTGGGCTGGGGGGTGTGGGGATGGGAGCCTGCAGCCCTGGGGGTCCCAGCTCAGCCTCTGCTGCCCAGCACGAGCAGGGTCTGACACTGCTGGGTTCTGGTTCTGGTGCCCTCCTGAAACCACTGCTGTGTGTGTGTGTACCAAAGGCAGGTGAAAGCAGCACCTGCATCCTCTCCGTGCCCTTACCCTGAGCAGAAATACAGCCGGGAGCTGGGGCTGGCCTGGGGGTCAGGAGAGAGCTGGGGGTTGGCTGGAGGTGGGATGGGAGGGTTCCTGCCCAGACACCCTGTGCCCCAGCAGGTGAGGACAGGACAGCTCTGTGAACCTCTGCCTGAAGTGAAAAATGATGCTCAGGGAAAATGGATGTGATTCCCAAATAGCTTTCCTAAGATCAGACACAAAACCTTCATCCTTCCACTTAGCTGTGACGAGTTGCCCTTCGGGTGCCCCAGCCTGAAGCTCTGGTGGTGTCTCCATGGGCTCAGGGCAGCATTCTCATTATCCTGTCTCTTAATTTGCAGTGAAGCTCTGCCTTGCCCAGCATCCCAAGCTGGGCTCTCCATGGCCTGGGCCTGGGCCTGAATTAATTTGGGATGTGATGGATGAAGGCTGGCGAGGTCCTGATGTTGTTGTGTGTGCTTGGGACTGAGCCTCATCTCACCCCCCAGTGCCACACGCTGCTATAAATAAGTGTTTGTGTAGGAATTTAAGAAATGTTTGCTTATAATAGTTAATATTGAAAATATCTGAATGTTCTCTATCTCAAAATAGTGTTTCTATCTACAAATGACACATCCTGCGCTTAACGCTCCCACTGCGGCATTTCAGAGCCTCTTCCCAGCGTTGCCAGGATTCTGAGCTGGTGTTAAAGAGGAATATTCACTTGTCCCGTGGGGAAAAGCTGCTGCTGGTGCTCCCACCTGGAATGGGGCATGGGGAGGGGTGGCTGCCCTGCCACAGTCAGCAGGACGCAGGAAAATCAAATCCTTAATTCAGAAACCGCGCGGGCGGCTGGAGGGGGATTCCCACAGAGGCTGGCACCATCTCCATGCTCCTGCTGCCGTTTTTTTGGGATGTAAAGGGGAAATCCAGGGTGCTCCTGGCCAGGCAGGGGCTGGGGGACACTCAGGGCTGCCGGGCACCCCCTGAGCCCGGGGCAGCAGGGCCAGGCTCAGCTCTGGCTGTGTTTGCTGCTGCATCAGGCACAAGGTGGGTGCTGTAAATCAGAGCGGGGACTGCGGCTGCAGCGGCTGCTGGGTGTTGCTGCCGTGGCTCTTCTCGCTCTGGAGATGGGAGGATGCTGGGGCAGTACCGAGGGCTGGCTCTCCATCATTCCCGTGGGTTTTTGTAGCTGTGGTGGTTCCCTCTGTGTTCTTTCAAAACCTCAGGACGTTTTTTGCCGCCACCAAACTGCCACACCGGAAAGTTTAATTACCACTCTGTGTGGGATCCCAGAACTTTTTAGTAAGCTGGGAACTGTTTACGTTTTCCCCTAAAACACAGTGAAGTGGGTCTTGGTGAGCTGCAGGGAGCTGTGTTGGCTGTGCCAGCGCTGCCAGCAGGGAACTGGAGAAACCTCTGCCCATTCCGAAAGGCATGGAATGTTTTCTGCAGTATTTGGAAATATTTACAGGTGTTTTGGGTGGCATTTCCCCAGTCCATGCTGCCCTGTTTCATGTTCGAGAGGCCAGGACACGTCACCTCTGCCACCTTCCCAGGTGGAATCTGGGATTCCTTGTTGGGTTTTTATTTTATAAAGGGCCCTGTGCTGCAACACCAAGGGAAACTCAATTATTAACCAAAAGCAAGTTGGAAAAATATTCTTGTTTTTGTTTTTGCTGGCCTCTGGCCCCTCCCTCCCTGGCCCTCCAGCTTGGCTCCAGCCTGGCTCCCTGCTGGAGGATGGGCTCTGCAAGGCTGATGCTGATGCCAATCACATCCTCACCCTGAGCAGAGGCTGGAAAATCCCTGGCCCAGCCTGCAGAGCCTGCCAGGCCCTCGCTGTTTGTGGATGGGCTTTCCAGGGAGGTGCTGCCTCACAGGAGCTGCTCTCCATCACTCTTCCAGCTGCAGATGCTGTCACAGCTGGAGGCCAGGGATGTGGAGCTGTTTGCTCACAGAGCAGCTGGTGGCTCTGCTCTCACCTTGCATTTGTTAGAGTTTTTTTTTGGTGTGTTTTCAGGGTTTTAGGTTTGTGTTTTGTTTTTTTCCTCAGGGTTTTCCTTGCTTCCAGTGCCCCATTGCAGCTGTTTGAGATCGGCTTTCCTGAGCGAGTTTGTTTTGTGCCATTGGGGTGGCGGGGCTGACCTGGATCCAGTGGCTGGGAGGTGTCTGAGCTCCCCAGCTCTGGCAGCTCCTGTCCCTCCCTGGGACACGGGGTCAGGCTTGCTCAGCCTCTGCACAGCCCTGGCACCAGGATGAACTGCCCTGCTCTTAATAAAGCAGTGCTTTTGTTGCAGGTGTAAAGCTCATATTCTCCATCCTTATCAACTCCTTGTCAATCTCTGGAATCTCCATCTGATCTCTGAACACGGCCCCAGGATATTAATGTTGTACAGCTGCCCGTAATTCCTGAGGCCCCTTTCCCTTCTTGAGCCAGTGAAGAGGAGAAGTTTAGATGATAAACAACATTAATGGACTCTTTGTGCTATTTTTCCCCCAAATTGACTCTCTCATTAGAAATCCACCTCGTGTCTGTGCTGCCACAGCTCCGGAGGTGAGGAGGTTCTGCTTCCAGGGCTGATGAAGGTTTTGGAGGGCAGATTCCATCTGAAAGGATCAGTGGGTTTTAGAGTTAAGTCTGTGGATGATGAGAAGTTTGTGCCAAGCAAAGGGAGCGCGGGGCAGCTCCCCTGCAGCAGCTGAGGGAGCCCTGCCAGCACCCCGGGGCTGCTCCTTGGCAAAGCAGCTCCATTCCCAGAGGGAAAGGGGATGTGTCCATCCCAGCAGTGCTCGTGTACCTGCCATCTGCACAGTCTGCTCCCATAAACCATTGTCAACCTTCCCTGGGCCTGAGTCACTCCAGCTTCTTCCTCAGTGTCCTCCCCGTGGAGCCCCAAAGGCGTCTGGAGGAGATGGGGCCCTGATGGGGCTGTCCTGGGATGTCCAGCTGGGAAAAACAGCTCCCTGGGGACTCCTCAGAGGGGACATTTTGGGGAGCAGCGGGACACCCCGTGACTGTTTCCTCCTGCTGTCCCCAGCTGATGACCAAGCACCCCGCCAAGCGCCTGGGCTGCGGCCCCGAGGGGGAGCGGGACATCAAGGAGCACGCGTTCTTCCGCTACATCGACTGGGACAAGCTGGAGCGCAAGGAGATCCAGCCCCCGTTCAAGCCAAAGGCTGTAAGTGTGCTGTGTCCCCTGTGCTGTCCCCTGTGCTGTGTCCCCACTGCTGTGTCCCCTCTGTGCCCCACTGCTGTGTCCCCTCCTCTGCTGTGTCCCCTCTGCTGTGTCCCCTCTGCTGTGTCCCCTCTGTTGTGTCCCTTCTGCTGTCCCCTCTGCTGTGTCCCCTCTGCCCCTCTGCTGTGTCCCCTCTGCTGTGTCCCCTCTGCTGTGTTCCCCCTGCTGTGTCCCCTCTGTGCCCCTCTGCTGTGTCCCCCCTGTGCCCCTCTGCTGTGTCCCCTCTGCTGTGTCCCCACTGCTGTGTCCCCTCTACTGTGTCCCCTCTGCTGTGTCCCCTCTGCTGTCCCCACTGCTGTGTCCCCTCTACTGTGTCCCCTCTGCTGTGTCCCCTCTGCTGTCCCCTCTGCTGTGTCCCCTCTGTGCCCCTCTGCTGTGTCCCCTCTGCTGTGTCCCCTGTGCCCCACTGCTGTGTCCCCTCTGCTGTGTCCCCTGTGCCCCACTGCTGTGTCCCCTCTGCTGTGTCCCCTCTGTGCCCCTCTGCTGTGTCCCCTCTGCTGTGTCCCCTGTGCCCCCCTGCTGTGTCCCCTCTGCTGTGTCCCCTCTGCCCCACTGCTGTGTCCCCACTGCTGTGTCCCCCCTGTGCCCCTCTGCTGTGTCCCCACTGCTGTGTCCCCACTGCTGTGTCCCCTCTGCTGTGTCCCCTCTGCTGTGTCCCCCCTGTGCCCCTCTGCTGTGTCCCCACTGCTGTGTCCCCACTGCTGTGTCCCCACTGCTGTGTCCCCTCTGCTGTGTCCCCTCTGCTGTGTCCCCCCTGTGCCCCTCTGCTGTGTCCCCTCTGCTGTGTCCCCACTGCTGTGTCCCCTCTGCTGTGTCCCCCCTGCCCCTCTGCTGTGTCCCCCCTCTGCCAGGGAGCCTCCGGGGTCTCTCCCACCCTGAGTGGGTGCAGCTCATCCTGGGGGTGCCTCTCCTCTGTCCCCATGGAAGGTGACATTCCCTGGGACCTGGCAGTGCCACAGCTCTGCTGGGACAGGAGGAGTCCGTGCTCCTGGTCCCAAATCTGGCTTGCAGGGCTGGAAGCTCCACACATTCAGCTCCTGGGCCCCTCTGTGTTGCAGCCTGTCTGTTTTGTCATCCTGGGTCTGTCTGTCTTGTTGGGTGTGTCCTCCCTTTCTCTCAAGCTGAACAGGTCTTTCTTTTCTTTAATCCCAACTTTATTTCCGGTGACACCAGCACAGGGGTGACACCAGCACAGGGGTGACACCAGTGCAGGGGTGACACCAGCACAGAGGTGACACCAGCACAGAGGTGACACCAGCACAGGGGTGACACCAGCACAGGGGTGACACCAGTGCAGGGGTGGGTGACACCAGTGCAGGGGTGACACCAGTGCAGGGGTGACACCAGCACAGGGGTGGGTGACACCAGCACGGGGGGGGTGACACCAGCACAGGGGTGGGTGACACCAGCACAGGGGTGGGTGACACCAGCACAGGGGTGGGTGACACCAGCACAGGGGTGGGTGACACCAGCACAGGGGTGGGTGATACCAGCACAGGGGTGGGTGCCTGTGTTTGGGGCTGCAGGTTTCAGCCAGGTGTTTTTCACTCCTGTGCCTTTGCAGGGAGCTCCAGGGGTGCTGTCCTTGGCTGCTCCCAGCCCACAGCACCGAGGGCCAGCCTGCTCTGCCCCCTGCACAGGAGCAGGAGACACAGCTGGGCAGCACTGGGCTCTGCATCGCTGCATTGCCTTTCCCAGGCAGGGAAGGGAATCTCAGGGCCCTGCACCGTGTAGGAACAGCATTACAGGGAAAGCTGTAGCTCTGGTATCGAAGTGCAGCGGTGTGGAAGGGTTTGGGGCTGTTTGTGCACCCCATGGTTTGCTGTCTGGGGTGGGGTCCCACCTTTATGCCAGGGATGCTCAGGTACAAGTGGGAGCTGCAGCTGTGGAGGGATCCTGATCCACACCTGGATTCACTGAAGGGGCACCAGGGCTTCCTGGGGTTATTCTGCACAAGTCCCTGTCTCCTGAATCCACACCTTCTGCCATTTCCCACCTCTGTGTCCATTTTCCAACGAAGCTGCTGCTGCTGTGTCCCCTGCAGCCACCTCTCTCTTCCTGAGCAGGTCCCCAGTGTCACTGCCTGCCCTGGGTGCTTTACCCTGAAAAACAACTGAATTCCATCAAAAGCACTTTCTTACTGCTCTGCTGCTTTAAAGTGTGCAAATTTTGTCCTGTTTTAAATGTCTCCTTCCTTTAAAAATCCCTCTGACACCGGCCCTGGGGAGGGGCACTGCCGGCTGTCGCTTCACCCAGCGCCCGGAAAATTCCCTGTTTGATAGGACAGGGAGATTAGCAGCAGCTGACTTGGGATTTAGGGAGGATTAAGACAACTCAGGTACCTGCTGATAGCTGATATTTCTCCAGCAGTGCCTCAGTGCTGGAAAAAGCTGTTTCTTTGGTGTCAGCCGTGAGCAGCAGGGATGGGAATGGGGCTCAGACCCTGCACAGAGCGTTTGGGGGTGATGAGGGGAGATGTGGCCGAGGGTTTGTCACCTTCATGTGGCCACACCAGGGCCCAGTGCTGCTGCAGTGGTGCTGGCCTGGCTCTTCACCTTGCTTCAAGCCTGTTTTCCGTGTATTTTTTTATAATTAGCATCTATAAAGGTCAGGCTGCAGGAATTGTCTGTATCCAGAGCTTCAAAATAAGGAATAAGATGCAAATGAGGGCTGGGAGTCATCCCCTACCTGTCCCAAACCTTCCCCTTCTGCAGTCCATGGGAACACCAGCCAAGGGGAGCAGAGCCCCATCCAAATGCTCATCCTCAAACCATCAGCTCAGGTTTGATTTGGGCTGGTGGCTCAGCCCCTCCAGTCCCCACCTTTGCTCGGGGTCTCTGCTGCAGCACACACCAAACAATCCTCAGTGATTTCTGTCATCTGTAGCCTCCCTGCAGCTTGGGGAGG
This sequence comes from Poecile atricapillus, assembly GCF_030490865.1. Classification (NCBI taxonomy): domain Eukaryota; kingdom Metazoa; phylum Chordata; class Aves; order Passeriformes; family Paridae; genus Poecile; species Poecile atricapillus. Next base: position 16,397,987 of record NC_081262.1, read on the forward strand.
GGGCACAGGGGGTGCTGGGGAGGGAATCCCATCCCTCCCCAAACCTCCCCATCCCTCCCCAAACCTCCCTCGTTTCCCACCAGCAGTGAACAGAGGCTGCAGCCCGGGCTGTGCAATTCCCAGGAGCTGCTGTGTTGCTTTGTGCTTGATTAACCTTTATCACAGAGTCAGGAACAAGACAGATCAGGGGCTGGGCTGTCTTTGGTGGCTCTGACGTGGGGCTCTGCTTGGCTGCTCCCTGCTCTGGCTGGTGCATAACAATTCCTTTCCTGGGTCTGCAGTTACCCTGGGAGTGTATTTACACTTCCCTGCTCTCCCTGTCTCTCGTTGAGATAATTACTGTTTTTGGTATCTAATTACTCTTTTACTTTACATAAAGCCTAGTGATTTGAAAAGTCTCATTTTGAAAGCACTGAAATCACACGGCAGAGCCCAGGATTATTCACAACAGCATGGGGGGTTAAAAAAAATGGCTTTTAATCTAATAATTTTTAATTGCATAAATTAATTTCCCCCTAACTGCTTGGAGTTAATTAATATTGAAATGCCACTTACAGACCTGGATGTGTATAAACACCAGTTCCCTGCATAGAGGCTTTTGTAGCCTTAGTTCAGCCTGTGCAGGGTGAGTTCTAATATTTGCTTAAGTAATTTCCTAATTAGATGGGATTTAAGGATTGAGGGGCTGACATTGGGCAGGTGCATGTGCTGGGGCCAAACATCTCTGATAATCCAGTCAGGATTTGCTCTGGGAGACCCAGGGCCCTGTAAAGACTTTCCCTGGGATTTCCCGGACTATTCAGCCTCTGTTTTCAGTGTGTTAGGAGCAGAAATTTGGTTTTTTCCCTCGGGGAGGGATGGTCCGACACCAGGAGCCCTTGCAGGGGATGCTCCCTTTGGCAGCAGCAGGGATAAAGGGATGTGCTGGAGCATCCCAGACTGGATGCCAGACACAAAGAAAGGCACCACTGTCCCCCCTGACCATCACAGGGACCCTCAGCGTGGCCCCAAGTTCGTGCTGTGACCCAAATTCCCCTAAATGCGATTGCCAGAAGAGCCCTGATCCTCCCCAGGGAGCAAGGAGCCAATTCCCTGGCCCAGGGCAGCACCAGGAAGGTCAGACTTGCCCAGGAGATGCCTGGAGTGAGGGATTGTGGCTGTGCCACTGGTTTGGGACAAAACCCTGGGAAATGGAGGGTGTCCAGCACCTCCCCTTGGCTCTGGGAATGAGGGTGGGTGGCAGCAGCATCCTCGGTTTCTTATGGCCCTTGATTGCATCCCAGGGATCAATAGAAAATATTTTATTGTGCCTTTTGTCTCTATTTGAAATCAAGCAGGGGAGTGATTAAATACAAGGCCATCTCTGGAGCTGACAGGTTTATTTCTGCAGCTCAGGAGGAAAAGCCATTCTGTGCTGGCTATAAATATTAGACAGGACACACCGGGATTTATGTAAGATAAATTCCCACCCTCCCCCTTTCTCCAGTCAGGATGGAGTGATGCCTGTACATTAATATCAGACTAAAATGAGGACAATTTTTCACTAGATGGCTTTAGATAAATGTAAAAATTCATGTGGCATCTGTGTCCACTAACCAGGAGCTGCAGCTGGGGAAGCTGTGAGGAAGGTGCTGGTGCACACAGTGAGCTCTGGAGCCTGGAGCAGCAGAATCCTCCAGGGCTGGGCCAAACCTGCAGCCTGGAACTCCTCTCCTCCAGGCCTCGGGGCTGTGCCTTCTCCAAACTCAGTTTTCAGCTTTAAAGTATTGATTTTACCCATCCATTTTATCTGCATCCAAACAGAAAGTCCATAAATTCCACACAGCAGGGCAGGAAATACCATGGGTAGACGCAACTTTTCAGATTTTCCATCCACATTTTCTTACCTCATTGGGTGATAGTGAGAAATTCTCGCTTGCCAATGTGCATATTAAAATACATTTGTGCTTCCTATTCCAATAACTGCCAGCCTCTCATCAGGATTATTTTTCCAATCTTTCTGAGGGGGTTGCTGGTTTGATTTTTTTATTTTTATTTCTTTTCTGAGGCAGCAGATTTCTTTGTAGCCAAAGGCGGGCAGAGCTGGCAGACGCTGCTGGTGGGCTGCACTGAGGTTTCCTGGAGCTAACGGGGAGTGACAGTGGGGCTGGGGGCTCTGGGGGGCTCTGGGGGGGCTCTGGGGGGCTCTGGGGGGGCTCTGGGGGCTCTGGAGGGGCTCTGGGGGGCTCTGGGGGGCTCTGGGGGGCTCTGGGGGGCTCTGGGGGGCTCTGGCCCTGTGCTGGGAGCTGCTGGGCTCAGCAGGTGAGCCCTGCTGGGGCACCACGGCTCTCCCAGTGCTCCCAGTCTGTGCTGTCCCAGTGGCCCTGGCCAGCCCAGCCTGGCTCCTCGGGCCCTGCCTTTGGCTCCTGGGCTCTGTGCAGCTGGCAGATCCCATTTGCAGGAGTTAATTGCTGTTTGGATGTTGATTTGATGGCTTGGGGAAGGTGCTGGAGCCCAGGGACACGGGCAGGGGATGCCCTGGGGAGCAGAAGTTTCACCAAGCCAGAGCAGAAATGTAAAGATGTGGCCTTACCAATGCTGGAGGGGCTGGAGCTGGACTTGGATTGACTCAAACATTGCCCCTTGAGCTTTGTTTAGAGGTTGGAGGAGAGCAAGTGTCTGACTTGGCGCTATAAGGACAGACAGAGCTGCCAAAGGAACAGCCCATCAGAGGCTGATGGATATTCATGTTGTCTGCCCTGAAATGTGTGAGCAGAGGAAGGAGCTGGGAAACATTGACTTCTGCATGCATTTGTCATTAATATTTTATTATATTGAGTCTGATGTTTATTAAAAATGCAAATCTGTTTACTTAACAAATGAAAGTTAAACGCCCAGGAAAAATTGTGGCAGGGCTTGGAGCGAGTGCTCTCCCTGGGGCACGGGAGAGAGTCCTGAGGGACTGGGAGGAGACAGAGCCTGGGGAGAGCTGGCTGTGTGTGACAGGAGGGACAGTCCTGGGAGCAGAGTCCCCGTGGGGATGTGACACGGGGGTGGCAGGCAGGGATGGAGCCTGCTCTGTGCCTGTGCAGTGACCTGGCATCCACCTGATCCCAGCTGCTGCTGTTGCTACTCCAGCAAATCAGGGTGTGCAGCGACAGGAGCCTGGATTTGATTGCTAAGAGAATGAAATGGAGTCCTTGGCACTGCTGGGGATGGTGAGGCTGCAGACCATGGTGCTCTGACTGCACTGTAGGGAATCAGAACCGTGGAATCACAGAAGGGCTTTGGGCTGGAGGGACCTTAAAGCCCACCCAGTGCCACCTCCCCCTGTCCCCCCGAGCCCTGTCCAGCCTGGCCTGGGCCACTGCCAGGGCTGGCTCCTCTCCCCGAGCAGGAGGAGAGCTCTGAGCAGCCCAGACGTGATGGAATGGGGAAGGGGGGACACCAGGTGGGCACTGCCCTGGGAGCAGGTACCAGGTGTGAACCACCACAACTCATCTCACTGCTGCTGCTTCCCGTGGCATAGCCGGGCTGTGCCAGTCCCTGGCTGTGCCATTCCATGCCATGCCATGCCATTCCGTGCCATGTCATTCTGTGCCATGCTGTGCCATTCCATGCCATTCTGTGCCATTCCGTGCCATTCCATGGCATTCCATGCCATGTCATTCTGTGCCATGCTGTGCCATTCCACGCCATTCCATGCCATTCTGTGCCATTCCATGCCATTCCATGCCATGCCATTCCATTCCATGCCATTCCCTGCCATTCTGTGCCATTCCCTGCCATTCCATGTCATTCCATGTCATTCCGTGCCATGTTGTGCCATGTTGTGCCATTCCATTCCATTCCATTCCATTCCATTCCGTGCCATCCCGTGCCATCCTGTGCCATTCCATGCCATTCTATTCCATTCCATGCCATGCCGTGCCATTACATGCTGTTCTATTCCATTCCATGCCATGCTGTGCCATTCCATGCCATTCCATTCCATTCCATTCCATTCCATTCCATTCCATTCCATTCCATTCCATTCCATTCCATGCCATTCCATTCTATGCCATCCCATCCCATCCCATCCCATCCCATCCCATCCCATCCCATCCCATCCCATCCCATCCCATCCCATCCCATCCCATCCCATCCCATCCCATCCCATCCCATCCCATCCCATCCCATCCCATCCCATCCCATGCCCTCCTGACCCATAAAGTGCTTTTTGCACCTTTTCCCAGCTCATCCCACGCTTCCTGCCCCACCCACCACGTTTTTTCTCCCCTCTCATAGTGCGGACGCAATGCTGAAAACTTCGACCGGTTTTTCACTCGCCATCCACCCGTGCTCACTCCTCCCGACCAGGAAGTCGTCGGGAACATTGACCAGTCAGAATTCGAAGGATTTTCCTTTGTTAACTCTGAGTTTTTTAAGCCTCAAGCCAAGAGCTAAGTTGCTGTGCAGATCTCATCCCTGCATCTGTCATCCGGCTCCAGCTGCTGTTGTGGTGACACATTCCATTGCAAAACTTCATCCGTGGGTCTTCTTTAGTTCCCTGCTAGAGTGACCGTGTTCCAAGTGTCTTCCTGTTATTTGGGGCATCACTGGAGGGGAGTGATGTGCAAGAACTGCTGCAAATGGGTGTTTGTAACATTCTGTTTGTAGAAAATGGGAACAGCTCAGTGGGTGACAGAATGAAAACAGAGACACGGTGACAACCGGGAGAAATCCCTTCATCATGTGCTTTAATTCCTGCTCTCTCATTTTCCTAGTGTTGTAATATAATCAGGAAATTTTAATATTTAGCCTTAGTGGCAAGTCAGTGTTTTTAATGAAACCATTGGGAGTTTCTGTCCTCCCTAAAGCTCTGCAGAGCCAAGATGCTGGTTCTGGCTCTTTTCTGGCTGTGTCCAGCCCCACCAGAGCTCCCCTTCCCTGCACAGATCCTTTGGGCCGGGTCCCCAGCAGTGGGATAAGTTATTCAGGAAGGCAGAGCTGCCATTGGCAAAGACTTCTCCTGATTGTGCAGTTTCTAAGTAGCATTTTTTTAAAATCAAAGCAAACATCCAGTGGTAAATGGGAAATCTGGAGGAGCTGCTTTTGAATCCGTGGTCACCCTAGTGAACACCACCAACATCCGTTCCCTAGCGAAGCTTTTTCTTCTTTTCAAATGCCAAAGTCATTGATGGAGTTTGTTACCTGTGCTTTAAATGTGTCAAAAATGGTATTGACCCGAACGGGAGATACTTAACTCTGACCAGTATTGTGAATTCTGATAGGAAGCGTGTAGAGAAACTTTCAACCCATATTTCTATCCATAACAATTGCAGCTAGGTGTTTAAATGGCCCGAGTTTTGTTTCTGGCATCAAAGGAAACATTTCAGGAACGGTGAATTCCTCTTGAAAGGACAACAATCACGCTGCTTCCTTTTATACCCTTGCAGATGTTCGTGGGCTGTCACTGTATCAATCTGCTTGATTTGTAATGTGCCAATTTATTTTTTTCTGATACCGATGATAAAATAAAAAGTGAGAAAACACGCCCCAGAAAGCTGCATGTGATTGGCAATGCTGAGTTTCTGCAGCGCAGCGAGGCCGCTCCTTCCGGCCGCCGGGGCTGGGAGCTGCCCCGGCTGCTGGGGGATGCTGGAGCCGCGGATCGTTCTTCCTCTGCCTTCATCCCCAAACTCCGAGGTGGGAATCCAGGAGGGAGTGATTTCCCACAGCCTCCCGCGGCAGCCACGGCTGGGAAGGAGTTTGTGTGGCCGCTCAGGGATCGAGGGGAGCTCCTTGAGCAGAGCCCACTGCGGCATCGCCTCGTGCTCCCCGAGACTGCAGCGAGCGCCGGTGACTCATCCATCCATCCATGCATCCATCTGTCCGTCTGTCTGTCCCTGCCCGCTCTCCCAGGAGTGTCTGTGGGCAGCTAAAGAAGGATTACAGGTTCCTGTCAGCCTCCCTCCTGCTTTGGGACTCCACTTCTGCCAGCCTCTGTGCTCTGGATGCTGCAAGGTTCTTCCCAGACGTCCCGAACATCGGTGGGAGCTGATCCCTGGAGCTCTGCCATGGGCTGGAGGCTCCTTGGCAATGCTCAGGGAGGACCCCATCCCTGTGGGCCAGGCAGAAATGCTGCTCAGGACAGCCGTACCTGGAGCTGTGGGCAGTGGGACGCCGACTGTCTGCCACGCCGTGCCACCACCACGCCATCCTGCTGTGATCCTCGCTGTGATCCTCACCGTGATCCTCGCTGTGATCCTCACTGTGATCCTCACTGTGATCCTTGCTGTGATCCTCACCATGATCCTCGCTGTGATCCTCACTGTGATCCTCAATGTGATCCTCACCGTGATCCTCGCTGTGATCCTCACCGTGATCCTCAATGTGATCCTCACTGTGATCCTCACCATGCTCCTCACCGTGATCCTCACTGTGATCCTCACTGTGATCCTCACTGTGATCCTCACCGTGATCCTCACTGTGATCCTCACCGTGATCCTCAATGTGATCCTCGCTGTGATCCTCACTGTGATCCTCACTGTGATCCTCACTGTGATCCTCACCGTGATCCTCAATGTGATCCTCGCTGTGATCCTCACCGTGATCCTCAATGTGATCCTCACTGTGATCCTCACTGTGATCCTCACTGTGATCCTCACCGTGATCCTCACTGTGATCCTCACCGTGATCCTCAATGTGATCCTCGCTGTGATCCTCAATGTGATCCTCACTGTGATCCTCGCTGTGATCCTCGCTGTGATCCTCAATGTGATCCTCACCGTGATCCTCAATGTGATCCTCGCTGTGATCCTCACTGTGATCCTCAATGTGATCCTCACCGTGATCCTCAATGTGATCCTCACTGTGATCCTCACTGTGATCCTCGTTGTGATCCTCGCTGTGATCCTCGCTGTGATCCTCAATGTGATCCTCACCGTGATCCTCACTGTGATCCTCACTGTGATCCTCGCTGAGATCCTCAATGTGATCCTCACTGTGATCCTCAATGTGATCCTCACTGTGATCCTCACTGTGATCCTCACTGTGATCCTCAATGTGATCCTCACTGTGATCCTCACTGTGATCCTCGCCGTGATCCTCACCATGTTCCTCACCATGCTCCTCACCATGCTCCTCACCGTGATACTCGACACCTCTCAGAGTCAATTCTCCTGGTGCTGGAGGCACTTTGAGCCCTGAGTGTCCCCTGCGCTCCCCTCTCTCCATGAGATCCATGCAGCTGTTCCCTGCCTGCTCCCAGACTCTTCATCATCCTGACAGAGGCCAAATTGCCACCAGTTCAGGCAGAATTCAAGGTAAGCCACCAGCAGCCTGCACTTTGCTGTGCTCAGCTCCCAGCCAAGGCCCCAGGGAGTGGGGGGCTGCTGGAGAGGGCAGTGCAGGGGAGTGGGCTGCCCCAAGCCCCCTCCTGGGCACATCACAGCCTCTCCCAGAGCTTTCTGCTGCCAAGAAGCAGTGGCAGGAGGTTTTCCCACTCCAGGGCTCCCAGGCTGAGCACTCCCGAGGGCTGGGGACCATGGTGCACCCGTCACATGTGGATGTGTCATTCCTCTTTGCAGCATCCCACAGCATTCCTGCTCAGCAGAAGCTCCTGGCTTGGTAGGACAGTGCTGTCCTGGCCCAGGTTGGTTTGGATGGATGTGGCCTTCAGGAGCCATGTGGTGAGCTCAGAACCCTCCAGGAGCCTGGCTCCACTTCTCAGAGAGACCCCGAGCACAGCCACGGCCGCTCTGCCAGGGACCACCCGGCCCCCGGCCCTGGGGGACCCTCTGCCATCGAGGTGGGCTCGTCCTCACATCCCGACTGCTCCACCCTTTGCCTGCAGAACTCTGCACCTCAAGTTCACCCCTTCACCCTGTCTGCCCTCCCCTGCTCCTGCTCCGTGCTCCCAAATCCACATCTCCTTCCTTCTCTGTGCTGGAGAGAGGAGCCCCGGAGGGACTCAGCGCTCAGGGCCGGGCTGGGAGCCGTGGACACCGCTGTCCTCCGGAGCATCGCCGTGCGCTCGAGGCCCTGCAGCACAGCCTCGTCCTGGCTCTTCTCCTGCCTTTCCTCTCTCGGCTCCTTGACTTCCATCCAGACCTGCTTCTCTTCCCACCTCGTCTCTTCTCCATCATCCTTGGCTTTTCCTGATCTTCCTCCCCGAGGCTAAAGCCATCCTGATGGGATGTCTCCTGTGGCAAGTGGAATCTCCAAGCATCCCCGGGGGTCCTGAAGCATTGCTGGCTCATCTCCCAGGGCTCAGTCCAGCTGAGGTGTGGTGCTCCAGGAAGCCCTGGCTCTGTGTCCTGGCCATGCTCCTGCTTGAGGCGTGAAGGTGCCCCCGTGTCCCATTGGGCCAAGAGGGACCTGGCAGGGAGGACACAGCATCTCCTTCACCAGGACAGCAGTGGGAGGTCAGCCATGAGGGGTGGGGTGCAGGAGCTGCAGGACCCCCAGGGTTCCTTTCCTCAGTTCAAACTGGCAGATTAATCCAGAGCTGGAGATCCTGGTGCAGCAGAACACAGCGAGGACTTGGCCTGGTGGGGCCACACTGGGAAAAATGGAAAACAAATACAGGTTTCTGCGAGGCGTTAAATTTGTGACAGGGTCCCACCTGTGTCACGGCAGGGGAAGGTCACCTCAGCAGGGAGTTGGGGTCTCTCCTGTGTGGGGACATGAAAAGAGTTTTGTCCCTGTTGGCTTTAGCAAGGAGGCAGAGCAGAGCCAGTTCCCGGCTGCCAATGTCCCTCCACTGCCGTGGCTGTGGATGAAGGACCTGGGGTGCTCGTGCTGTACCTTCAGTGCTGTCACCCCTCCAGCCACGGCTCTGTCACCTCCCACAGCCGGACAGCCCTGAGCCAGGCGCTCTCTGATCTGCAGGGTTTGGAGGAGCAGCCCACGCACTCCCAGCGCTGGCTCCGCACTGCTGATTGCAGGTTCCCGGCGCTAATCCTGACACTAATGTCCTTTCCCTCCCTTTTTTGGCTCGGGTGTAGCTGCAAAGTTGTTCTTCTTAAGAAATTGCAAGGAGAAAATGTTGCATATGTGGAATTTTCCTTCTCTGAGGTTTTGAAGTGCTGTGTGTTTTCTCTGTAGAACCCTGGAGCAAATCACATCCTCCATCAATGAACCAGTGTTGGTTAACACCCTATCACGCCATCATTCAAAAGTCAAGCTTAAAGCAGAAAGAGCTCTTACAGCTGATTATTTTGTGCTAATTTTGACATGGTAGTGACTGTTGCTGCCATTTCGAGGCATGTTGCTTCCTCCAGGCTCCTTCCTCCTGTGCAGTGCCGAGCTCTGGTTGCAGTGAGGGTTCTGCATGCTGAGGGCTGCTCCGTGTCTCTCCCACAGCCAACAGGAGAGGAGGGATGCTCCCTTCCCTTCCCTTCCCAACACCCCCGGCTCTCCCCTGTCCCTCTGTGTCCTGCTCCTGTGTTTCAGGCGTGTTAAACTGTTCTTCTCTTCTTGCTGCTGGCACGGGGCTGCTTCTCTTGTACAGGGCTGTGAGCTCCTGCTCGGTGGTGGCTTGGAAACCTGCGTGGAGTGTGGAGTGCTGGGACAGCGTGGCTCCCCTGGGGACAGCCTGACTCTCCTGGGGACAGCACGGCTCTCCTGGGGACAGCCTGACTCTCCTGGGGACAGCCTGGCTCTCCTGGGGACAGCCTGACTCCCCTGGGGACAGCCTGACTCCCCTGGGGACAGCCTGACTCTCCTGGGGACAGCCTGACTCCCCTGGGGACAGCCTGACTCTCCTGGGGACAGCCTGGCTCCCCTGGGGACAGCCCGGCTCCCCTGGGGACAGCACGGCTCCCCAGCCACTCAGTGCTGTCACCTCCCCAGTGCTGTCACCTCCCCGGTGCTGTCACCTCTCAGGTGCTGTCACCTCTCAGGTGCTGTCACCTCTCGCTGCCTCACTCCTTCCCCAGTTTAACTCTGTGCTTTCCGTTTAACAGAAGGACAAGCGCGACACTTCCAACTTCGACAAAGAGTTCACCCGGCAGCCGGTGGAGCTCACGCCCACGGACAAACTCTTCATCATGAACTTGGACCAGAACGAGTTTGCTGGATTCTCCTACACCAACCCCGAGTTTGTCATTAACGTGTAGTCGCGGCGCAGCCCTGTCCTCGCTGTCCCACGCCAGGTCGCCCTGTACATAGGACACTCGTCTTCCGGGATTAGCAGTGCAGACACACATCCCCTCCCAAACCGACCGCTCCTCCGAGCCGCTCCATGTCCGTGCCACTCGCTAGCTTGGTTTCCCTAGCCGGAGCTGTCCGGGGTGCCAGTTACGGTCAGTGATACTTCTAGGAACTATAGTTGGTGGTGACTAATAGAGTTTTTAAACAGAAATATACCAAATTGCTACGGTCTCTGTAATTTTTGCAGTGGGACGCTGAGATCCCAGTGACCCAGCTACTCCCAAAGCGTTGCTGTGGAATGCTAAGCATGGTCGATCGCTTAAAGCGTTGTGCTGAAGCTTGCGATGAGTGTGAGCTTGTCTTAGAGGAGCCTTTTGTTCAAGACATGGATATATTTGATCAGTGTGGAAAAATCTGCTTATAGACCTCACTTTTCCAATGCATTGTCCGTAGGGTCAGCCCGGCTCTCCGGAGCATCCCCCACCACCCGCCTTCCCCGCGCTCTGGCATCGCCACTCCAAACCGCTCCCGTGCCAGGTCCTGTAAATCACAGCAAACCTTTTTCTAAGTGAGAGGTGGGGGTTTTTTGTAACATCTGGAACAGTTTGCAGTTTTGATACGCTCTGTCAGCACTCGCATAAATCTTTCACAGACACTGTCGAGATGTAACAGCTCTGTAAAGGATATTAATATTCTACCAAAACAAAACACATTTATATTCTTGGTTTACAATTTACCAACTGAAAACACGCCCAAGACCAAAGGGCTGCACTGAGGGCTATTTGTAATGGAAACTTTTCTACTTTCCACCCTCTGCTATTCTCTTCCAGGCTCCAAACCCATGGATTTCACAGACATCTTGATTTCCCTGATTTCCACCAAATTCCTGGGGGTTTTAGTCAGTAATCCAGGACCTTCTGCATCATTAAAAAAACAAACCTGAATGAGAAGAGACAATTCCAGCAGCTGTTTGTGAGGCAGAGCCGTGGCGTGCGGGCAGGCAGGGGCAGGCAGGAACAGGCAGGAGGGAGCAAGGACGGGAAGGAGAAGATGGGTGGGCAGGTGAGGGCAGGAGCAGGCAGAGAAGGGCAGGAACAGGCAGAGAAATGCAAAGAAGGGCAGGAACAGGCAGAGAAATGCAGAGAAGGGCAGGAGCAGGCAGAGGAGGGCAGAGAAGGGCAGAGAAGGGCAGGAACAGGCAGAGATGGGCAGGAGCAGGCAGAGAAGGGCAGAGGAGGGCAGAGAAATGCAGAGAAGGGGAGGAACAGGCAAAGGAGGTCAGAGAAAGGCAGGAGCAGGCAGAGGAGGGCAGAGAAATGCAGAGAAGGGCAGGAGCAGGCAGAGAAATGCAGAGAAGGGCAGGAACAGGCAGAGAAATGCAGAGAAGGGCAGGAGCAGGCAGAGAAATGCAGAGAAGGGCAGGAGCAGGCAGAGAAATGCAGAGAAGGGCAGGAACAGGCAGAGAAATGCAGAGAAGGGCAGGAGCAGGCAGAGGAGGGCAGGAGCAGTCAGAGAAATGCAGAGAAATGCAGAGAAGGGCAGGAACAGGCAGAGAAGGGCAGGAAAGGGCAGGCACTGCCCTTCGGTGGCCGGCTGGTGGCCCTGGCTGAGAGGCTGAGCCCCAGGTGAGCATCCCCCAGTCCCTGTCACCCTGCTCCCGTCACAGCCCAGTCTGGCTGGTTTGCAGACCAGGGTGTGTTTTCTGAGCCAGCACTGGTTCTGCTGGATGCAGCCATTCCTCCAGGCCCCAGGGAAATGGGTGGGATTTTATCCATCATGAGGAATTCTACAGAGGAAATTCTAGGCTGTAGATCTTTTATGAACATGAAACTCTACCTTTGGAAATTATTTTCTTCTTTTACTGATTCCTTGAGAACTAAAGGCTGCCAGCAGCGAAGGCGCTGTCCCAGTGCTGGGGGCAGGGTGAGGGTCCCGTCCCTGGCACCCGGCCACGGGCACTGTCCTGTGCCAGCCTGAGAGCTGAGCCTTGGGTCCTGCCCTGGGCTGGAGGAACCCAAACCAAACCCAGAAAAACTGCAAATTGTGCCAGATGGAGGAGGGGGTTACGAGGGGCTCTGCACCAGCTGAGGCCCAGGGCTCGGGGGGCTGGTGAGGGCTCCCCCGAGCCCGGCACATCCCGAAGACATCGCGCCATCCTCTGCAGACCACAGCTGATGTCAGAGCATGTGCGTTACTGTGACCTTCAAACCCCTTGCTGCAGAATTAGTATTACTTCAGTGGTGAATGTTTTTAATTTCCATATCTTTGGCTCTGAAGGCGCTCCCAGGTCTGTCCAGGATGCTGCTGGAAGGTCTCCGGGGCTCAGGGGCACCCCGGGGCCGTGGGCACAATGCAGGAGCTGCTGCGGGGGGAGTCACATCTTTTCTGTTTGGAACTTCTGTGTCTGTGTTGGGGTGACACTTGTGCATGGAGCACACTGAGCAGACCGGGTGTCCTTGGAGGGGGCTGCAGGGGAGCAGGGACGTGGCACCAGGCAGCTTTGGAGGCAGCTTTGGGACCGAGATCCACGGCAAATGCCGGCTCCTCTTCTCAGGACTCATACTTTGAGTGTTCCTGACACTGTCCGTTCTGCTGCTTGCCAAACTCTTATTCCAAGGCTTATTTCCAGATGGCCTGTTTCTTCTGGAGGAACATACAGTGGGATGTGCCTGGCCCTGCACAGATGCTCAGATCTGTGTGGACTCCTCCAAGGAAGGGCAGAGTGACAGGGCTTGAGTCACCATTTACTGTCATTTGATGATTTAATCTTCACTGTTGGATGGGGAAGGCAGAGCTTCGGGAGGATGCTCAGAGCTGAGAGCCTCAGGAGAGCCCTGCTCCTCAGTCCCTGGTGCTCCACAGATGTGTGGAGAAAGCCCAAGAGATCCATACCTGGAGCTGCTGGGGATGCAGGGGCAGGGCAGCCTCCGGTCCCAGCTGGATTCAGTGGGACTGGCAGAGGGGGACCCAGAGCCCCGGGGCAGGGCAGAGGAGGAGACAGGACAGGCACAGGATGGCACATCCTGACAATCCTGGCTGGATTACATCCCAGGCCTACAGGTAAGTGGCTTCAGGCTCTCAGCTGGTTTCCCCTGGGACAGGGTGGAGCAGACAGTTCCCCCTGGGGCTGCTGGTCCGGGGCAGCTGCAGAACCTGCCCTGCTCCCAGTGTGACTCCGCTCGTTCCTGGCTGGGAGCTGCTGCTGTGCCTGTGTCCCCTGGCTGGGGCTCAGAGCAGCCCTCTCCTGACAAGACCCATCACCAAAGGAGCTATCGATGGATTTAATCCATTTCATAAATAAGTGTGAGTTTGTGCAGTGGCCAGCCCATGCAGACAGATGGAAGATGAGCGGGCACAGGGCAGTCGATGTGCTTCGCTGCTTGTGAGACCCAGAGCTGTAACCCCAGGGGATTCCAGCACAGGACACAATGATCCCAATGTTCCCAAAGGCTGGGATTGCACCTGGAGGGTTCAACCTGCTCACACTGCCAAGTGCTGCTGTGGCTTCTCTGCTGTGGCAGGAGCAGGTGAGGCTGCGTGGTCACACGCCTCTGGCTCCATGCATGGAAGTGTCACCTGAGCTGTTTATTTCTGATCACATTCAAAGTGGCAATTAAAACCAGGAGGGAAAAAAAAAAAAAAAAAAAAGATAAAAAAAAAAGATAAAATGTTTATTGTTGAACAGTTTGTGTTTGTGAATTTGATTTCACCTGCAAGTATTTGATGACTTTTCTACATCCTAGACTACCTGCTGTGTGTCGTCAAACGGTTCTCATGAAGACCTCCTTTTAGATGGGCATATACTCTTGATTCAATTTGCTGCATGTATGAAAAAATAAAATATTTAATTTTAAAGAAACCCTGAGGGCTTGGCTTCCTTTGCCCACGAGACTCTGGGGACGAGCCAGGGGCTGGGCATGGGGGGGTTCTGTGGGGCTGGGGTCCCCTGGAGCAGCAGGAAACGCTGGGAGGTTTCAGGGTTTTGGTCAGAAGCTGCAGCTGTGCAGCTGGGGATGGGCAGTGGATGGAGCTGCCCCAGTGTGGGGCACGGAGGAGACTGCAGCATCACTGCAAGGTGCACACGGGGGGCGAGGGAGGGGGCTCAGCCTCTCGGTTAATTGCTCATTAACGAGGGGAGGCTCTCCCCAGCAGCCAAGAGCAGCAGCTCAGGTCTCTGGAAGTGGTGAGGGCTGTGGGAACGAGGCACTGGGCAGGGGGTCGGGACCCCCTGGGACCCTGCAGGTGCTCCGGGGGCTTTGGGGGTCCTGGGTGCTCTGGCAGGCTCTGCTCCAGCCCCAGAGCTGCCTGGCACATCCCTGCCTTTCTCCATCGAGGAACTCTGATGGTTTAGGAAGTGCCCGTGTGAAACAGAGTGAGTGTGTTGGGAAGGGCTTCTCCTCCTGCCTTTGCCTTTAGCTAAACTTGCAGCAGAATATCCTCGTCTGTCCCAGCTCGTGTGGCTGATGGTGACCAGCAGCACCTCAACTCTCCTGGGGCTGGGGGAACAGCCCTGGCACAGCCCAGCAGCTCCTCCAGCCCGGGCAGCCCAGCCGTGCCCCCTCCCCAAACCCCAGCCCCTGCTTCTTCCCTCTGCCCCCAGCCATGCCTGGAAGACCCCCCCAGCCCAGGACAGGGATTTGGGGTGCCTGGCTGAGCCCCTCCCCACGGCTGTGCCCGTTCCCAGCATGTTGGAAACACTCCTGAGCTTTGCCTCTCCTGCCTTGTGTAAGTGAAACATTTGGTTTTGTGACACTTTCCTTAATTATGGGAGCTAATGACAAAACCATTGTGACAAATGACTCAGCTTTTGATAGTGAAGTTAATTAATTCTGAAGTTAGAGCCTCCATTGGAGTATCTGGAAAAACCCGATTAGGAAGTGTGCTTACCCAGCGTGACACGGGCAGCAGGAGCCCGAGTCCCTGTGCCAGCCAGGTAAAACCCTCCCCACGCTGTGAAGGATGATCTGCCCGGAGCCAGGGGATTAAAGGCCAGACATCCTGGTGCTTGCCTCCTGATCCATCCCTCCATCCATCAAAGCATCCAGGGGAACACAGCCTCATTAATGTTGGACTGAGTGACCAGGAGCAGCTCTGCATTGGGCGCTGACCTTCAAGAGCGTCTCCCTGAAGCCATCTTTCATCTCTTTCATTTGCATTACAATCCTGTTTGCCTCATTATTCCTTATCCACTTCTTCTTCAAAGGATTTAAATCAAATCAATTAAATTGTGGCAGGCTGGAGCAGCAGTGAACCTTTCCTCGTGGCTCAGCGTGGTCCGGCTGGACCTGACTGTGGAATGGGTTTAATCTTCTGCTATTTGTTCTTTTATTGCTTCTGGGCTACCACTGCCCGCAGCTGCCTTTGTTCCCTGTCCGTCCTTCCTCCCATCCCGTGCAGACACTCTCCATGTACAGCCTGGTCTCTGTGTGACCTTGGGGAAGGGATTCTCCTGGCTCCCCTCACACAGCCCAGGATCAGGAAGATGGGGAGCTGCTGGCCATGGGATGGCTCTGGGAGCCCCTGGCCACTGCCATAGTGCTCGCTGTCCTGTGCCGTCCCTCCCCATCTCCTCTGCTCGTTTTTTCTGCCCAGGGAATCGAAGGATCATGGAATCATTCTTGTTGGAAGCGCTCTCCAAGACCATCGTGTTCAACTGTTCCTCCAGCACTGCCAAGGCCACCACTGACCCGTGTCCCTACGTGTCACATCTACACAGCTTTTAAATCCCTCTGTCTGTGGGAACTCCACCACCTGGAAACCCTTGCAGTGAAGAAATTTTCCCTAATATCCAATTTAAACCTCCTCTGGTGCAAACAGAGGCTGTTTCCCCTCGTCCTGCCCCTTGGGAGAAGAGACTGATCCCCAGCTGGCTGCACCCTCCTGTTAGAGAGTCAAAATGTCCCTGTGGAGGGGAAAAGGCGCTGGGGGAACGTCACAAGTGTGGGCAAAGCACCCGGATCTGGGCACGGAGACGCTGCCAGAGCGGCCGCCTTGGCCCCGGAAGATGCGTGGTGCTGGCCCACACACGGCCACCCCTGCTCCCTCAGCATCTCTCAGAATAAAGAGGCTTAATCAGAATGGATTTCTGTTCCTCCCCTGCTATTTTTATTGCTACTCAAGTGTTGGAAATCCAGCAGGGAGAGCAGAGCCGGGAGGGAATTGCACCAGCTCGCACCAAGCTCGTGCCACGGGCACTGGGGCTGGGGGCACGCGTGGCATCGCTGGCACAGCCAGCCCCACCACTGGAGCCCTGCTGGAGCCAGTGGATGGCAGCCAGCACTTCCAAAGTGTGTGCAGATATAAATAATCCCCTCGTAGGAGTGGGGAAGGATGAACACATGTGCCGAAGGCTCTGGAGTCCTTATCCCCTCGCAGCCCCCGGGAGCAGGAAAATGAAGTGAGGACTAGGCAGGGCTGGAGCATCTCCCTGCATCGCTAATGACCCAAACTCGCCTTGTATCAGCCTCTCTTCCTTCAAGGAAAAACCTAATCCAGCTAGGGATTATTTCTGACTTCTTACTTCCTGTCACTTTGCCAATTTAAATGCAGCAGAGCTTTCATCGCTGGATTTGGGAGGACAAAGCCTAACAGATCTCGGGTTAGGACATTTTTGCCTGCAAGGACAGCTTTTTTCTTGCAAGAGTTGTGCAGTCTTTGCAGCGTGGGCTGGATTTTGTTGTTTGTTTCTACTTTGCTCGGCCCAGTAGGGTCCAGGTCCAGGAGCAGGAGGATGACGATGGACAAGGCAAGGAACAGGAAGAGGTGATGGAGCTGGAGCTGGAGCTGGAGCTGGAGCTGGAGCTGGAGGATCCCAGGCTGCCCTGCTTAGGGTGCCAGGCTGTGACCCTGCACTTTGAGTTGCAGAGCAGGATACCAAGGTCACCAAATTCTCATTGATCCCAAATCTTAGTGAAGCCCTGGGGAGGCCAGAGCTCCGAGCTCGCTCCTGGAGCTGAGCCTCCATCCATGGAGCGGTGAGAGGGGTGCAGGGCTCGGCCGGGGTGTCCCCACCTCCAACCCCACAGGGGCCAACACGATCTGACACGGACTTTGCTTCTGTTTGAGCTCGCTTTGTTCAAAGCCTAGGAAACGGTACATGTGCACTCTGCTCACACCTACACACGCTGTGTTAAAATAACACAATTAAGGCTGCAAAATCCCCCACTCGCAACGCAATTTGCAGCCCCTCAGCTGTGGGTGGGAGATATCTTTGCTGCCTCTGCGCAGGCCGGGGGCCGGGCAGGGTGCTGGCGTCAGGCGCTGCTGACAGCCGGGGGCCGGGCAGGGGCGGCTGGGGGCGGCAGGATGAGGGTGTCGTGCTGGGGCTGAGGCAGATGTCCCACAGAAACTTGGCCTTTCCCTGCGCCGAGCTCTGAGCCGCCTTCATGGTGCCCGCGGGAGTGCTCGGGACCAGGGGCTTCGGAAAACCAGGAGGAGCAGATTTCTGCACAGGAAAATAGTGATGGGACAGGAGGGAATGGCTGTAAATTAAAAGAGGAGAGATTCATGTTGGATATCGGGAAGAAGTTCTTCCCTGGGAGGGTGGGCAGGCCCTGGCACAGGTGCCCAGAGCAGCTGGGGCTGTCCCTGGATCCCTGGCAGTGCCCAAGGCCAGGCTGGACAGGGCTGGGAGCACCTGGGGCAGTGGAAGGGGTCCCTGCCATGGCACGGGGTGGGACTGGGTGATCTTTAAGATTCCTTCCAGGCCGTTCTGGGGGTCTGTGATTCTCTGACCAGCATCCCAGTGCAGCCATGCCCAGGGCTCATCCCAGTGCCCCGTCTGTGACACCCAGGTGTGACCTCTGCCAGCAACTCTCCCCAAAACCGAGTGGTAAACCCTCCTCAAAACATGGTCAGGGAGACCCGCAGTGATGCAGGGTGGGTAGGTGTGTGATGCTGACCCCAGCCCGTGTGTCCCCCCATCCTCACGCTCCTCGGAGGGCTGTGTCCCCTCCCAGCTCACCGAGCGCTGCCGCTCCAGATGGAAACGCTGGGAAGCAGGAGCTGGTGCTGTGCGCCCAGAGAGCCTGGGCAGAGCTGCACCGCCTCCAGCCCGAGCTGGGAACCAGGCACAGGGCCCGGGGGGAAGCAGGGAATGAACCAGGGTGATCCACAGCCAGGAGCCAGCGGGAAGCTGGGCAGGGAGCGCGGCGGGGCAGCAATCAGCGAGCCCTGCCTGGGGAGCAGCACAAACCGTGATTGCAGCTTGAGGAGCTACTTAATTTTCGCATTCTTAATTTCTCGGTACCTTCATAATTCTCTGTTTGCCTTTTTGGAGTAAATAACTAGTATTTCCATGTGAGTGCATACAGATGAGGGCTGGGGAAGCACACGCCATCGTGTAAATCATTCGCTTTCCCGTCTCAGCACGGCCCCTGCAGGACCGTGAATTCCAGAGGTAAGTGTATTCTAGGGCTTGTTGGAAAGGTCGCGTGAGTCATGGGTTCATCCAACCGGCTGAGGGATGTTTCAGGGAGATGAGGAGACGGCGGAGAGGGAGAGGGCAGGGGGGTTAGCTGCTGGGAATGGTGCAGGAGTGACTCGTGGGTACGAGGCTTGTCCAGGCTGAGCCAGCTCCTGGGCAGGGGATGAACAAACCCCGGTGTAGCCAGGGCAGGTGCGGTGCCCTCCCTGGGGTCCCCAGCCCCTTGTCCCAGATGCCAGCCGGTGCCCGGTACCGGGGCTCAGGCACCGAGCAGACCGAGCTGGGGGATCAGCGAACCGAGCGGCCCCGTGCCGGGGCTGCTGCGGCTGGGTGAGGGTCCCTGGGGCGCTGCTGCCACTTGGAGGGGACTTCCACCCTGCCCACGGCCCAGGACGGTCCCGGTCCGCTCCCGGAATGCCCGGGGGTGCTTCCCGGGGCGGTCGCGGTCTCGGTCCCCGCTCAGTCCCGGTAGCCGGCGGTGGGGTCCCCCCGCCCAGTCCAGGCGTTCCGTAGGGTCCCTCTCCCGATGTCCCGGGCCGGTCCCGATGCCAGCATCCCGGGCTGCTCTTCCCGGGGCAGTGGCGGTCCCCGCCCAGCCCCGGCACCCCGGGGTGGGTTTCCCGTCCCGGTCCCCGTGCCCCCGGTGCCGGCCGCCGTCCCCTCCGCCGGCCGGTGGGAGCGGGCGGGGGGCGGTGTCCCGGCGGTGCAGCCCCCCGCGGGTCCCGCCCCCCGCTGCCCCCCGCCCCCGCCGCCCCCCGCCGCTGCCTTGGCCGGGCGGCGCGGGGGAGGCGCCGGGAGAGGCGGCGGGAGCGCACGGCGGAGCCGCTCCGCC
Source organism: Poecile atricapillus (assembly GCF_030490865.1). Classification (NCBI taxonomy): domain Eukaryota; kingdom Metazoa; phylum Chordata; class Aves; order Passeriformes; family Paridae; genus Poecile; species Poecile atricapillus. Next base: position 16,417,360 of record NC_081262.1, read on the forward strand.
GGGCTGGGCTGCTGCGCTCCGCGGGCTGCGCTCGGGCCATGCCTGCCGGGCTCCCCGGGGCCGGGCCGCCCCGCTCCGCGCCGCCGCGGGGGCCCGGCTCTCCGCCGGCCGCGGGGGCATGAGGCGGCGGGCGGCGGGCGGCGGCGCCGGCCCTTCCCCTGCGAGCCGCCGCCGGAGGATGAAGCAGCATGAGGATGTGTGACAGAGGCGTCCAGATGCTCGTCACCACGGTGGGAGCCTTCGCAGCCTTCAGCCTGATGACCATCGCCGTGGGCACTGACTACTGGCTCTACTCGCGCGGCGTGTGCAGGACTAAGTCCATGAGCGACAACGACACGAGCCGCAAGAACGAGGAGGTGATGACCCACTCGGGGCTCTGGAGGACGTGCTGCCTGGAAGGTACCGACCCCCGCGGCCCCAAAACTTCGGGGGAAGGGTTGCACCGCGGGACCCCCAACCCCAGATCCGGGCCCCCGGCGAGCGGCGCATCCCCCGGCCACCCGAGCATCCCCCGGCCCGGCGGCCCCGCCGCCCCCCGTTCCGCCATCCGCACCCCTCCCCGGGCACTCGCGGTGGCACCGAGCGGAGCCTGCCGAGGGCCGGGGGGAGCGGCTCTGCGGGCTCCCCCCGTGCTGGGGACCGGCGCTGGCGGCGGCAGACGCGCCGTGTCCTCCCGGGGAGCTCCGGGCTGAGGGGCCACAGGTCCCTCTCCTGACGGGGAATGGCTGAGTGAGAGGCCCGCGGCTGCTGCCCCTCTCCGAGGCTCGGCCGGCGCCGCGTCCCTGGCACCGGGGGGGACCCCACCGCACCCGGCGCTTCCATCACCGAGCCCCAGCTCCCTTTCCCTCCGGGCAGCGCGGCGGGGCAAGGTGGGCTGGGCTGCTGCTGCTGCCCCACCGCAGCTCGTCCCCGCGGCCGGGCAGTCCCACGGCGGGGCTGCCCCACCACGGCTGCCCCACGGGCGAGCTCCTGCGTGCCCGGCCTCGCCGCTTCGCCCCGCTGCTTCCCTCCCGCAGCAGCGCCCGCCTGGCGAGGCCCCAGCAGCTGCCGCCCTCCTGCAGCACAGGCCACAATTTGGGGCAGTTTTGGCCCAAAGCTGCTGGTTGGGGTGTTCCTGAGCACCCACAGGCTGTGGTTAAAGATGAGCTCGAGCAGAGCCAGGTGCTGGTACCTGCGCAGCAAAAAATGGCCGATGGCATCACCCTGGGCCCCAACTTTGACAAGGAGCGGCAGCAGCGGCTGTCCTGTGTGCTCGGGAGAACCTGCCCCGCTATCCCGTGGGGCCCTGGCGGGGTCACACTGCCCCAGCCCGGGAGGGACCCCTCCAGTGGCGGGGGCAGGCGAGCCACGGCGCTGAGCTGCTCCTCCACGTTGGAAAGTTCTCGGTGAGTCACAGCCACGGATGCAGAAATACCCTGTGCTGTTCCTGGTGCTCACTCCTAAACCCGGTGAAGTCAGTCAGAGCTTTCTTACTGACTCAAGGAGGGTTTGGATCATGCTCTAATTCCATAATAAATAATTTGAGATAATCTGTCTCCCCTCTTGGGTTGAGGGAGCCAAGGAGGCAGGAGCCAGGGATGTGAAAGATAGGATCGCTGGAAGCATGAGTAATTTCCAAAATTCTTCGGTTTGCTACCTGCATTTTTTTTTCCAGCCAATGTTTTATGTTTCCCTCACTGTGATCTATCGCTGCTTTGGAAGGAGCCAAAGAGGCCCCGCTGCCCTGGGCACAGCTCACTCGGGAAAGGGCTCGGCAGTGCCATGGCAGAGCTCAGAGCTGGATCCCAGCCCAGCAGCCCGAGCCTGGGCACGGGGCTGGGAGCAGCGGGGCGTGGGCTCAGCACTCCCTGTTCCACATCCGCGCCGGTGCTGTGAGAGCCGCTCGAGTGGGAGTGGGAGTGGGAGTGAGAGTGGAGCCGTGCGGGGCTCGCTCCGGCCCTGCGGCACCGCCGGGGCCTCGAGCGGGGCCCGGGCTCCGTCACTCCCTGCGGGGCCGCTCCGGGGGCTCTGATGGAGCTGGGGGGACGTGCTGGGGCTGCTCATCACCCTCCTGAATCCTGCAGGAGAAGGCGCCTCGCAGGCTGTTAACCCGTGCGCTGCTGGCCGGGGAAAACTTCCCCCATCCGAGCTGCGCGGGGCTCGCGAGTCGGTGCGGGGGAAGGACCGAGCTGGGGCGGGGGCAGAGCAGCCCCCCGGCCGGGGGAGCGCTGGGGGCACAGCCCCGGAGCCGCTCCACGCAGCAGGTCCTGCTCTGTTCCTGCTGCAGGGCCTGGCTGCCGGGCTCTGCGCGCTCCCTGTCGGGATGGAGGCAGGGACAGAGGCTCCATCCCCGGAGCGGCTCCGAGCACGGTCTGTCGCAGGGGCCGCTTCTCCTGCGGTCCACGAGATGCTTTTAGCACCGAGCACAGCTCCCGGCCCCTCGGGGGCCGCCTCAGCCCGAACTTTCGGCGGTGAGGAGGGAGGGAAGGAGGGAGGGAAGGAGGGAAGGAGCTCGGGAAGGACGGAGCCGCCGTGGCCGCGGCCGGGCTCAGCCGGAGCTGCCCGACGGGAGCGCTGGCTCCGAGCATCCTGCCGGTCCCGGCGCCTGCGTGGGAGCCGAGCACCACGTGAGCGTCACAAGCGCATCGAGAGCGGATAAATCCTGAATGGAGCCGCCGCAGACCCATGGAGAGCCACCCACACTGGGAAACACAAATTAGCGGTTGACTCAGTCGCTGGAGCCCGGGCAGGTGTTTCCAGACTGCTGGGCCGCGATTGTCTGCTCGGAGCCGCAGCGTTTGGATGCTGGTTATTGCTTTTGCAATAGGCGAACGCTCGTGTGTCCGGCTCGGGTGTGAGCAGCGCTGCTCAGTGCGTGTCCCCCGTGGCTGTCCCGGTGTCTCTTGTTCTCCTCCGTGCCCGCTGGGTCGGCAGGGAGGGAGGGAAGCACGCGGCGCTTTGGGGGGAGAGCCGAAGTTGAGAAATCGCTGCTTAGGCTAGTGGTGATCTCAAGAAAGTAACAGAACTTTGGTTTCCATCAAACTTAATTAAATTCAGCATCATTAAATGCAGCATCATTAAATGCAGGGAGGCTCCGTGTCCTCCCTGCTGCGTGGTGTAGATTGGGACTGGCTCCATGGCATCATGCGGATCTGAAACAGGCAGAAGGAGCAGGAGGATTTGGCCAAGGCTGCTCAAAATACCATATTTTAAGGCGATGTGGTATTTTTCCTTTCCTCCTTCATTTCCCTCATCAGAGTAAAGTGCTCTGTCATTTCTGGAGGAGGCCAAGCGTTGCTCTGCCTGCCTCCCGCACAGAGGATGCTCAGCACCCTGCATTCCTCTGGGGTGGGGTGTGGGGTGTTCTGCAGGGGACACAGACATGTCCCAGAGCTGCTCTGTCCCCCCTGGGCCCCTCGTGGCCCCTCCAGTGCTCCCACAGCAGCTCCAGCACAGCCTTTGCCAGCCGAGCTGAGCCTGGGGAGATTTTGGGGCTGCTCTTTTGGGATGATCCTGTCAGGATTTGCACACAACCTTGCAGGCACCATGCTGACCCCCGGCCCTCAGGAGCCTGACCTGTGGCTCCTGCGTGGCTCAGTGGTGATGGGGGGTGAAGGGCCGTGTCCCTGGGCCGGGGGTTCCTCTGGAGAGCTCACGAGCTCCTCAAGCTCCCCTTGAACACGGGAAATAATCTCTGTGTGCCCGGGCCCCCCGTAGCCATGGGGCTGCTTGTCCCAGTTCTGCCTGCTGTGAGTTTGGTGGCACCCTGAGCTCACTGCGCCCCTCCCAGGGCATCCCCACAGTGCTGGGACCCCCAGCCCATCTGGTGGGACTGAGCAGCATCTCCTACCCCCAAACTGCTCTCCTGGTTCCTCACTCCTAATCCTTGGAGCTGTACAGAGATGGGACCGAGCTGCCCAAATCTGCCTGACCCCCCTCCCTCATCCATCAATAACCCCACCAGTCTTTTCTCTGCCGTTTCCCTGTTTTACTCCCAATTGCTTCACGTTCTATTCAAAACTCTCAATAAAGATGTTGTCATAGCTCAGCACTGTCCTTGTAGCAGGAGATCCTGTGCAGGAACATCCTTCGAACGAGGGCACTGTCTCTGTGAGCTCCCAGCCCCGTTAATAAAGCGCTGTTGATTCTGCATAATACAGGTCTTTAACTTTTTCAGGAGAGCTAAATCGAATACCCTGTGGAACCCTTAAATGTATTATGTTACTGAATTCCTTTATCAACTGAAATTGTAACTGTATCAAGAAAAATTTATGAAGTTTGATAAATCTGTTTTCCACGAGGCTGTTTGACATTTGCCTCCTCCTCCGTTCCCACCTCTGCTAACCCACGGGCGGTGCTGGGCACGCAGCTCCTGCCATTGCCCAGCGCATCACTCCTGGCACTGAGCCAGCTTCTCCCGACTTCTAGAAACTCAACAGAATGCCAAGGTTTATTAAAATCCATTTTAGATCTTCAGAAGCCTTCTCAGCCTATTCTCTGAATGCTCCTGGGAGGAAGTTCTCCAGTCCTCCCGATTCCGTGTTTACACTTTGCAGTTGCTGTTCAGCATCCCCCCAGCTCCTGCCAGAGTCCAGAGCCTGTTTGTCTCCAAGTATGGAACAGATCTATCTGATGAATAAATAAACACGTGTCACTTCTGCTCCATGGCTGACAGCTACACCATCATGATCCAGAGGTGGTTCACACCTCAGGAAAGCTCCTTCCAACACAGCGAAAGAATTCCTCCTTGCTTTGCTTTGCCTTCCACTTGCAGATTTATTTTAACAGCCACGTGTGTGTGGCCTGCTACTTCCCATGTCAAAGTCCCCGATATTTAATTTTTAAATTTGATTTCCCGTTCCCCTTTTCAGTAGGCCTGGCAGGGGTGTGAGGTGCAGGGAAGCAGCTGTCCTCGCTCCTGAGTTTCCATTTTCCCCCGTTGGTTTTGTCCAGCGCTGGTTTTGGCTCTGCTGAGCCGAGCTGGGTGCAGCGAAGGCATTAAATGGGGCTGGAAGCGGCTGCCCTGGCCAGGCACCAGCTCTTCCCCCGCCTCCAGCTCCTCTCAGCCCTCTGAGTGAGGCCAAGCAGAGAATTTCCCCAAGGTGACAGCAAGATTGTTTCTGTTAGAAAGTTATTATCTTTAATTTTTAAAAGCGCCAAGCAAATGTCCCTGAGATTGCAATCACCCATGATGGAGCACTTTTTCTCGCTACTCATTATGGGCAGGTATTTAAGGAGCTGCTCATCCTGTTCCTGTGTCTGCTCCGTGTCTGTGCTGGATTCTCATCACCGCCCCAAAGTGCCACTGCCCGGTCCAGCCCAGTCCAGCCCAGTCCAGCCCAGTCCAGCCCAGTCCAGCCCGGTCCAGCCCGGTCCAGCCCGGTCCAGCCTGGTCCTGCCCGGTCCTGCCCAGTCCAGCCCAGTCCAGCCTGGTCCTGCCCGGTCCAGCCCGGTCCAGCCTGGTCCTGCCCGGTCCCGTGCTGGTGTCGGTGTGCAGGGGCTGCCAGGGCCCAACCCCACCCTGACCACTGACCACTGACCACTGACCACTGACCACTGACCATTGACCATTGACCACTGGCCACTGACCACTGACCACTGACCACTGACCACACTGACCATTGACCACTCACCACTGACCACTGACCACACTGACCACACTGACCATTGACCACTGACCCATCTGACCACACTGATCACTGACCACTGACCACTGACCACTGACCACTGACCATTGACCACTGACCACTGACCACTGACCACTGACCACTGACCATTGACCATTGACCACTGACCACTGACCATTGACCACTGACCATTGACCACTGGCCACTGACCATTGACCACTGACCACTGACCATTGACCACTGACCACTGACCACTGAATATTGACCATTCACCACTGACCACTGATCATTGACCACTGACCATTCACCACTGACCACTGACCACTGACTGCACTGACCGCTGACCACTGACCACTGACCACCCTGCCCACACTGACCACTGCCCACACTGACCGCACTGACCACAGACCACTGCCCACACTGACCCACACTGACCACTGCCCACCCTGCCCAGCACCCCTGGCGTGGTGCCCCAGGCACGGCTCTGCCCGGGGGTGCCCGGGGTGGCAGCTGTGGGTCACAGACGGGCACTGCCAGGGGGGCTGGAGGGGATGGAGGGGATGGAGGGGACTCTGTGCAGCCAGGCAGCTCTGGGGAGCTGTGGGAAGGGGGTGTTTGCTCTTTGTCACCCGAGGAGGTGTGGGGCTGTCCCGTGTGACGGAGATGGAGGGTGTGGTGCGCTGGAGGCACCTGCGGTGAGGTGATGGTGAAGGTGGGCAGGGACAGTCGCCTGCTGGAGAGGACCTGATGGGATGAGCAGGCTGCACTTGAACCCCCAGCGCGTCTTTCCACCAGGACAGCCCGGAGCAGGGACAGCCCAGCCCCTGGCACTGCTGTCACACAGCACCCAACTCCTGCCCTGGGCACGGGGCACACCCAGGCGCGACCCCGAGTTTAGGGAATCCCTGAGCCTCGCCTCGGTAAAGGATGGATTGGATAAAAGTGAATTACTGTCCTCTAATGGAGATGGAAACGAGGCTGGCTGGACCCTCGGGCTGCTCCAGACCCACGTTCTTGTGGCACACGGCCAAATGCCACGAGTCATAAGAATCCTTCTGGACACGGAGGGTCTCGGGCCCTGCCAGCTGGCACCGCGGCTCCGAGCAGCCGTGCCTCCAGCTCCCCGGCTGGATGGAGAGTGTCCGGGGAGGAGCTGGGCCTCCGCCCGCTGCCACCAGCTCTGCCTTCATCACAGGGTGCAAAACTCACCCTCCTGGGCTGCTGCGGTGTTTTCTGGGCAAAAATCCTGACTTGTGGGGAGGGTTAAAGAGCCGGTTCCCTCACTGCCTGCGAGCAGCACGTGATGAGTAAAATGTATGCTGTGAACAGCTCAGAACCAGGCATTTTACTGCTGCATAGGCGTGGTGCAGAGCCTGTCATCTCCGGAGCTGCTCCCGTGTAGTAGAGGTGGAGGGCTGAATTTGAATGAGGCTCCAGTGGGTTTTTTGCCTTGCAAGGTCACCGGCTCCAGGGCGGCTGTAAATGACTGGGGGTGGCTGAGGAGGGCTGCAGCCGTGTTTTGGGGGGGGATCCCCGCGGATGGGGCCGGGTGAGGTCCCAGCGAGGTGGGGCCTGGCCAGGAGGTGCCAGCGGTGACTTTTGCTGGAGCAGCCGGGGAGCGCTGCCCGGCTCCACCGCCGAGAGCCGCCTGGCCCTTGGTAAATCCCTTCTCTCGGCGTCACTTTTGCCTTTTGTAAGGTGAAGCCAGGCGGATTCAGCAGCGCTCCACTCCCACGGCTCCGGGGTGGCTGATGGCACAGCCCAGAGCTCAGGGACAGGCCGGGTGTGGAGACCTGTCCTGCTCTGAGCTGAGCTGGGGCAGCTCCTCCTGCTCAGTGAGGTTCCCGTTCACATGGATTTTAATCAACACTTCATAAATAGACGTTAACCTCTTTTTTCGGGAAAATCAAGAATGCTCTTAAAATTATATAAACTCACTAATCCAGAAGTGTGTGGGGGGTTGCTCAGTTCCTGCCTGGGGGTCCCGCTTGGCAGGGGGGTTCAGGAGGCAGCTGCCAGGACCCACTGTCATTAACACAGCTGCTGGGGCCGGGGCACTCGGAGGCACCAAGGGGAAAGGTCACCACCCGTGTCTGAGTCCCTTTCCAGAGGGGCTGCAGCTGGACTCCAACACCTACAAACCACTTCAGGCTTTCAAGTGACCCTCGGACAGAGACCCCCTGAAGCTGGTGGGTGCATTTTGGGCTCGGTGTGGAGAGGTGGGGGTTTCACATCCCCCCTGAGGGTTCCCAGGTGGGTTTGCTTTGGCCGATGAGCTCCGCTCCGGAGCTTTTGGGTGGCTTTTTTGGCGGTGAGAAGCCGGGAGCCGCAGTCCCAGGCGGGCTGTGAGGAGCAGCGGCTCCAGATAAGGGCTCTGATGAAGAAGACACGCTCTGTGATGAAGAACGGCAGTGCCGGGGTGACAGCGGGTGTCTCTCCCAGCGTGTGTGTGCTGACAGCTCCGCGGCGGGGAGGAGCAGAGCCTGCACCGCACCGGGAGCTGCTCCACAGCCCTGGGAAACACCGCCCTGTCCCGGCTCTGGCTCAGCCCGGGGCACCGGGGAGGCTGCGGGAGCCTCTCATTCCACACCGGTGTCATTTCCCAGCCTTGGACCCGCAGCAGGTGCTGAGGTGTCTTCAGAATGAACAGCCCAGGACAGGGTTTGCTGCGTGCTTTGAACCGTCCTGTGTCCTTTGGTCCCTTCCAAACAATTTCGGGGGTTCTAAGATTCTGTGATCACTTGCCCAGAGGAGAAGAGGAGGGTCTTGTTGCAGTGGGCTCTTGGTCCCTTTTGAGATGTATCGGGGCCCCTGGGCTTGGCTCATCCCCTGAGCATGGCAGGAGCCCCTCACTCAGCGGCGAGCGGCTGAACACGCCGGGATTTTCACAATCGAGGCAGGGAGAGGCAGGAGGATGAGCAGGTGATAGGGTGCGATGATTTCCTCAGATACTGTCTGTTTCTTATCTCCTGACACCACAATGTAAAGAGATCTCGTGCTCTCGGGCAGCAGAGGGAGGCGGAGCTGCTCCCGTGCCCCTCCTGGGGATCGGCGCTGTTTGATCGGACGGTCCTGGACATGCCAGGGAGGGCAGGTTTGGGAGCAGGTTCAGCCCCTTGTGCCACCCGCCCTGGGGCTCTGTGCGTTTGCTGTTTGCCAAGAGGTTTGTTCTGAAGGAGGAGAATCGGGGACAAGAGGGGACGAGTGACCTCCCAGCCCTTCTGGGCACTCATGGGGATGCTGGCATTGGTGATACGTCCTGTGGGACTTGGGCACCGGTGAGCAGCGACAAAAGCTGGTGTTTGAGGGTGACATTTGTGTTCATGCCTCTCTAATGGTCACATTTCCAATTTCACCGGTGTTTTGGTAATTGTCCCCTAATTATACCTTTAATCTCAGTTCGTGCCTGGAATCACAAGGCGAGGGGAGAGGCTACCAACAAGCAATGACCCTTTTGAGGTGTGCTTGGTTTAACTTATTAAAATCAGCCTTGGTGGGTGCTGCTGGCGCTGTCATCAAGCCGCCCGTGTCCTGCACAACTTCTCTGGTCCCAGATGTGGCACCTCCATCCCCCTGGAGAGGCTGGGCTCCCTCCTAACACGAGACAGGAACCCTTCAGGCCAGGCGGGTGATGCTCAGCTGGGTGTGACACCTGGGACTTCTCGCAGCTCTGTGTGACACCTCAGCACACCCGAGGGGGCTGCACCTTCCCCGGGTGCCTCCTGCCCGTCCCAGGCTGCTGCCTGCCTGGGCAATGTCCCTGTCACCTGGCGAGGCGGACTGTGACCTCCGGCAGCTGTCCCCGCGTCAGCCCGGCTGTGTCCCGGCCAGCCGAGACAGTCACTCCTGCCGGGATGCTCAAACCCTGCATTTAGCGGAGCAGCCTCGCTCAGCCCCGCAGCCTCATCCCGGCACAGCAGCTGCGCCCCCCGGCCTGACAGGGGGACCGCTCCCATCGCCCTGCCCGCCTCGGGGGCTCCTTCTCCCCGTGCCGGGAGAGGCTCTTGTCGCTCCTCGGCACACTCCACCGGAGCTGGAAGTGTTCCCTGTACATCGGTGTTTGTGCTGATGCGTGCACAGGAGGCAGGAGCGCTGCAGCGGGGTGTGAAACCTCTGAGCAGGGGGCAGCAGGAGCCGGGGCTGCTGCTTCTGCCTCCCATCAGCGGAAACGCGATCCCGCAGGGGACGGGGTGCGCATGGTGTGAATAATTGCATAAAAGAACATTAAATATACTCTGTGTCTCGGCCCAGCCTGCCCCAGTTCCCACTGCCGCCGCTCCCCATCAGCCTGCTCGGCTCCCGGCAGCTCGGGGTCCCGCAGGGCCGATGCCGCTGGCTGAGCTGCGGTGGGTGCCCGCAGCCGGGGCTGTGTGCTGGGCTCCATCCCGGCTGAACTGGGGCTGTGTGCTGCTCTCCATCCCGGCTGAGCTGGGGCTGTGTGCTGCTCTCCATCCCGGCTGAGCTGGGGCTGTGTGCTGGGCTCCATCCCGGCTGAGCTGGGGCTCTGTGCTGGGCTCCATCCCGGCTGAGCTGGGGCTGTGTGCTGCTCTCCATCCCGGCTGAACTGGGGCTCTGTGCTGGGCTCCATCCCGGCTGAACTGGGGCTGTGTGCTGGGCTCCATCCCGGCTGAACTGGGGCTGTGTGCTGCTCTCCATCCCGGCTGAGCTGGGGCTGTGTGCTGGGCTCCATCCCGGCTGAGCTGGGGCTCTGTGCTGGGCTCCATCCCGGCTGAGCTGGGGCTGTGTGCTGCTCTCCATCCCGGCTGAGCTGGGGCTGTGTGCTGGGCTCCATCCCGCCTGAACTGGGGCTCTGTGCTGGGCTCCATCCCGGCTGAACTGGGGCTCTGTGCTGGGCTCCATCCCGGCTGAGCTGGGGCTCTGTGCTGGGCTCCATCCCGGCTGAGGTGCGAGACACACGCTCCTCCACCCCCGGCCCCGAGCCCGCTCTGCCGGCAGCGGCTCAGTGCTGTGGGCACCTCGGGCTGTGTCCCTGTGTCCCCGTGTCCCTGTGTCCCCGTGTCCCTGTGTCCCCGTGTCCCTGTGTCGCTGTGTCCCTGTGCCGCTGTGTCCCTGTGTCCCTGTGTCCCTGTGTCTCTGTGTCCCCGTGTCCCCGTGTCCCTGTGTCCCTGTGTCCCTGTGTCCCTGTGTCCCCGTGTCCCTGTGTCCCTGTGTCCCTGTGTCCCTGTGTCCCTGTGTCCCTGTGTCTCTGTGTCCCTGTGTCCCTGTGTCTCTGTGTCCCTGTGTCCCTGTGTCCCTGTGTCCCCGTGTCCCCGTGTCCCCGTGTCTCTGTGTCCCCGTGTCCCCGTGTCCCTGTGTCTCTGTGTCCCTGTGTCCCCGTGTCCCTGTGTCGCTGTGTCCCTGTGTCCCTGTGTCCCTGTGTCTCTGTGTCCCCGTGTCCCCGTGTCCCTGTGTCGCTGTGTCTCTGTGTCCCTGTGTCGCTGTGTCTCTGTGTCCCTGTGTCCCCGTGTCCCCGTGTCCCCGTGTCCCTGTGTCCCTGTGTCTCCTGCTGGCCGTGGCAGTGGCTCTGGGAGGTGACACCGCCTGTGGCAGCCACAGCTCTGTGCCTCCGGTCGGGGCACACGAGCTCAGCCGCTCCTCAGGAATTCTTGCCATGTCAATTTGAACAGATCTCCCCTTCGGGGTGAGGAGAAATCTTCCATAAAGGAGGAGCGGCGGAGCGTCCCATCAGCAGCAGGAGCTGCTCTGGGGCGGGGGCTCAGCCCCGCTGGTGGCACAGGGCTGTGACAGCAGTGTCACCTCCCGCGCAGAGCCTGTTCCAGGGCTGTGAAATCCCCGGCTCCGCGCGGCTCCAGCTGAGCACCCAAAGCGAGCAGATGCTCGTGATCTGCAGCTCTCCAGTGCTCCCCTAGCCTGGGATAACAGAACCACAGAACCGTGGGATGGTTTGGGATGGAAGGGACCTTCAAGATACCCAGTGCCACCCCTGCCATGGGCAGGGACAGCTTCCATCCTCCCAGGCTGCTCCAAGCCCTGTCCAGCCTGGCCTTGGGCACTTCCAGGGATCCAGGGGCAGCCACAGCTGCTCTGGGGACCTGTGCCAGGGCCTGGCCACCCTCAGAGGGAGGAATTCCTTCCCAATGTCTGATCTAAGCCTCCTCCCTGTCAGTGTGAAACCATTCCCCTTGTCCTGTCATTCCCTGTCCTTGTCCACAGTCCCTCTCCAGCTCTCCTCAGGGCTGCTCTCCATCCATCCATCATCCATCCATCCATCCATCCATCCATCCATCCATCCATCCATCCATCCATCCATCATCCATCCATCCATCCATCCATCCATCCATCCCTCCATTCTCCTTCCAGTTCGTTCCCAGACTGCTGGGGCGTGATCCGGAGAGCAGGGGGTGCCCTCAGTGATAACTGATAAGTGATAAGTGGTAAGTGCTGTGCTGCAGCTGGGACAGAGCCATTGGAGGCTGCTGCAGGCACAGCCCTCCCTGCACGGATGTGTGCTGTGGGCTGAGGGCAACGCCACCGACCCTGGGCACAATCCAGAGCTGAAAATAGGGGAGTAAAGCCACGGGGGCAGCCCCAGGTGAGTGCCAGGGGGCCGCTGGAGCTCCCTGTCCTTGAGAACGGCGGCAGAGCAGCAGCAGCAGCAGCAGGATGGGCTCTCTCCGGGATTTAATGCAGAAGAGGAAGATGGAAAGCATTGGGTGAGTGGTGAAGCTCGCTGCTGCCACCCATCTCGGGGGCCTTCACATCTTTCTCCTCTTCCCCTCCGAGCTCTCCTTGGCTCCTGGAAGGGCAGAGCCTTGAGGAGCTGGGGTTGTTTGGCATTTGGAATGGCAGGGCCAGATGGACTTGGGGTTGTTTAAAAGCTCCGATTTTTCTCTATCAACGCGTTTTGTGCTTTGAGCCAGGTTTGGGGAGCCGGGGAAGGTGAGGCTGTTCCATGGCCAGGGTGACCATGTGAGTGGCTCAGGGACACGGAGCAGCTTGCCCGGCTCTGAGCCCAGGGAGCAGCTTTGGGCCAGGAGCCGGCTCCTGCTCCCGGGGCCGGAGGGGCAGCGACACCACAGCCTCAGACAGAGGAGTCCCACGGGTTGCCTGAGGCAGGGGAGTGAGGAGGGCCTGGAGCAGCTGCCTGCCGTGTCCTGGCTGCTTTTGGTGCTGTCAAAGCCCGAAGTGATGCGTGACAGACGAGATGCAGCCTCCCCTGTCCCTGCCCCAGCTGCTCCCAAACACAGCGGGCAGGGCGAGCGGGGATGGCTCTGGGGCTCTGGGCACCTCAAAAGGGCAGCTTTTATTTCTTGGAAGGGGAAGATGGGACTGGTGTTGCTCATTCGTTCACCAGCGAAGTTCTGTCCTGATGCTCTGTCTGCAGGAGAGTTCCTTCTTCTTCCCCCAAAAAAAACCTAGGAGTGAAACTATGGTGCTACTCCCGAATATCGCTCTCCCCATCTGGGGCGTTGGAGCTGCTCCCCGGGGCTGCTTCCCTCCCGCAGATGGTGAGGAGGCGGCGCTGCCTCCAGCAGGCTCAGGAGCTAAATCCGGCCCTGCTGGCTCGCTCGGAACCGGCCCGGAGCCGCAGCCCCGGGCAGGGGGAGCCAGCGGGGAGGAGAGCGCGGAGCGGCGGCTCCGGGATGCCCGCGCCTCCCTCCCAGCAGCGCTGCACTCCCGGCGATAAACAGGCTGTGATGGATCCAGGCCCTTTTAACACATCGGCTGAAAACTTCAAATATTTATACCGGGAAGATGTGACAGAAGTATAGATATATTTTAAAAAGGCAGGTGCTGGAGTGGCAGTCATGTATTTGAACTTCAAATACTTCCCTTCAAATCTATGCTATAAAAGAGGAAGAACGTAATAAATTTAATATCGCTTTTTCAGGGAAAACAACCTGCCGAGCCTCCTCCCAGGCTAAATGTGCTTTAAAGATTGACTGTGCAGCTGTAATAACTATTGATGAACTGTAAACATGAAAAGATCTCCCTGCTCCCGGCCTGTCAGGAGCATTAGGGTGGAAATGCTCTGCGCTCCGCTCTGGCATGACTCACCGAGGCCTCGGCAAATGTGTTTATTTGTAAAGATCCTTATTTCAGAAATAGTGACCTTTTTAATGCCTCGTGCAGCGAGCTCGGAAATTCCAAATTGCCTCTTGGCGACTGGCTCTTCTCACTGCAGCTCTGGCAGTGCTTTTCATGGCCATTTACATATTTTTAGCCTGGATATTCTGCGCCGTGGGGCTCCTTTGGAGAATGATTTGCTTTTCGCAGCCCTGGGCTGGCAGTGCTGTGCTGAGGGCATGGAGGGGCTCACTGCCCAAGGGCACCTCCACACCCCCTGCCCTGAGCCCTCTCTTTGCGGGATGGGTTTGGTAACAAACACGGAGCACGCTGGTGATCGCGAGTTTAAGCAGCTGCTTCACCTTGAAATAGGGAATATTAAGGGTGGGCAGGCCCTGGCACAGGTGCCCAGAGCAGCTGGGGCTGCCCCTGGATCCCTGGCAGTGCCCAAGGCCAGGCTGGACAGGGCTGGGAGTACCTGGGGCAGTGGGAGGTGTCCCTGCCATGGCAGGGATGGCACTGGATGGGCTCTGAGGTCTCTTGTAGCCCAGGCCACTCTGGAGTTCTGAGCTGATTCCATGAATGAAGCAGTTTGTCCGGGCTGGATGTCCCTCCTGGCCCTGCCACTGACCTCACTGCGGGTCCCCATCACCGCCCTGGCTGCACCAAGCACGTGTGAGCAGTGTCCTTGTCCCTCTGCCAGTGCCTGTGCCCTCGCTCCGAGGCCCTGCTGGTGCCAGCCCAAGCCCCCGGAGTGGCACAGGGGACACAGGGGTGGCAGAGCAGCGTCTCAGCCTCTCCAGCCTTCCCGGGGCACCATTCCACAGGGCTGGAATTGCTCAGCCGGCTCTTTCCGCCCTCCGTGGGCTGGCAGTGCGCTGCAGGAGAGATGCTGTGCCTGTGATGGGTGGTGGAACATTTCTGGGGCTGTGAGTAACGCTGCTGCCGCGGTGTTTGGCGGCGGGCGGTGGCACTGCTCCTTTCTGCTGCTGCTCAGCCCAATGCACCGGGCAAGGACGTTTGGATGCTTTTCCGCTGTCTGTTCGAGCTTTTATCACTGCTCCACAATTCCAAGTCGCTGATTTATATTCAGAGTTATGAATATCTCCTTTCTTCTCTTTGTTGGGCCTGTTTTTATTTTTATAGCTGTTTGCTTATTAGCCAGGCAGTTTCCAAAGCAGTGCAAACTCCCGTCATGGTGATGGGTTTTCGGGCAAAACACTCTTAAATCATTCTCTGTACACACTTGTGCTTTTATGCTTAAATCCATTCTCCTAAGTGATTTGGCTTATAATTGTTTTCTGCTCTGTGAATTGACCTCTCAAAGCACCAGGAGCCTGTGCTGGTGCCTCGGACTTGCCTCTGTGTGCCCATAAGAAACATAATCAAGCCATGATTGCTTGGACTTGAGCAGCAACTAGTTTTTAATTCTGTGATCCATTCCCCTTCAGCTGTCAACACGGAGTCGAAAATAGCACTCCCCTGTGCTGGATGCCACGCTTCACAGCTATGAAATTGTCATTTATAGGTTTTTAGAAATTCAGAGGACATTTTAATACCGGTGAAGTGAAACCTCCAGCTCCCCATCATAATGCAGCTTCTCTCCTCCTCAGTATAAATAGGTGCTTAAGCAGCCTGGGGATGATCCGGCCTGTGCCGAGCTCGGGGTGGGAGCAGACACAGGAGCACACACAACCTCAGAATCTCTTGGTCTGAATTACTTCTTCAAGCACAGGATCCCAGGTTTTACACTCTTGACTCTTGGTTTCCCCTGGTCCCAGCTGGGCAGGTTTTGTCCCCAGTGTTCTAGACACGAAACCTGCGGGTCAAACTCACTCCTACAAATGAGTGTGTCTGGATCTGTCTGTTAATTAATTATCCAGCCGGATATTGGGATCACGGGATCACAGAATGGTTTGGGATGGAAGAGACCCTAAAGACCAGGGCTGGGCTGGGAGCTCCTGCCAGCTCCAGGCAGCTCTTGGAGAGGTGGGAAGGGGAGGAGGGGGATGAGCCCCCTTTGCCAAACGGGCACAGAGCTCCCACCCTGCAGGACAGACCCGACGTCCCCAGACCCTGCTGGAAAAAGATGTGGGATCCAGGAATCTCCCCGAGCTCAGCTGGCCACCCCCATTGCCATCAGCCAAAGAGGAGGCTGGAGGGAAAACCCTAAATCATCAGTTAACCCAAGGAAATCCAAAATGTTCATTAACCAGGGAGAGCGGGATCCTGCTCCAGCTGCACCGAGAGAGGTCCCGGTGCCCCGGGCTCTGGGATGCTCAGCTGGGGCCAGGCCTCCTCCTCTGCCCAGCTCTTCCCATCAATGTCTCCAAGAAGGCAAACAAGCCAAAGATCATTTTTTTATATAATTGCCAGAATTGTATTAATTTAAACAGATAAACTCAATCAGTGAAGCTCATTAATTTCTAGCACATGGCTTATTTACGCTGATTCCGGCTGCTCCAGCGCTCATTGCGCTCTCATAGGAATGTCAATTACCTTTTAAAATAAAAATCAATGTTTATCCACTGTTAAAGATAAAACATGAAATGATTTCCTAAGACACGCTGATGAGCGCTCCCCTCCCCAGTGTGACCCGAGGGCGCTGCTGCCCATGGCCACGTGCCAGGGAGGGGACGGCACAGGGGGGCACCCGGAGCCCCCCACCCTGCACCCTCCTGCCCCATGGCTCCTTCCCGAGCCCCCACTCACCCCCCTGCCCCATGGCACCTCCCCGAGCCCCCCACCCTGCACCCCCCTGCCCCATGGCAGCACCTCCCCGAGCCCCCCACCCTGCACCCCCCTGCCCCATGGCAGCACCTCCCCGAGCCCCCCACCCACCCTCCTGCCCCATGGCTCCTTCCCGAGCCCCCCACCCACCTGAGCCCCTGCACCCCCCTGCCCCATAGCAGCACCTCCCCGAGCCCCCCACCCACCCCCCTGCCCCATGGCAGCACTTCCCCGAGCCCCCCACCCTGCACCCTCCTGCCCCATGGCTCCTTCCCGAGCCCCCCACCCACCCTCCTGCCCCATGGCACCTCCCCGAGCCCCCCACCCACCTCAGCCCCCCACTCACCCCCCTGCCCCACGGCTCCTCCCCGGGCCCGCTGCTCTCCTGCCACAGCTCCAGCCATGGGGAAGGCCAGCGGGAGGAAGGCCGGGAGGATGCAGGGAGGAAGGAAGCTCAGGAGAGCGTGGGGGGAGCCCCTGGAAGCAGCTCCAGAGCGTTACCTGATTACTTTTCTAATGAGGAAAAATGAGAAAACCCTCAGAGCAAAGGGCTGGAAATTACCCATCAGCTGCAAACTTTTTTTTTTTCCTCCTCTATTATTCAGAATTGTTTTGCTTTTCTGAACTGCCTTGTGTAGGTTGCACCAACCCCACGGATTCCAGAATGGGAGATGATGAGTCACTGTCAAAATGTAGAATTTTTATTTTTCCCTTCTTTTTGCTGCTAACACTGCTGAGGGAGTGCAGTCCCGGAGCCACGCGGAGCTGCCAGCCCAGCCGAGCCGGGAGCGCCGGGCTGTGCCCTGCGGGCTGTGCCCACCGGGCTGTGCCTGCTGAGCTGTGCCCACCGGGCTGTGCCCGCCGGGCTGTGCCCCCCGGGCTGTGCCCACCGGGCTGTGCCTGCCGGGCTGTGCCTGCTGAGCTGTCCCTGCCGGGCTGTGCCCCCCGGGCTGTGCCCACCGGGCTGTGCCTGCCGGGCTGTGCCCACCGGGCTGTCCCTGCCGGGCTGTGCCTGCCGGGCTGTGCCCACCGGGCTGTGCCCACCGGGCTGTGCCTGCCGGGCTGTGCCTGCCGGGCTGTCCCTGCCGGGCTGTGCCCACCGGGCTGTGCCTGCCGGGCTGTGCCTGCCGGGCTGTGCCCACCGGGCTGTGCCTGCCGGGCTGTGCCCACCGGGCTGTGACCGCTGGGCTGTGACCGCTGGGCTGTGCCTGCCGTGTCCCCCGGGGGATGCCCGGTACCGGCACCTCCTGCTCCCCTCACCCCTCCAGCCTGGGGGTGCCCAGGGGCTCTGTGCGCCTGCCAGGTGTGCTCAGGTGTGCCCAGGTGTGTGCCCAGGTGTGCCCAGGTGTGCTCTGTGTGCCTGCCAGGTGTGCCCAGGTGTGCTCAGGTGTGCTCAGGTGTGCCCAGGTGTGCTCAGGTGTGCTCAGGTGTGCTCAGGTGTGCCCAGGTGTGCTCAGGTGTGCTCAGGTGTGTGCCCAGGTGTGCCCAGGTGTGCTCAGGGGCTCTGTGCCCCTGCCAGGTGTGCTCAGGTGTGTGCTCAGGTGTGTCCAGGTGTGCTCAGGTGTGCTCAGGTGTGTGCCCAGGTGTGTTCAGGGGCTCTGTGCCCCTGCCAGGTGTGCCCAGGTGTGCTCAGCTGTGCTCAGGTGTGCTCAGCAGTGCTCAGGTGTGCTCAGATGTGCCCAGGTGTGTTCAGGTGTGCCCAGGTGTGCCCAGGTGTGTGCTCAGGTGTGCTCAGGTGTGCCCAGGTGTGCTCAGATGTGTGCCCAGGTGTGCCCAGGTGTGCTCAGGTGGGCTCATGCTGGCCTCCCCTTGGCCACCACAGCCGAGCCACCTCTGCTGCCTCCTCGCTCCTGCATTCCTTTCATCTGATTTGGGTTTTTCCACTGGTGGGGTTTTTTTAATGTATAAAAACAGGGAAGAATGTCCTTCAGAGCAGGCTTTTGTGTGTAGGTGCCTGTGCTGAGCCACCCTCCACCAGCGCAGAGAGGGGGAGAGGGTGTGAAATGGAGCCGGATTCCAGCGGGGGAAGCTGGTGTGGGGCTGCTGGGGCGATGGGGATGTGCTGCGGGAGAGCTCAGTCCTGCTGAGGAGGAGGAGGAGGATTCCTCCCACCGCCAGGTGTTGAGGAGCCCAGCGCCCATCCCAGGCTCTCGGCTTTGCCCTCATCCCTCCGCTCTGCAGGGGACTGGGGACCAACAGAGCGTGTGAGGCGGCAGGAACTGAGGAGCCAGAGCTGGTGGGATGGCAGGGACAGCTCCCCTGGCTCCCCTGGCTCCCCTGGCTCCCCTGGCTCCCTGCCCTGGTCCTTGTCCTCAGCTCCAGCGGGGCTGGTCCTTTCTGCAGACCCAGGGCCTGGAGCCATCCCACCCGCCTGCTCTGAGGCTCGGTTTAGCTGCTGTGTGCCTTTGAACTCGGGCTCTGTTGAAAATTTGCTGATGCAGGAGGCAAACGAGGTTCTGGGGGGTGGCTGAGGCTCACCCCAGCCTTCCCAGGGCCACAGGAGATGCTCGGAGCCGCCGAGCCCCGGGCAGGGGCCGCGGGGTGCCGGCCGTGGCTCAGGCAGAGCCCAAAGCCCGGAGCTCTGCAATCTCACAGCAGGGACCTCGTGCAGAGAGTTTCAGGATCCCTGCAGAGCCTGGAGCTGGGGAAGGGAAGGAATACGGATGAATTTCGTTCCATCTCTCCAAGCATCTGGGAGGTGGGTGGGAGGTAAAAAAAGATGAGCCCTGAAGTTTTAATTCCTCGGAGATATTTAGGTATCTTGCTCTTGTTAGTCAGGGAGTGCAGAGCCTGAGCATCTCTGGGATTGTGCAGCAGGTTCCTTCCTACCCCAGCACTTCCCAGCTCAGCTCCCACCTCTGGTTCTCCAAAATATTAATTTTCAGAGACCATAATGGCCCTCCACGTCCTTCAGATGGGCTCAGTGTCCTTAGGAAGGCCATTACTGGAAACCACAGCTTGGGAGATAACTCACTTGGATTTGTCAGGAGGAGCAGAGAGCTGAGGGCTGGAATGTGACCTTGACTCTTGAGCCACGAGGAGGGGAACAGGGAATTTTGTTCTCATTTAAGGGTGGTCTCAGCTCGTCCTCCTCAGGGTGTTCCTTTGCACACACCAGTAGCACCCAGGACGGTGCCTGGAAAACTGCTCCACCTGATGAAAATAATGAGGTTTTAACACCGTAACTGGAGCTCTTTATTCTTCTGGCTCGTCGGGCTGGGATCGATATTCTTGGCTGTATTTCCACCACTGCAACCGTATTTCCCTCACAACGCCCTCCCCGTCCCCCCAGCCCTCCCTGGGGAAAAGGGCTCTGAGAGGAAAACAGCCTGAGATGGAATCAGTTCATTGCCTGTCCATGAGCCGATAAACGCGGGGCGGGAGCTGAGCGCACGGAGAGCCGGGGGGGCACGAACGCTGCGGGCTGGGGGATCCGGGGGTCCGGGGCTCCGGGGATCCGGGGATCCGGGGCTCCGGGGATCCGGGGATCCGGGGCTCCGGGGATCCGGGGATCCGGGGGCTCTCACAGACTCCGCGGGGTGCAAACAGCCCCGGCCCGGGCACGGGCTCTGCCCTCCTAAGCTGCGGCCGCAGGGTGCGGGTGCCATCGCTGCCGGGGGAGTTGGGTGTCACCCCCCGAGGGCAGGGCCCGGCGGGCACCCCGCGGTCCCATTGCGGGCACACACAAACCCCTGGGAGGTTTCCAGCTGCAGGGGATTCCCTGGACTGAGGTGGGACCGATCCATGGAGAGTTTGAGCTGCAGCTGCGTGGGGCTGGGGCACAGCCTGCTCTGCTCCTGCCGGAGGGTGAGCAGGGAGGTGACACCGGCTGGTGGCACCAGGTGATGGCACCAGGCGATGGCTCCTGCCCGATGGCACCGGCTGGTGGCACCAGGCGATGGCTCCTGCCCGATGGCACCAGGCGATGGCTCCTGCCCGATGGCACCAGGCGATGGCACCGGCTGGTGGCACCTGCCCTGTGGCTCCTGCCCTGTGGCTCCTGCCCGGTGGCACCGGCTGGTGGCACCTGCCCGGTGGCACCTGCCCTGTGGCTCCTGCCCTGTGGCTCCTGCCCGGTGGCACCGGCCGCTGGCAGAGCTGGCGCTGCTCGCCCTCAGGAGGGGACAGGCAGCTCTGGTTCTCCCAGCACAGCCCCGGGCCGGGCCCGGGCAGGGAGCTGTGGCCATGGGCCAGCTCGGCTCGCTGGGATCCGCAGCAGCAGGAGAGGAATCGCCTGAGCTCCGAGACAGCCGAGCCGGGGCCTTGGGCAGCACCGCCCGCGCTGGCGCTCGGCGGCCGCGGGTGAATCGAACGTGGGGCTGTGATTCAGGCTCCCAGCACCGAGCCAGGCACGGGCAGCGGCTGCCAAAGGGCTCGGGAGCGGGGTGGGATGCGCTGGAACCGGCGGCCTGGCGTTCTCCGGGCCGGGACAGCCCAGAGCCGGCAGCGGCTCACCCCGAGCCCGTGCCGGTGTCCTTCACCCAGGCCCGGAGAGGAGCACACGGAGCTGTGTCTGCTGTGCCTGGGGGACGGGGACCCGCTGGCCCAGGATGTGACACATGTGTCCCCAGCCGGGACCCCGAGCAGCTGCCTCGGCCAGCCCTGGAGCCATTTCCAGCCGCAGCTCCCAGGGGCAGGATTCCCTCCCTGGGGAGCACCTTGGAGGTCAGAGGGGGTTTTTGGGAGTGCAGCCTTGTCGTGGCGTGTGTTTGGAGGCTGAAGTTGTGTGTCAGGTGGCTCAGCATTGCCATGACGACGAGCATCCTTTGGTGATCAGGGGGAGTAAAGGAGACAGAATAAATGTCAGAGTGTGAATGGATGCTGCGGGGCCGGGGCTCCCCCGTGCCGGCCCAGCCCGGGGCTCCATCGGGGCAGCCCCGCTCCAGCACTGCCGGGTGGCTGCCGAGCAAAGGCGCTCGTGGGGGGCAGCTCTGGGGGGCGTGGGGCAGGGTCTGCTGGCTCTGGGCACTCCGAGAAGGTGGGAGGAAGCCCAGAGCTGGGAGGAGGAGGAGGCTGGGGGCTGTGCTGTGGAGCCGGTGTCCTCACCGCGCCCAGTGCATCCCCTTCTCCCACAGTTCCCAAAGCAACGGGAGCAGGCGATTCTCCCTCGGATGCTGTGTCTCCCTCTGGGTGACAGCTTGCCTCCTCCAGAGCTTCATCTTCAGGCTCTAATTGATGCCTGTCGTGCGGCTCAGCTCCCCCAGCGCAGCCTGGGAGCGTGCCACCAGGCAGGACACCCTGCGGGCCGCCTCGTCCTGTCCGGACCCTGCTCCCTGGTGACTTGTCCCTCCTGAGGACAGACGGGATGGAGCCAGCATGACCTGAGCACGTGCTCTAGAGCCAGGATGCCGAGGGGGGTGCTCTTCTGGGGAGATGTTGCAGCTCCTTCCCCCTCTCCCTGTCCCTTCTGCTCCAGAGCAGTCCCACGCTGTGCCTCAGTGTCCCCAGTTAGAACATGAAGGCCCCTGGGCTGCTGCACATCCTGCACAGAGCAGGGTCCTGAGCATTTCCTGGCTTCTGTCTCCCCAGGAACCTTCCGAGGAGTGTGCAAGAAAATCGACCACTTCCCTGAGGATGCAGACTACGAGCAAGACACAGCCGAGTATCTCCTCCGTGAGTCTGCTCGCCTGTGGCACGCGTGCCCTGGGCCCCCTCACCCTGCAGGGCACCCCCTCCCCGTCAGCAGCAGGAGGGGAGGGGTCACGGCCCCCCGGGCTCTCCTGCAGCACCAGGACCCTCTGGTTTACCCGTGCCACACGCAGACAATGCGTTAATGTCACACTGGCCCTCGCCGAGCCCACTGCCGCTCCCAGCAGCTGCTGCACGGCCTGGGTCTCTTGGTGTCCCCCTGGGGATGGGGACCCCGCAGGTCAGAGCTGTGGCAGCACAGGGACACGTCTCGTGCTGCTGTCCCTGTCCCCCGAGCCTCCAGCCAGGCTGGATCTGCCGGGGAGCACAAGGAGCGCTGCCAGGTGCTCTGCAGGTGGAGACAGAGGGAAATGGAACTGGCAGGTTTCCTGGGAAAAGTGGGTCCTCCTGTCTCAGGGGCCAGCAGAGCTTCAGGGCAGAACCCCAGGCTTTCACATGGAATCCCAGAATGGCCCAGACTGGAAGGGACCTTAAATCCCAGCCTGGTCCACTTCCCTACATGGATCAGCTTCCAAAATGACAGTAGAGAGTAATGAAAGCAGCAGATCACTACCTGCTGCACCAAAAATACACTGTGCCTTGGCTTGGGCTCTCATCCCTCCATTAGGGCCGTTATTAAAGCAGAGAAATACAGAGAAGCTCCATTAAAATTCCACTCCTGGGGGCTTTAAAATAGACTTTTTACTTTAAATGTGAGAGGGGGTGGGAGAACTTCAGCGCTAATCTAGTAAAACTGCAAAGCCGTTTCATTAAAGTCGCTCTCCTCTCTGCTGGGTGAGCAGAGGTGTGGAAATGTGAGAGTTCAGAGCAACAGCTGGATGAGCAACAGCTGGATGAGCAGCTCAGTCAGGGGGTTGGGGCTGAGCACCAGGCCATGGGCACGGGGCCCTTCTCCCGGGATTCCTTCCAGCCCCAGCAGCCCAGGGAGAGCCCAGGGCTGCCGTGTGCCCCCCTGGTGCTGCTGTTTGGAGGTGCAGAGGTTGGGGTGAGCCCTCAGCGGTCTGGCACACACAAGTGGCTCTGCATGTCGGGGGTGTCATTTGTGCCCAGCCTCTGTCACGGTGCCTGGCACACGCTGACACTGAGGGGACAGTGCCCCTCGTCCCCAGGAGCACCCTCAGCCAGCCTTGGCACTGCTGTGCTTCCCCCTGACAGAGGGGAAATTCAGGTGATTTATTCAGAGGAAATCCTTCCCTGGCAGGGTGGGAAGGCCACAGGGTGCCAGAGAAGCTGGGGCTGCCCCTGGATCCCTGGCAGTGCCCAAGGCCAGGGTGGAAAGGGTTTGGATCAAGCTGGGATATGGAAGGTGGAAGATGTCCCTGCCCACGGCAGGAGGTGGCACTGGGTGGTTTGAAGATCCTTTCCAACCCAAACCATTCCAGGACTCCGTGACAAGCAGGGGACTCATGGTGGGGACCGGTGCTGGGTCTCCCCATCCATCCTGGCAGCACAGGGGGTGCCCCTGCATGATCCCCAGCTGCTGGTGCTGGTGCAGGGGGTGCTGGGGGCTGATCCTGCCCCTTTCCCTGTCCCACAGGTGCAGTGAGAGCATCCAGCATCTTCCCCATCCTCAGCGTGGGGCTGCTGTTCTTCGGGGGTCTGTGTGTGGCCGCCAGCGAGTTCTACAAGAGCAAACACAACGTCATCCTCAGCGCCGGCATCTTCTTCGTCTCTGCAGGTAGGAGCCGCCCAGGGGGCTCGTCCAGCCTGGGGGGACACGGGGGAGCAGGAGGTGGGCTGTGGGTCCTCCCAGGCTGTCAGCACAGAGACATCTGAGGTTTGAGAGATGTTCCAGCCCTGTGGGAAAATCCCCACAGCAGGAAAAATCCATCAGGGGTCCCTGGCCATGGTCACTGTGCCGGACAGGGCTCCAGGGTGCAGCCATTCCCCTGGGACAGGGACTCCTCAATCCCCGGACAGACAGTGGGCACTGTGCCAGCAGCTGCAGGACCAGGCAGAGGGGCTGCCACAGCTCCACGCGGAAATCACTCTTTGGAGAGGCTGTTCCTGCTGGATTACTCATTTCTCTGTGTCGTTCACCAACGCTTCCCCTGATTATTGCGTGACAATGGCTTTGTCTCAAGGAACCGCTCTATTTTGTGTTTTTCTTCTCCCCACAAAAAGACAAATGACTCTCCCTCCTTGGCTGGCAGGAGCTGCTGATGCAGATGAGAAAACAGCGGAGAGAACATAATCGATTCATTAAGTAAATCTGGGAATGCAGCAGCCTCTCCCCAGCCTGCAGCACGGCCCCGCGGCTGCTGGTGGGGCACAGGCTGCCCCTGTCCCAAACAAAGCCTCAGGACTCCAGCAGAAATGGAAAGACAGAGCCATTGCAGCTTCCCTGTGCTCCCAGGGCCGTGCTGAGCTGGGGTTCATGCTGGGGGGATTCCCCCTGTGCCCCTCAGGTTGGCTCTGCTGCTGCTGGGCTCCCGCATTCACTGCTCGGCAAAGCAAAGCACAATCCGCTCCTGAAATGTCCCTTTTCTAGACAGAACAGCGGTTATTCCTCCTTCCTTTCTGGTTCCCAGGAACACACAGGAGTAAGGGAATGTGTAAGGGAATGTAAAGGTATCCTGGCAGGTCGGCAGAGGTCTGCAAGGGGATTTGGGCCGAGTGTGCTGGCACAGGGGGTGGTGCCCCATGGGCACACGCCCTCCCATCCACTGCTGCCCCCCAGCTCAGCGCCTGTCCCGCTTGTCCCCGCCGCAGGTCTCAGCAACATCATCGGGATCATCGTCTACATCTCGGCCAACGCGGGCGACCCGGGCCAGAGCGACTCCAAGAAGAGCTACTCCTACGGCTGGTCCTTCTACTTCGGAGCGCTGTCCTTCATCATCGCCGAGATGGTGGGGGTGATCGCCGTGCACATGTACATCGAGAAGCACCGCCAGATCCGCGCCCGGTCGCACTCGGAGCTGCTGAAGAAGTCGGCCTTCACCCGCCTCCCCCCCTACAGGTACCGCTTCCGCCGGCGGTCCAGCTCCCGCTCCACCGAGCCCCGCTCCCGGGACATGTCGCCCATCAGCAAAGGCTTCAGCACCATCCCCTCCACCGACATCTCCATGTTCACCCTCTCCAGGGATCCCTCCAAGGTTACCATGGGGACGCTGCTCAACTCGGAGCGGGACCACGGTTTTTTACAGGTCCATAACTCCATCCCCAAAGAGTTCAAGGAGTCTTTGCACAACAACCCGGCCAACAGACGAACCACGCCGGTCTGAGGCGGGCCGGGCCGTGGGCAGGCTGCATGGCATCACCCTCGTGACGGTGTAACCTGTGAAACCCCGTTTTTAAGGACAAACCCAGAGGCTCCCCGTGGCCCTGCTGGTTTTTCGCTCCTGAAATGCCACCGGCCGGGCCCGGCTGCCGCGCCCGCTGTGGGAGCGGGACCCCCGGCGGGGAGGGGACCCTGGCCCCGGTGCCCTGCGGACTGAGCGGGCTCCAACCCCCCGGGACAGCGGCTTCCCGAGATCTCCATCGTTCGTGTGATCATAACCGCAGTGTTCCCATAGCTGTGTGTCCATGGAAATGCTGGCGATAGCCCTGTCTGTGAGAACCCTTAACCCGGTAGTTACACTTAAGTGGAATCGCCTGGAAGTCCGGAGCTGGAAGCACTGAGTTAGTGCCGGAGCGATGTCGGTGTTCCGAACCCCTTTCCCTGTCGTGCTGGATGGAGTGCTCGGGCTGGGTTCCTCTATGGCGTTTCGTGCATGCATTAAATAGCTTGGAATTCAATTTTGTCATGTCGGGTTGGAAGAAACATCCTTTTGCAATTTTCTGTGGTCTCGAAAGGGCTTATTCCCTCCCTCCCCTCCCTCCCCTCCCTCCCCTCCCTCCAGGCCATGAAAGGACTCAGGAGCAGAATTACTCCAGTGACTGGTAGCAAGTATCCAGCGTTTAATTCACCTCTAATGTTGCAAGAAAATGAATTCCTTCCCTACAGCTGATACACACGCAGTCAGAGGTGACTGTCTGGGCACAGCCGAGGGGGCGACGCGCGACCGTGGTGCTGCGGGAGCGGCTGCAGCGGCGGGCGGATGGGGTGTGATTCCCTAATGGCTGGGAGATCCGTGAGAAAAACAATAAAATTGTCCGGTTTGGCAAGTTCCTTGGCTGGATAGGTCGCACTGCCCTGCGGTGGGCGCTGGAGAATGGCGCAGCGTGGCCGGCAGGGAGGAGGGAGCTCAGTCTGGGACTGCCAGGAGTGCGTGAGCAGACCGAGGCTCGGCTTTAAACTCTCCCAGTGGAGCAGAGCTCGTCTAAGCGGAGGCAGCTTTGAAGCAGTTGCTCTGTGGTGATGTGTCACTTCATTGAAATCTTATTTAACCTTCTGGCAGAAGTGGCAGATTCCCGGAGGGTCCCCGGGGCTGCTGTGGGGCCAGCAGGGCTCTCACTCACCCCGCTCTCGGCACAAGGGGAACATCGGGTGTGCAGCGTGTGAGTCTGGGCAGCCTCGCCCTGGCCCTGCTGCCCAAAGTCAGAGCGCGGCTGCTCACGGACACATCCCAACCCTTCCCGGGAATAGCGGCCAGGCCGCCGGGAAACCTGGCAGGGGAGCTCTGCTGGAGTGAAATCCTCCCTGGAGCTCCACAAAAAGCCTCAGCAGGGGCTGCCTGTCCCGCAGGCTGCAGGCGCTTTCTCACAGAATCACAGAACCCTTTGGGTTGGAAGGGAGCTCTCATCATTCCAAGGGTGGGGACACATCTGGACACATCTGGACACATCTGTCCCAGGCTGCTCCAAGTCCTGTCCAGCCTTGGACACTTCCAGGGACCCAGGAGCAGCCACAGCTCCTCTGGGCACCTGTGCCAGGGCCTGCCCACCCTCCCAGGGAGAACTGCAACTCCCTCACCCTTATTTGCTACTATTGGAAAGGGGGCTGTTCGAGAAGGCTGATTCAGATGCTAATTAGGCCTCTTAATTGCCGTAGTTGCTGATTGCCTGTGTTAAAAACAGTCAAAGGAGAGTTGCACCCCCATCTTAGGGCAATATTTTAAAGCAAAGCAGTGAAAGGGCTGGCGGTGCTAAACACGGGGAAGGATGGAGTGGAATAGTTCGGCTGGAAGGGACCTGCAGTGTCCATCTCGAACTTCCCGAACAATCGGTTTTGATTGTGGCTGACCAAAAGCTAAACCAGGGCCTTAAGGGCCCAGCCCAAATCCCTTTTTAACCCTGCCATGCGTGGGGCACGGAGCCGGCTGCAGGCAGGGTCTGGCACCCTGGGGACACAGAAACGCTGTTTGTTTGTGCTCGGGGGGGCAGAGCCGGCAGTGATTGAAGGTGTTTACTGCCACGTGTAATGTCTTCCCTTTCTGCCGATGTCTTTCCCCTGGAAGAGAAAATCGATACCCAGGCTAAATCTGGAGGCTTCAATATTTCTCAGAGAAGTGCAAATCAATATGGATTTCTTAACAAGTTTAATTTCAATACCTGAACGCGCACATTCTTCCCATTTCCTGACCTTTCCAATCCCCGGGGGAGGAGGATTAAAAAGATTTGTTCAAATTCAACGAATTGAATCAGCAAATGCCCCATTACCTTGTTTTCTTTCTGCCAGACCTTGATAAACAGTACGATAGCCCATGGTGTCGGCCGGGCACGGTGCCCGCAGCGGGGACAGAGCAGCCCGGGGTGCCGGGGCCACCCCGACATTCCCCCGCTCCCTTCTCCGAGTGCCAGCGGCCCCACGTCCCACCCGTGAGCCCGATCCCCCCCGTGCTCTGCGCCGCCTGATTTATGGTGCTGCAGTGCTCTATATTTATCCTACAATGGCTTTGTGCAGCGTTAGATCATCGGGGGAGCACCGTAAACACTGCGAAACCAGCGCGGGCGGCTGGCCCCGAGCGGCCAGGGAACAAGGCTTGGGGACACCCCGTCCCTGCCCTCGGAACGATCCCGAGGAGCGGAGAGCGAGGATCCATCCCGAACCTCGGGGATCTGCTGGGCCAGCGCCGGCTCCAGCAGCGGCTGCACGGCGGGCTCACCCCCAGCTCCCCGCAGCTGGAGCAGAACCGGCCACGGTGGGCGCTCGGCCCGGGGCTGCTGCTGCTGCTGCTGCTGCTGGTGCTGGTGCTGGTGCTGGTACTGGTGCTGGTGCTGGTACTGGTGCTGGTACTGGTACTGGTGCTGGTGCTGGTGCTGGTACTGGTGCTGGTGCTGGTGCTGGTGCTGGTACTGGTACTGGTGCTGGTGCTGGTACTGGTGCTGGTGCTGGTGCTGGTGCTGGTACTGGTGCTGGTACTGGTACTGGTGCTGGTGCTGGTGCTGGTGCTGGTGCTGGTACTGGTGCTGGTACTGGTACTGGTGCTGGTGCTGGTACTGGTGCTGGTACTGGTGCTGGTGCTGGTACTGGTACTGGTGCTGGTACTGGTGCTGGTGCTGGTACTGGTGCTGGTACTGGTGCTGGTGCTGGTACTGGTACTGGTGCTGGTGCTGGTACTGGTACTGGTGCTGGTGCTGGTACTGGTGCTGGTGCTGGTGCTGGTGCTGGTACTGGTGCTGGTACTGGTACTGGTGCTGGTGCTGGTACTGGTGCTGGTACTGGTGCTGGTGCTGGTACTGGTACTGGTGCTGGTGCTGGTGCTGGTACTGGTGCTGGTGCTGGTGCTGGTGCTGGTACTGGTGCTGGTACTGGTACTGGTGCTGGTGCTGGTACTGGTGCTGGTACTGGTGCTGGTACTGGTGTTGGTGCTGGTGATGCTGGTACTGGTCCTGATGCTGGTACTGGTGCTGGTACTGGTACTGATGCTGGTGCTGGTACTGGTGCTTGGTCTGGTGCTGGTGCTGGTGTTGGTCCTGGTCCTGGTACCGGTGCCGGTGCAGCCCTGCAGACACAGAGCTCTCTCTCTCTCTCTCTCCCTCTCTCTCTCTCTGTCTCTCTCTTTCTCTCTCTGCCCGGGGCAGCTAGAGTCCGCTCCCAGTCCCGGCTGGGCTCTCGCTGTGCCGGTCCCGGGGCTGCCGCTCCCGTTCGCCTCCCAAGGGAGAGGTTTAATTGCTGTGTTGGTGCTGTGATGACAAACCCGGCGGGGAAGCGCTGTCAGCCTGCGGGAGCTGCTGCTGGCACCGAGCCGCCGAGGGGAGATGGCAGCTGGGTCCTGGCTGCAGCGCACAGCTTCGCCTTTCGCCGCTTTTCCCTAATTCCACATCCACATCAGGACAAATGCGCTGCCCTCTCCGCTGTTCGCTGCAAGGGAAGCTCCCTAGTCCCTATTCCTGCGGGCTGTTCCTTCCTCAAAATCATCCTTTGTCCTTTCAGGGTTTGATTTTTTGGGGGATTTTCACTCTGCCGTAGCTCATGGGAGTCTGGGTAAGGCCGAACCGTTTAAATGGTGTGTTGATTATTTACTTGATGGACAGTAATGGTTTCTGTGGTGCCATTACTACCTGTCATCTAAATCCAAACGCTGAGGTGCTGTAAAGGGCAGCCTTTCACTGGGGGCTGGAATAGCTTCTCCAGCATCATTATCCTGCACATCCGTAAATCTCCGGCTGACTGCAGCCACTAAACACAGCTCTCAAAAGTTGCCCAGAAAATTTTCAACAAGTAAGACTTTCACCTGCTCCTTACTGATAAACTCCTGTCCCTCTGCCATTATCCCCCCTCCGGTCACTAGAGGAGGAAATCCTCCTTCACCACTCGAGGAGGTGTTGGAGAAGGTCAGCGGGAGCTGGGGGTGTTTGGGGATGGGAGCTCTGTGCCCGTGGCTGCAGCTCTGGGGCTGCTCCAGAGCCGGGGAGCCCTGGCAGCTGTCCTGGGAACACCACGGGAAACTGTGATGCAGGTAAATGCAATTCGGAATGAATTACCACAGCTTCTCATTGCCTGCTCTTGTGTTTCATAGCCAAAGGGAACCTGCAGGAACGATGGAGACAGAGTGTTCACCAGAGCACGTAGTGACAGCACAAGGACGGGCGGCTTCACACTCCCAGAGAGCAAGTTGAGATTAAAGCTCTTCCTTGGGGTGCTGAGGCCCTGGCACAGGGTGCCCAGAGAAGCTGCAGTGTCCAAGGCCAGGCTTGGAGCAGCCTAGGATTGTGGAAGGTGTCTGGAAGATGTCCCTGTCCGTGGCAGGGAGTTGGATGAGGTGCTGCTCTCACTTTGCTGAATTAAAGTTTCAGTTTCTTTAATAACCTGCAGGTCCGCTGGAAAATTGTGACGAGTGGCATCAAGAAGCAACTCGGTAAGTTTATTTTGATGAAATACAATAATTATCATGCTTAGCAGCTGTTGCTATTTAAAATAAGAAAAAACGGGGCTTGCATTGAAAATGTTTTGTAAACCATGTGCACCAACAATCTGTTCCAATGAAACCAGCCATTATGGAAACGGTATAATAGCAGGAGCTCATTATGGAAAGTTAAATTGCAAATCATATTTTGTTTCAAATGAGCTGGATGAATGCATAATTTGCCTCAAAGAAATAGTTTTGTAGTTCTGATCCTCCTGCCAAGAGCTGAAGCTCTTGGGCTGCAGCTGCCGGGGCAGCCTGATTGTCCATTTCAAACTGCAGGAAGTTGGGGTTTCAAAGGAAGATTTGAAGAAAGAAAAAGGGGAAAAAAAAGTGGAGGAATAAAAGGCAGAGCAGAGGGAGCTCCCAGTTGGTTTCCTGTGTGAGATTCTGGTGGTGCAGGGTGGGTTTCAAACACACCGGGGGTCTGTGCGGGGCTGGACGCGTCCCTGTGCTGGAGCCAGACCCCACAGCACGGGCAGAGCAGGTTCCCCAGGAGCACAGGTGACAGAGCAGGTGACAGCCCAGGTGACAGAGCAGGTGACAGCCCAGGTGACAGTCGAGGTGACAGCCCAGGTGACAGCCCAGGTGACAGCCCAGGTGATGGCCCAGGTGACAGTTGAGGTGACAGTCGAGGTGACAGCCAGGTGACAGCCCAGGTGACAGCCCAGGTGACAGCCCAGGTGACAGTTGAGGTGACAGCCAGGAGACAGCCCAGGTGACAGTCGAGGTGACAGCCAGGTGACAGCCCAGGTGATGGCCCAGGTGACAGCCCAGGTGACAGCCAGGTGACAGCCCAGGTGACAGCCCAGGTGACAGCCAGGTGACAGCCAGGTGACAGCCCAGGTGACAGCCCAGGTGACAGTCGAGGTGACAGCCAGGTGACAGCCAGGTGACAGCCCAGGTGACAGCCCAGGTGATGGCTCAGGTGACAGCCCAGGTGACAGCCGTGCCTGGGAAGGGCAGCACGTGCGGTGTCACTCGGGCTGGGGGTGGCAGCTGTCCGTGTGTGGCTCCCCCATGGCAGCACCGGGGGGGCTCCGTGCAGATCCCCCAGCTCTGGCTGGGCCAGGGTGGCACCGGAGGAGCCTCAGAGGCGCAGCCCTGCGGGACCGGCTGCAGCAGGGCTCTGTCACAGGGCTGTGTCACAGGGCTCTGTCACAGGGCTCTGTCACAGGGCTCTGTCACAGGGCTCTGTCACAGGGCTGTCACAGGGCTCTGTCAGTCACAGGGCTCTGTCACAGGGCTCTGTCACAGGGCTCTGTCACTGGGCTCTGTCACAGGGCTCTGTCACAGGGCTCTGTCACAGGGCTCTGTCACAGGGCTCTGTCACTGGGCTCTGTCAGTCACAGGGCTCTGTCACAGGGCTCTGTCACAGCGCTCTGTCACTGGGCTCTGTCACAGGGCTCTGTCACAGCGCTCTGTCACAGGGCTCTGTCACAGGGCTCTGTCACAGGGCTCTGTCACTGGGCTCAGTCACAGGGCTCTGTCACAGGGCTCTGCCACAGGGCTCTGTCACTGGGCTCTGTCACAGGGCTCTGTCACAGGGCTCTGTCACAGGGCTCTGTCAGTCACAGGGCTCTGTCACAGGGCTCTGTCACAGGGCTCTGTCACAGGGCTCTGTCACAGGGCTCTGTCACAGGGCTGTGTCACTGGGCTCTGTCACAGGGCTCTGTCACTGGGCTCTGTCACAGGGCTCTGTCACTGGGCTCTGTCACAGCGCTCTGTCACAGGGCTCTGTCACTGGGCTCTGTCAGTCACAGGGCTCTGTCACAGGGCTCTGTCACAGGGCTCTGTCAGTCACAGGGCTCTGTCACTGGGCTCTGTCACTGGGCTCTGTCACAGGGCTCTGCCACAGGGCTCTGTCAGTCACAGGGCTCTGTCACTGGGCTCTGTCACAGGGCTCTGTCACAGGGCTCTGCCACAGGGCTCTGTCACTGGGCTCTGTCAGTCACAGGGCTCTGTCACTGGGCTCTGTCACTGGGCTCTGTCACAGGGCTCTGCCACAGGGCTCTGTCACTGGGCTCTGTCACAGGGCTCTGTCACAGGGCTCTGTCACAGGGCTGTGTCACAGGGCTCTGTCACAGGGCTCTGTCACAGGGCTCTGTCACAGGGCTGTGTCACAGGGCTCTGTCACAGGGCTGTCACTGGGCTCTGTCACAGGGCTCTGTCACAGGGCTCTGTCACAGGGCTGTGTCACAGGGCTCTGTCACTGGGCTCTGTCACAGGGCTCTGTCACAGGGCTCTGCCACAGGGCTCTGTCAGTCACTGGGCTCTGTCACAGGGCTCTGTCACAGGGCTCTGCCACAGGGCTCTGTCAGTCACAGGGCTCTGTCACTGGGCTCTGTCACAGGGCTCTGTCACAGGGCTCTGTCACAGGGCTCTGTCACAGGGCTCTGTCACAGGGCTCTGTCACAGGGCTGTGTCACAGGGCTCTGTCACAGGGCTCTGTCACTGGGCTCTGTCACAGGGCTCTGCCACAGGGCTCTGTCACCTGAGGTGCCACACGAGCAGTAATGGCATCTCCTCGTGGCTGGGTGGCTCTGGGGACGGGCAGAGGTGGCACGGGGGACACAGAGCCTCGGCTGGTGGCTGATGCCACAGCCGGACCCTCTGGCCTGGGGACCAAGCCCAGAAGCCACCCGGAGCCCCCCAGCACAGGTGACTCTGTCCCTTTCGGCAGGGACACGAGGCACAGCTGCTGTGCTCCAAGCACCAGGAGCTTGTGCCAGGGTCACCCCAGCTGCGGTGGCTCTGCAGGGATGAGGAGCTGTCCCTCTCCTGCACCCCAGACATTCCCCATGGCTCACTCAGGCACTCTCGGGGTGCTCCAGGGGCTCCCCAGCCCCGCTGCCGCATCCAGCCCAGCCCAGAGGCAGCTCCGTTAAATATTAAATCCAGCAGCTGCTGGCAGCGTTGGGGGGTGGGTAAAGACAGCAGAAGCAATTTGCAATTAAAATGTGTTTATCTTAGGAAAGAAGTCCCGGAAACTTGTAATTAAAATGTTTATACCAAGGGCAGGATTTCATAGCCTGAACCCTCAGAAATCTTATGAAGCAGCAGTGGCTCAGGTGAGGCTGGCACAGGACAGGGTTTGGCAGTTGTACAATCACAACCCCAAGCTCCCCCTTTGCTGGTCCTGCAGCAGCAGTGTTTGGGTTGAGAATCTGAATTTACATCCTCTTCATATTTATTTCACAGTGATAACAAGAAAAATAAATAGAAGTAGAAGAAGGGCATTGAGCTGGCTCTGGGTGAGTGGAGAAGCCATAAATCACTCTCAGAGCGTGTCCCAGAGGCTCTCACCTCAGGGTTCAAGTGCCTTTTAACCCCCCGGATCATGGAAACCCTGCAGCCGCTGCTGTTGGGCTCCAAAAGAAGCCTTTGGGGCAGCTTTTCCCAGCTGGGCTAGAGCGAGTGCCCTGCTCTGCTGCTCCTCTCCCCGCCAGCCCCTTCAGCAGCCTCAGCTCCAGCCTCTCCTGGCTCTTCTCCCATTCCTCGCTGCTGGTCCAGGTGGCTGGGAACTCTCTGGAGTGCTGGAGCTGCCCTGGTTAGCTGAGACTGCCAGGATGCCAGGGCATAAACCCCAGAACAGAGAAAATTATATTAAACAACTATGAAAGAAATAATTTATTTCCATTTTGTCTGTGTTTTGGACTGAAGGAAAAGCCCACAACTCCAGCAATCCAACTTTTCCTGCCAAGCCGTGAAGTGGCAGGCGTTTCGTTAGCTTGGATCATCACTGCTCAGAATGTAATCATCTTTAAAAGGAATAAAAATGTAAACCCCATTGCTCAGAGGCTGCTGAAGGCTCTGCATGTTCAGCATCCCCCCTCCAGCAGCCCAGGGCTGTTCAGTGATGCCTCGTGTGCCCAGCCTGGGGCGTTACGGGTGAGTGCTGGGGACTGAGCAGACTTGTCCTGGTGTCCTGACCTTTCCACCTGCCTTCTCCTGCCCTCTCCAGAGAAGCAGCTGGGGCTGGAGCCTTTCCTTGTGACACAGCAAGGAGCACACGACTGGGCTGGGAGCTGAAGGAGCAGACACTGCCATGTTCAGAGAAAGAATCGGAGAATCCCAGACTGGTTTGGGTGGGAAGGGACCTTAAAGCTCATCTCATTCCACCTCCTGCCAGGGGCAGGGACCCCTTCCACCAGCCCAGGGTGCTCCAAGCCCTGTCCAGCCTGGTCTGGGACACTTCCAGGGATCCAGTGGCCAGTGAAGTGCTGGTGAATGCCAAAGGCAGGGGGTGAGCCGGGTGCTGGACCCTGCTGGTCTCAACAATGGTGTGACCACATGGTGTGACCACATGGAGCCCACAGGCTGGGCTGAGGATGCCAGGGGAGGTTGTGTTTGTGGGATGGAAAGGTCTGGATGGAGAGGAGAGCTCAGCACAGCACCCACAAAGCTCCAAGCCTACCCCTGCTCTGCAGCCACTCCCAGCTCCTCAGCGGAGCCCGAAGCACAGAGGGACAGGAGTGTGAAATCTGCCTGCAGGGCTGGCCAGAGCTGCTGGACACCTCGGGCAGCAGGACAGGCCTCAGAGGAGGCTCTGGCAGGAGCTGCCAAGGCTTTGTTGAATATTCATCTGTAGGAAATGGTTATTCATGAGCACAATGAAGATTATCGTTCTGAATTCCGAGCTACTCAGCCCAGCTCCCGTTTGATGTGGTGAGGCTCTCGCAGTGCATTTGCATTAGAGAAAGCATTACTACTTTTGATGAGGAGAAGGATTACAGGAGAAATCTGCATAAATTTATTGGTAAATGTCATTTAGCATGTGTCCAAGTGTAATTCATCACAGGGCTGTAGTGCAGCCTGGTGACTCATACAGGGCTGGGGTTTTTCAGCAGACAGATAAATGACCCTTGGGACAAAATTACCTCACTGCAATGAAATCACTGGAGCTGCAGGTGAGCAGAGCCTGCTCGGGACAAGCCCCTCGAGGAATGCCAGTCCTGGGGGATGAGTGATGGGAAAAGCCAGTCCTGGGGGATGAGTGATGGGAAAAGCCAGTCCTGGGGGATGAGTGATGGGAAAAGCCAGTCCTGGAGGATGCTCGCTGCTCTTCCTCTGCCTGCTGAGCCTCACCCAGCTCTGCTCGTGTGCCCAGCACTCTCCATCTGCCTCCAGCCTCACTGCTCCCTCCCAGCACAGAAACGTGCTGAGGATTTATCCCAGCTGCCGCTCCAGCTGTCAGGGACATCCCTGCGCTCCTGGCTTCCCTCCTGGAAACCCCCACAAGCCCAGCCCCTCCCAGGGGCACTGAAGGACCTGCAGCAACCTCCTCGGGATGGGCTTCCTTGCAAATCACCAGCTTGGTGCCCGCTCCAGGCTCTGTCGGGGTCACTCTGCAGCTGCAGGGGTTGTCGTGCCCTTGATTAACTCTCCCAAGGGAAGTGTTTATCCACGGCAGCGTGTCCAGCTGCCTCGGCTTTGATCTCCTCGGATTTCCCCGTGTGATGCGAGGATGTTGTACATGTTGGCTCTGACGGGGGAGGACAGCCAGCACAGCGACTGTGACAAGCTCAGAGCAGCTCCTGCCAAAGCAGAACGTCAGTCCCAGGGCTCAGCTGGAGCTGGATGTCCTCGTCCATCCCCACTGGTGCCCATCCCTGCAGTCCCAGCGTGCCTTAGCTGTGATTCCAGCCTGGCAGAGGTGAAATTCACTACAGCAGCTTCATGGAATGTGATAAACATGACGGCATTGGGTCTCCTACCCCATGCCCTTCTTGCCACCTGCCTCTCTCCAGAGGAGGAACAGCCCAGGGCTACCGGGAGAGCAGCTCTAGGCAGGGATTAGGGAGCTGTCTCTCGAGAACCAACCGGTCATTGGCTTCTGTATTGAATTTTGCACAAACACAAGGTGCAGCCAAACTCCCTGAGCCGGGGAGGAGGGAGCAGGCACATCTGCACCACCCTGCCTGTGGTTCAGGCACCCTTGGCAGTGCTCCTTCCTGAGGAAGCCAAGCTGAGCACTGGCAGCTCCAGCCTGCTCTGAGCTCCAGCCCTGGTAAGGCTGGGTGCTGAGCCCAAACCTCAGTGTCCCCAGCCCAGGAACATCTCCCTGCTGTGGGATATCCATGTCTGCAGCGATTTCTGCTTTCTCACATCTCTCCAAGCAAGGAGACGCCTGCTCCATCCTGACTGCCTGATACGCCTTATCGTCGTGTTAGCAATTAATATTAGCATGGTAGAAATTGCTAATTTGTGATATACAATAATTAGAATTCAATTTAATTGCTCTCAGACTCTGCACACAAATATGGCTTCTGCTCCCTGGGTTAGGGAGAACAAGAGAGGAGGAGAACATCATCCCTGATGACACGGGTGAGGCCAGCGCAGCAGGGTGTCCCAGCCTGCGGGTGGGTGAAAAGCAGAGCAGCATTTCTGGGTGCTGAGCTCACTGCCAGGGTGGGCTCTGGGGGACTGTGGGTGGGCAGGATCAGGGCAGGCAGCCCCCAACGCTCACCTGTGCTTCATTGCAGGAGGGGATGGAGCCTTTCCTCCTGCTTCTGGGGCTTGGGTGAGGCTGGGAAAAGGGATGCTGCTTTCACCAATCACTGCAGGTACCAAAAGGAAATAAAAAAATGGGAATCAAAGAGGGTTTTCCAGGGGTTGATGCCACTCAGACCCACTTTGGGTCCTGCCTTGCAGGCTGAGATGGCAGTGGGCACAGCAGAGGGTGAGGGCATGGCCAGGAAAGAGCAAGGGCAAAGGGGAGCACTGGACAGGCTCGAGGTACGGGGTAGGTACCAGCACACACGAGCCCAGTGTGGGGCTCATGTTGGTCCTGGGGACTCCCCACAGGGAAATACCAAAGCAGTTCTCAGAGAGGAAGTTTTCTCTGCACAGCACCAGTCAGACCAGTAACATCCTGGGGGCAGTGCTGGTGTCTCTGCTCCCAGCAAGGCTGAGAAGCTGCAGAGTCCTGGCAGGAGCTGTGAGGGCTGGAAATCTGCCATGGGGTGAAAGATTAAAGACATGAGTCAAGGGGGTTAAAGATCACTCAGTTGTGGTCTCCAATTGCCATGTGGGAAGTTTCTGGTGATGGATGGCACAAGCAATTGTGTAACTGAGAGAGATTTAAGCTGGGATAAAACACATTTTAACAAAGGGAGAAATTAAACTAGGAACAATTTGCTGACAGATGCATAGAAGGCTTTAGAATGAAGGACACAAACTGTGCTGGATTTCAGCTCACCCTTGCTGAGGGAGCTGTGACAGGCACAGGAGGGTCCTGCTGGTCCTCCTGCTGGGGCTGCAGAGCTGTGCTGGGGAAGGGAAGAGGTGCCCAGGCGTTGGAGGAGAGGAGGAACACGGGGTAGATGGTTCTGGGAAGGCAGGAGCCCCCACAGCGGAGAGCCCTGGCTCTGCTGAGGCTGGCTCCCAAGGTGACACAGAGCTGGCATGACAAGCCACCCCACAAGTGTGTCCTGGAGTGCTCCCAGCACAGCCTCGGCTCACACGGATTTCTCCCGTTCTGAGGAGCAGAGGCAGCAGTACCTGCGTGCAGAGAGCGGGATGAGGCCGTTATCTCCAAGGGATTAGCAGCTGCTGTGACTCACAGCGAAGATGACTCAAAGACAGACAGGATCCAGGGATAAAGTCAAGCATGGTCCCATCACCAGCCAATTCCACAAACTCAGCAGCGTCCCCGGAGCGATTAGTGCAGCCGTGCAGGGAGCTGCAGAGGAGCAGTGCTGGGGTTTGGCTCTCCCTCTCCTGATCCTCGGCATCTGCAGCCGGTGATAGCTGCGGTGTGCAGCCAGCACGGCCAGGCTGGGGAGGGAGGGCTCCAGGGGACAGCCACAAGGGCCTTTGATCCCTCTAATTAATTCTGGTTTAAAATGTGTTGAGAAGTTAAGAACGAGGAGGGAAGCTAGGGCTGCTTTGATGTGTGTGAGTGGATGGATGCAGACAAGGGGCCGCACAGAGGACAGAGATTTGGGCAGCAGGGAAGGCTGGAGGCAAGGAGCTGGGGCAGAAGGGATGAGCAGCGCTCTGGGGATGGACACACGGCTGCTCCCAGGGGAGCTGCTGGCACTGGGAGCAGCGCAGGAGCTGCCAGGTGCCTGCCCAGCGGTGCCCAGCGGTGCCCAGCCGTGCCCAGCGGTGCCCAGCGGTGCCCAGCGGTGCTCAGCGGTGCCCAGCGGTGCCCAGCGGTGCTCAGCGGTGCCCAGCACTGCCCAGCGGTGCCCAGCGGTGCTCAGCGGTGCCCAGCACTGCCCAGCAGTGCCCAGCAGTGCCCAGCGGTGCCCAGCAGTGCCCAGCGGTGCTCAGCGGTGCCCAGCAGTGCCCAGCAGTGCCCAGCGGTGCTCAGCGGTGCCCAGCGGTGCCCAGCGGTGCCCAGCGGTGCTTAGCAGTGCCCAGCGGTGCCCAGCGGTGCCCAGCGGTGCCCAGCGGTGCTTAGCAGTGCCCAGCGGTGCTCAGCGGTGTCCAGCGGTGCCCAGCGGTGCCCAGCGGTGCTTAGCAGTGCCCAGCGGTGCCCAGCGGTGCCCAGCGGTGCCCAGCGGTGCTTAGCAGTGCCCAGCGGTGCTCAGCGGTGTCCAGCTGTGCCCAGCTGTGCCCAGCGGTGTCCAGCGGTGCCCAGTGGTGCCCAGCGGTGCCCAGCAGTGCCCAGCAGTGCCCAGCGGTGCCCAGCGGTGCTCAGCGGTGCCCAGCAGAGCCCAGCGGTGCCCAGCGGTGCCCAGCGGTGCTCAGCGGTGCCCAGCGGTGCCCAGCGGTGCTCAGCGGTGCCCAGCACTGCCCAGCGGTGCCCAGCGGTGCTCAGCGGTGCCCAGCACTGCCCAGCAGTGCCCAGCAGTGCCCAGCGGTGCCCAGCAGTGCCCAGCGGTGCTCAGCGGTGCCCAGCAGTGCCCAGCAGTGCCCAGCGGTGCTCAGCGGTGCCCAGCGGTGCCCAGCGGTGCCCAGCGGTGCTTAGCAGTGCCCAGCGGTGCCCAGCGGTGCCCAGCGGTGCCCAGCGGTGCTTAGCAGTGCCCAGCGGTGCTCAGCGGTGTCCAGCTGTGCCCAGCTGTGCCCAGCGGTGTCCAGCGGTGCCCAGCGGTGCCCAGCGGTGCCCAGCAGTGCCCAGCAGTGCCCAGCGGTGCCCAGCGGTGCTCAGCGGTGCCCAGCAGAGCCCAGCGGTGCCCAGCGGTGCTCAGCGGTGCCCAGCGGTGCCCAGCGGTGCTCAGCGGTGCCCAGTGGTGCCCAGCGGTGCCCAGCAGTGCCCAGCGGTGCCCAGCGGTGTCCAGCGGTGCCCAGCGGTGCCCAGCGGTGCCCAGTGGTGCCCAGCGGTGCCCAGCGGTGCCCAGCAGTGCCCAGCAGTGCCCAGCGGTGCCCAGCTGTGCCCAGCGGTGTTTGCTGGCTGCAGAGGGCTCGGACACCGCAGCACAGCCCCGGCTGCTCCGTGCCCGGGGAGTCTCTGGGGTCACTGGAGCCAGGCCACTGGGGCCAGCTGCGTGTGTGGGGCTGTGCAGGGCATCAGCCGCTGCTGAGTTTGCTACTGGACATGACTGTCAGCAGGAGCCATTTCCTGCCCTTCTGAACAGAAACAACCACCCAAAACAGGCACCAGAGATTTTATTTTAGCCGTAAGTTTGTTCATCCTGGAGAAGAGAATGCTCTGGGGAGACCTCAGAGCCCCTTTCTGTGCCTAAAGGGACTCCCAGAGAGCTGAAAAGGAACATTTTACAGGACAAGGGGGAATGGCTCCGAACTGTTAGATTAGATATTAGGAAAGAATCCTTCCCTGGGAGGGTGGGCAGGCCCTGGCACAGGTGCCCAGAGCAGCTGGGGCTGTCCCTGGATCCCTGCAGTGCCCGAGGCCAGGTTGGACAGGGCTGGGAGCTCCTGGGACAGTGGGAGGTGTCCCCGGCCGGGCCAGGAGCCGCCACCGCCGGTCCCTATCCCGGTGCTCAAATGACCTCTAGTGGCAGGCGGGGACGGGGGCGGCGGGCTCGCTTTCCTTGGGGAAGAAAAACAAACAACTGAGCTAAAATAAAAAGCAAATTGCGCCGGGCTTGTTCTCTCCCGAGATAACAAGGGTCAGTTAATTTTCTCTTTTCTTTCGCCGAGCAGTTTAATTAGTGACTCGCAATTCATCAAGCAAGAAGGTCACCCTGGTGCCCTCCCAGAGAGGGGGGTGAGGCTGGGAGGTGATGCCCGGCAGGGTGGGTGATGGTGAGATAACCAGCCTAGAGATAATCCAGAGGCTCCGGATCCCCGGGAGGAAGGCGAGATGTGCCCACCAGCAGCGTGATCCCCCTCTGTGGCCGCAGCTCGGGCACAAGGAGCAGCAGGAGAGGGGATGCTGTGGGCTCTGCTCCCAGCCCTCCCTGCCAGGGCTCCGTGGGCACTGCCAGACCACAGCTGTGCTCTTCTCCTGGCATCCTTCGGGGATAGCACCAAAGCACAGCCCTCTGCAGAGGAGATCTTGTTTTAATTTGGGCTCACAGCCCTGGGAGGGCACTGGACCCGCAGGATGGGCTCAGTCTGGGCTGCTGGAGCCCGGATCCTCGGGTGGGAGCAGCCCTGCTCCAGGACAGGCTCCTCAGGGGACACTGCTGGACTTCTCTGGACGGCTTTTAGAGCTTCCCCAGTAAATTAGCTGTGATTACCACAGAAGAAGTTCCTTTTACTCTGATTATAACTCTTACGCTGTTCACACAGGGAGGACTTTGTCCTGCTATACCTCTGTTGATTCATTCTGTGGTGAGGAACATCATCTTCTTTCTGACTCATTGATAGGGTAAATCTTCTCCTCAGTACAGAGGGTATCAAAGTCAGGCTGCAGTGGGGCTGTCCAGGGTGGGGACCCTCTGAAAACGGAGTCAGCACCTTCCACCAGCCCACAGGGGTGAGCAGGGACAGTGCTGTGCTGGGGTGTAAGCAGAGCCTGGGAGGGAGCAGCTCCCCAAACTCCAGGTAATTACAGACTGGGGTTGCTTGTTTACTTCCTTGTTTGCTCCTTACCTACGACCTAAAAGCAGGTTTCTGGATTTGGTTCAGTATTCCAGCACAACTCTTTCAGTTTCCCTCAGTTCTGAGTCCCTTGAGCCTCAGGGAGCTGGCACACATTCCTGGATTGCAGACTGGTGGGAACTCTGGAAAACCATCAGGCACTCTTAATGAAAGCTTCGCTTTAGCCAGTGCCCACAGCAGCTGGGGCTGAGGGAGCAGGGAGGATGTTCCAGCAGAACTGGCCCTGTGGGCTCAGCCTTGGCAGGTCCTGAGCTGGGCTCAAACACTCAGAGCGAGTTCCTCTCCTCTTGTGCAGCTCACAGCTGAACTCACAAAATAAAAACAACTAGAGTCATTGCTGCTGACAAAACAAACTGGAGAAGGAAATACAATTCCACAGCCTGCCTCCTCGTCAGCCTGCTCGTCCAGCAGACCTGCTTGTGTGG
The DNA here is from genome assembly GCF_030490865.1 of Poecile atricapillus. Lineage (NCBI taxonomy): Eukaryota > Metazoa > Chordata > Aves > Passeriformes > Paridae > Poecile > Poecile atricapillus. Next base: position 16,458,988 of record NC_081262.1, read on the forward strand.
CTGGGAAGGTGCCAGACCTGATTTATCCTGATGGCTTTGAAGTTTTGTTTCTTTTTGTACTGTTCAGTTGTACAACAGCGACAATTCTGTGTCAGCCTCAGTCCAAGGCTTGAAAGGGAATGTCACAGACTTAGACTGCCAGAGGGGAGGGTTAGATGGGATTTTGGGAAGGAATTGTTCCCAGTGAGGCCCTGGCACAGGTGCCCAGAGCAGCGGGGGCTGTCCCTGGATCCCTGGCAGTGCCCAAGGCCAGGCTGGACAGGGCTTGGAGCACCTGGGACAGTGGAAGGTGTCCCTTGCCCATGGCAGGGGGTGGGACAGGATGAGTTTTAAGGTCCTTTCCTAACCAAACCATCCTATTTTTCCATGATTTTATAATTCTAGCACTTGTGTATTTGAGAATTAAAGCAGCAAAGTGCAAAGCTCAGCTAAAGAATCTCTGAGCAACAGAAGTGTGCCCAGATAAAACTGCTTATAGATCAGTAAAGGGCTAAATGAGATGGAGTTCCTATACAGCTCCCAATAATCCATCATGGTAAAACACTGAAACTCCATGTTACAGCAAATAGTTTCTGTTTGTTGCTCTTTTTTTAACTAACGTGTGAGCATGACCTAAAAATGTGCCAACACATTTTATGTTGTTTTGCAGAACTTAGAGAACAGTTTACTTCTGAATGTATTTGAAGTGAAAGACTTCAAAGTTTCAGAAATAATTTAAAGCTACAGAAACAGCCCTGGTGCCCAGAGGTGTGCAGAGACCACCAAGCTTCAATGCTGCTCTAGTGTTTCATGACTTTCAGAGTAACCCAGCCCCTCCAAAAGCCACGGGGTATTTCCTTGCCTCATCAGGAAGTTCACGTTTTGTTTTTTGACGTTACAAGTGTGGGTGGCTGAGAACACTTGATGTGACATGAGCATTTCTGTCGCGTGCAGGAAACAGCCTGCAACAGGCACACCAGGCCTGTCCTTTGGGTCAGACAGGTTTGTCCAGGGCATGGCAGCATTCCCTAAACCAGAAGCTGGTGACACATCCTGGAATCATGGAATGGTTTGGGTGGGAAGGGACCTTACAGGACATCCATGGGCAGGGACACCTTCCACCATCCCAGGTTCTCCCAGCCCTGTCCAGCCTTGGGCACTGCAGGGATCCAGGGGAGCCGCGGCTGCTCCGGGCTCCTGTGCCAGCTTCTGCTCAATCACTCGTGGGGTCAGAGATCACAAACTTAAACTAAAGTTTTAGATGAGAAGAGTTTATTCCAAGGCTTCGCTATTTTTATTTGAAAAATTAACTTGTCTTTGGATTGATTTCTTTGAGACGGCGGTGCAGCAGCTGCTGGGCAAAAGGTTTCCTGTGTGAAGATTTGAGAATTAGAAAATTAATATTTGTAAAGTGAAAGACTGCTGTTAGTAAGTTTTAATAGATGGGTTGAAGGACAGCAGTGCAAAACTCGAAGAGGTGAGGGTTTAAGCATGACATGATGGCGATATGAGGTCCAGAGGACGGTGACTATTATGGGATATAACGTCAACATCCAGAGGATGGTGATTATTATGGGCTATAATGTCAATATGCAGAGGATGGTGACTATTATGGGCTATAATGTCAATATTCACCTCAGCCCGACCCGTCCATTTCCCGCCGCTCCATGAGGGGAGCACCACGCGCTCCGCTGGGGGGCGCTCGGGGCCGGGGGCGGGGCCGCCGCTCCCACGTGATGTCGTGTCACGCGCGGCGCCGGGTCACGTGCGGCGTGGTGGACGCGCTTCATCTGCGCATGCTCGCGCGGCCCGTGCGGTGTCGGCCGGGAAACCCCTCGGCGCAGCGTTGAGGGCAGGGGCGGCCGCGGGAGCCGCCATCGGGGCCGCGCGGGGCCGAACCGGGCCGAGCGGGACCGAGCCGGGCCGAGCGGGACCGATCCTGAAGCGAGCGGAGCGGCGCCGGGCCGAGCGGGCCGGAGCCCGAACCCGAACCGAGAGGGGCCGGGCAGAGCCGAGCGGGGCCGAGTCCCAGTCGAGCCCAAAGCGAGCGAGGCCGAGCCGGAACCGAGCGGGGCCCGGCCCGGGTCGAGCGGGGCGGAGAGCAGGAGCCGGGCGGGCGCGCCGCGCTCGCCGAGGGCCGCGCTCGTTGCGGGGCGGGGGCCGCGGGCTCGCCACGATGGAGACCTGAGGCCTCCCAGCCCCGAGCGCTGAGGCCGCGGCCCGGCCATGGCGCAGCGCCGCGGGCTCTGAGCGCCGCTCGCCGCCCCAGCGCCGCCGCCCCGGGCCCCGCGGGCCCTGCCCGACCCCCGCGGCCCCGCCGCGCCAGAGCGGGCGCCGCCCGCGCCCCGCCATGTCGTGCGTGCATTACAAGTTCTCCTCCAAGCTCAACTATGACACGGTCACCTTCGACGGGCTGCACATCTCCCTGAGCGACCTCAAGCGCCAGATCATGGGCCGGGAGAAGCTGAAGGCGGCCGACTGCGACCTGCAGATCACCAACGCGCAGACCAAAGAAGGTGCGTGGGGCTCGGGGGTGCTGCGGGTCAGAGCTGTTCCTTTGTAGCCGCTGCTCTCACCACACCGGCCCAGCGGAGCGCGGGCTCCTCTGCCACCGTGCTACAAAAGTTCTGCTTTCCTGGAGTTGTAGGTAAAATGGAGGGGGGAGGATGTCTTAGCATAACAAGCCAGCTTTCTTTGAAATCTGGCGGAGAGATGTGAGGGTGATAAGAATATAGCACGTGGCTTATTTGAATGGGGAAAAAAAATTGTGTTTGATGACTGAACTTTGTCTTCAACTTCTTTTTGCCTCCCTTCACTGGAAGGTGCTTTGCAGCATTTTTTACCCGCCTTTCATTGAAAGCAAGTGCCCATTGCAGTAATTGCTGAGAAGCAACAATTTGTTTTGAGCGTATGAGTGAGTTACAAATCCTGCACACCTTTAAAGCCTCTTGCACAATCAGCGTTCCGTGTAGCAAAATTGCTCTTGGGAATTCCTGGTTAATGTGAGTTTTCCAAACAAAAGACACTGTAATTTGGATGCTGCTGAGCATCATTTCATCGTTCTTGTCTAATTTTTTTTTTTTTTTTCTTCCTGGCACTTAGTGTTTGCTGTATCAGGGCAGTCCCGAAGTTTTATGGCAGAACATTTACAGTGAATATATGTAAGAAATGTTCTTGGGAAAGTTATTAATTGGCTTAAATCTAATAAATAGCGCTTGATTCTGCGGTGTGAATATGGGCTTGTGTTACTGTGATGCTTCAATTTGGTAATCTGCCATCCTGATAAGCTTGAATGTGATTAAAGACTTCAGAGTGTGACTTTTCAAAAATAAAAACAATTGTATTTTCATTCCTGCAAACTTAAACCTTTTTATTTTCCCCCCTGTGGTTCTGTGTCTCAGTAGTTCTTTTCTTTAAAATATGCACTGGTGGGTTTTTTTCTCTTTCAGTGTTGTGTTGAAGTTTAAACAGAATGCTCTGTAACTTCAGCCCTGACCTTCAGAGGTGTTGAAGCATCTGTTTATCTACAGATATTTAAATTTTTTCCAGGAGAGTGTGAAGAGACTTCCCAGCACAGCATTAGGGGTGCAGGGGATGCTGTTCCACTGTTCCAGATGTTTACCACTCCTGTGGTAAAAGTAGGTAGAGACACAGCTCAGAAGTCTTGGATTTTTCTAACAGTCTGGAATAAAGCTGTGGAAAGCTTTTGGTTTGATTTACTGGGAGGGCTGTGCTGAGGAGGGAGGTCCCTGCTCTGTGCACAGAGCTCTGGGGCACTCTGGGCTCCCAGGGGCAGCGCTGATGTCGGGCTGAGGGAGCAGAGCCTTGGCTGGGAAGGAGCTGGGCTGGAGCCCCAGAACAGCTGCTCTGAAATGGGCCAAACACACGGGGTTTGTTGTAGCAGGTGAACAGAAAGCGAAGGTGTAAGAGAAAAAAGATGCTTGTAAATGTCACTTCATAAGGTATCACTGCAGCATCAGTGGTACCAGCTGCACCAGGGTGTTACTTTGTTTTCAAGTGTAACCAGAGTCTGGAGATTGAAAAGTGTTTGCCTCTCTAGGGGCTGATAAATGTGGTGGTGCCTCAAGATGAAGCTAAAAAAGGATTGTCCTGGATCCCACAGGCAGATTGTGTTGCACTTTAACCTCTGCAAAATGAGTATTAAATTTTAAGTATATAACTATGTAAAATACATCATTTTAAATTCTATATTAGTGACACAGATGCTTATTGAAGCTTTCCTAAGGGTGTTTTCCATGTGAAAAGGCAAAAATCCCTCTGTGGTTTGCAGAGCATAGCTAGAGAATGTATTTCCAAAATTTATGGCTGTCAAATATTTGGTTTATATGCATAAATGTGAATCTCAGTTTCTATTAATCAGATGTAGATGCTTAAGTTTATTTGCAGAAATTAAAATAACAACTAGACTGGGATATTCTGCCTAAATAGGATGTTAAGAATTCTTACGTGTGGACATAAGTATTGGCTTTTTATAACTTTGTCTATTTAGGAGTCCTGAGTAAATGTTAAAATGATCTTTGGAAAGAACAAAGTGAGCCATGAGTGGAGATGTGCTGCATATTGTGATTATTCCAAGATCCTGGAAGCTTTTATGGTTCTGGAGCTGTTGCTTTTCCTAATTGAAAGCTAGTCATAGGAGAACTGCTAATATAGGCTAAAAGTACACAGGATTTTAAATATCAGCGGGAAAAAAAGGATCTGATAGACTGTAAGATTCTGGGAATGCAGAGTGGGTGGGTAGGACCAGTTTTATGTAGGGGGTTCCTCTTCCATGCTTGCTATCAAGGCATTTTCTCTAAAGCCTTCACTCAAGAGTGGTGCTTTTAAACTTTCCTCTAGATCATTGGATCTGGGTTTTTTTACCTGTCTTCTATAACAGGTGTTCCCAGAATATTGTGGAAGAGCTGCAAGCTCCACAACTCAGGTTTCTTGAGTGATCTTTCCTGTGCTGTGACATTCTGAAACAGAATACTTGGAAAATGTGCAATACTTACAGGGCAAAATAAAAAGAAAATAAACCCAAACTCTGGGTTGGTTGCTCTGAACTGGTGTGGGATGGCTGGGTGGTTTTAAGGCAGGCGAGTGCTCAGGCACTGACACCACACCAGAGCCAAGAGGACCTTAAAGCAGGGTGGTGTAATGCGATTAGTGATTGGAAGTAGGGTGGATTTGATGGACTCATCCCTTCAGAGCAGTGCAGGGTCTCTTGTGGGACACAGTGCATTGGAGATTCCCTGGGCTGGTTGACCTCCTGAGCCAGCTTGTTCCAGAAGTGATAATCTGCCTGCTGTACATGAGATCAGGGATTCCTGTTCCGGGGGAAGCAGAAAATCCAACAGGACTGGCCCAGTGGGATATTTCAAGGCTGCTTTCATAGCCAGCTACAGCCATGGCTTGTCCCAAAGTGAGCAAGTGGTGGTGATGAGAACAGACTTAAATCCTGTCTAGGGAGAAAATGTATTCCAGGGAACTGCCTGTGTTCTGGTGGAGACAGCCTGGCATGTTGGCAGGCACTGCAGCTCTTACCTGCACATGCTTCCCCCAGCAGCTGCTTAGCAAGGCTTTTCCTGCCCTGGCACACCTAGGCTTGCCTCCCAAGGACTCCTGCTGAGTTCTGTACTTCACCTGGGTGAAAAACCTCTCAGGGTGCTCAGAGTTACTTGGGCAGTGCTGTCAGATGAAACTGTGGGTGAGAGCAGGCCAGCAAATATGTGGGAACTTTTGTCAGTAACTTGTTTATAGCATACATAAACACAAACTATTGAAACTAGCAGAAATTCTTACAGCAGATAAATTTAAAAGTGGGGGTTTTAAATTGCTCATTCAATGTGAAGCAGCATGAACTTGCCAGGAAGTCTGAGCTCTGCATTTAGCTGTAAGAAAGTTGTGGACACTAATGTAATAGTTGATGTTAGATTTCTGTGTCAGTGTGAGGGAGCAGTCAGGGTAGCTGCTGTTAGCTAGTTTGCCTTTATTCATGTCTTGAAATACTTCTTTCTCTGGACTCTTTCAAGCTACTAGTTTCTTGTAGGATAAATAGCAAGTTTTAGACTGTTGTGTCTCTTTTGCTCTTGCCTTTAATATCCAGATCTTTGTTTTTGCAGGCATTTTGGATTAGCTGGGTACTTTTAATCACAGCTCAGATTGACAAATTCCAGTAGCCACTTCCTGGCCATCACTGGTGGTAAAACAAGTTGGTGCTATATGGGAGTGGGAACAAACAGTGTTGCTGCCTCCAGCTTTGAGCATTTCCATTGGAGCTGTGCTTGGACAAGTGTGAGCAGTAGCTGTGTGGAGCTGGCCTCACTGCTCACCCTGAGCTGTGGGGTCATGGGGAGACAGTGACAGGGCTGTGCAGGCCCTGGGAGGACACTGGTGAGTCTGTGCCCAGTGCTGCCCATGAGGAGTAGGTTCCTGTTGGGAGATGCCAGGGTAACCTGAAAGCCTTTTTGTGAAGCCACTGTTGCTTATCTTGTATCTCTGAAATCATGGTCTAGTGATCTGAACCAGAAAGAAAGACCACTTTTGGCTCTGGTCCACAAGTAGAAACAGCTGCTCTGGGATTCTAGAACTGCAGCTGGCACCATCTTCCAGGTGTTTGTCTCAGCCTCAGCACTGCTTGAGCTCCTCCATCAGAAAACCCCAGTGCAGCCTCTCTTGACAGGTGGCTGTGTGAGGAGCAGAGCTCCAGGGCTTGTGTCAGGATGTGACTTCTGTAAGAGCTGCTGTTTCTGTCACTGCTAGTTCTTTCACCCACAGTTTTAAACCACTCTGCATTCCAGAGGAGTCTCACTGTTTGGTTCCCTGGGGGGAAGATCAGGAATTAGCTTCAGCTAAATGATTTCTCAGTTTTCTGAAGAAATGTTTTCTTAGTTGGAAATAGAAGTAAAATTTTAATTTCATGGTTGAAGTGATGTCTTCTGCTAGGTATGTTTTGGTCTAAGGGAGGTTCCTGCCTATAGGAATAATATACTGAAAAGTGGAGCATAAATTGTGAGGTGCTTGTATTTAGTGTGTGATCACTGAGCAAACTCATCCTGATAGAGCTTGACTAGATACACAACAGCTCTGAATTTCAGAGCAGTGTTCTGATTCAGTCTGCAAAGGTAAGGGATTGGAATAACTAACACTGCAGGCACATCACCGGGAAGGACTGCTCATGGTGCTTTACAATATTTAGTCATATCCAGCCTGTGTAGGTTCCATATAAAAACATTCTTATGGAGAGGGCTTTGCATTTTAAGCTTATTCAAATTTTGTCTGAGTTGGATTTTTGTTTGGGCCTTATGTAAAAGATCAGGGGGCTTTTCTTCTCTTCAGACAACCAGCACAGTAAAGGCCAAGGCAGAGCAGGGATGGCTCCAGACACATGCTGTTTTCCAAAGGCTTTCAAGGCTGCCTTCAGAAGTCATTTCGTTTGAGTCTCTCTTCTGTACAGAAAGTGAGTGGAAAGAAATTGTATCCCTTTGTTTAATTCAGACTGGATGGTGAACTTAAGGGGGAGGTGCCACTTTAGTTTGAGCCACTTCTGTCCTACTTGTGAAAGCGGGCTCAGAAACCCCGAAGCTTTTGTGCTGCAGACTCCAGTGCTGCCAGTTTCAGTTGCATTTCTCTGTCAGGCCCTGAGCAGCTGCCCAGCCTGGTTGGGGATGGTGCAGCTCCAAGCACAGGGCTGGTGGCTCTGCTGTTCTGCAGGGCCTGAGCAGGACAGCAGAGCGGAGTCAGGTGTACTTAACATGCTGAAAGCATTGGTTCAGAGTTCCCCTGCTTTAGCTGCTGCCTGGTTTGCTCAGGACAAGCAGCCACAGACTTTAGAATCTGTTTTATGAAGGTGAAGCTTGGCTTCGGTTTGTTTTTCTCAAGACATCTCTTGGTTTCGTAGCCAGACAGAAGCAAAAATAGCTTAAAACAGATCAGGGAAAAACCTCATGCATTATCAGACTCTGCTTTAGTGTAATTTGAAACCATTTTGCTCTTGGCATTCAAACTTAACTTTAAAAACTGAAAATGATTTTGCTGCTTGTGTTTGATAATGAAACCTGAAGATTCCTTGACAGGTGCTGTTTGTGTATTGAGAGGATGAAAGCCTGATGTTATGTATAAAATTTTGCTTTTAGATCTGTAAAGGGATTCTCAAAAGTGCTCTGTGATTACATATTAAATATGTTCTTACAAATTGACTAATGTTTTTTCTGTACTGATGTTGTTTCCAGAATACACCGATGATAGCGCTCTGATTCCCAAGAACTCATCAGTGATTGTGAGGAGAATCCCCATTGGAGGAGTTAAAGCTACCAGCAAAACATACGTTATGTAAGTACTGCAACCATTCTCTTCTTTGGGAGGGGTCAGGGTGCCCACCTTGTTACTGACAGCACTTGCAGAGGCACTCAGGTTGTAACTTGCTTGTTAAAGCTGCTGCTGGTGTTTGTTGTTGTGGGATAGATTTCAATGTGTCTGTCCCAAAGGAGACTTAGATTTGGGTGTTCAGACACCAACAGTGGTGACTTTCAGGATGATTCTATTGAGTTTGCTTTGGGGTTTATTTTTCTGAGATTCAAGAGCAGATCCTGTTTCCTCTGCATGGGGAGATTCCTTATGATATGTGTCTGCCTTTTAAACAGACAGGTACACGTTGTAGCATAAACTTAGCATTTGTTCCTGTCTCAGAAGAGTTTGACTCTGGGTGTTGGACTGCCACCTGCGTTTGGGGGAGGTGGGACAGGACATGACAGGTATTTTTCTGCCTCAGATCTGTGGGGGTTGTATAGTAGTTGTAGAGGAAAGACCAAGAGTTGCCAGGTGGTGAACCATGCAAACAAGAAGTTACATTCCTGAGCGGTTCCTGTGCACACAGTATCTGTTTGAGGCAAGAGAAAAAGAACCATACCCTAAAGGGTGCTGGCTTTTGTGCAAGTTCCATGAAGGAATAGTTAATCCTGTCCAAACTCAAATCTCAGAAGCAGTTTAGCACATTGCCAAACATACTGATTACCTTTGTGGGTCTGTCTGTACCCAAGCTGGGATCTGTGCTCCAGGTTTCAATTCTGTATTTCTAAGGTTTACACCTGATTCTCTGTCCTCAGTATTGATTACAATCACAGATACTCAAATGCAATCCTGACTACAGGATTATTGCTGCTTTGATGTTTTCATACAGTCCAGATCTGTAATAGCTACATCAGCTCTGTTGGAATGGGCATGTTTTTCAACCTCCTTAAAGCCATGCCTCTTCACCACCAGCAGGAGATGTTATTAGCTTGTGGTTTTGCCATGTCTTTCAAACGTTGGTTCTCAATAAAATACCCTGAGGAGTTACAGTGTGTCTTGAACAAACAATACAGCAACATCCTGGTACCCATGAACCATTTGCAAGCAAAAAACCCCAAATGGATGTGGCTCTGCGTGTAACCTTGGGGCATGTCACTGCAGGAGTTGGTGCAGTGCTTCCCAGCTGTCCCTCTGGATTCTGCACCTGCAGCTTTGTGCAGAGTGCTGTGTAAACACAGCCTTGCTTTGGGGTTCATTTCAGCAGAGTGCTGCCCTGCCAGTGCACCTCGCCTGCTGTTGTAAAGCCCTCTAAAGAGTCAAAGCTGGCGGCAAAGATTCTGTCAGTACTGGGGTGGGGGGATCAGGAAAGAACAGCACTGCTGGGGTAGAGTTGAAAATTAACAGGCAGATGAGCTTTCTGCTCCTCAGCTGGAAACACTGCAGAAACCACTGGTAGGGTGGTTAATGTTTGGGGATGGGGAGTGCCCTCTGGAATGGTGCAGAGGCCTTCAGAAAGGCATTACTCACCTTGCAGTAAATGGCTGAAGCAACCATTGTTTGGTAATCCAAAGTATTTCCGTGTACTTCCTCACCTTCAGGAGGTGTAATTGGGAGCCTGGGGAGTTTAGCAGGAGGTGGCAGGAAGCTGAGCCTCTCCATTGGCATGTGAATTCCGCAGCAGCCTTTGCATTGCTTCTGCTCATGGGATCCTTGGATGATGCGTGGATTGTTTGTTAACTCTCTCAGTGGCTGCATGTGTGGTTCATGATGAGGAGCATGCAGGTCCAGACCACCGAGTATGTGGAATCTCAGCAAGTTTTCAAATGTAATACATATTTCCTAAAATATTGTAACATATTCAAGATTATCTTATAGCAAATTCTGGCAATTAAGACCTTTTTTTTTGTCACAGGACTCCTAAATCGCACAAAATCCTAGAAACTACTTTCAGGTGACATTTCTACTACTACTTTTAGTCAATATAGCATATGTAACATGTTTAATATTTTGGCACTTTGATGGCTTAATATAGTAGATCTCTGAACACAGTGCTTGGGCTTCCACAAAGAAACACTGTTCTAGAGACTGTGCTGCTGACACTGTCATGTTGCCCCTTTGTTGTGTGACTGTGTTTTTCACTTGAGCAAACTTTCACTTGTAGATTATCACTGTTCTTTCATAGAAACTGAATCCCCGTACCTGGTACCTGTGTGTGTGATACTGGGGATGTACATGCTGGCCAAAGCTGCCCCATGACTTGGTAATTGATTATTTGAGAACACAGAACTCTAGTACAGACTTCATGGATTTGATACTTAGAGAGCAGAGACAAAATGTCTGAGGACTTCCTCTTGCACTGTTGTGTTCTAGATCTGTAAGTCTTGAGTAATTTGTGACGATTTAGAAATGTGGTTTTGGGGGGCTTTTTAGTTGCACCAAATGTACCGAGAGAGAACAGTTTATGTATTACAGATAAATGTCTACGTTCATTAGAGTATTGGAGCATAATGTGATGTTCAGGTTCTAGAATCTTTGTGGTGGGTACAAGTGATTTGTTTTAAATTCTGATCACCTTTATTTCTTCTTCTAGAAGTCGAAGTGAGCCAGTGAGTGGAACATCAAAAGCAGTATGTAAAAACACAATCTCACACTTTTTTTCCTACACACTGCACTTAGTTCTAAACAATGCAGCCTTTTATTAATTTGCCAAACGTTAACTTAATATATTTTCCAGTAAAACCTAGTGTATGTTGTAAATACATTGTATTTGATTCAGCATAGTAAAAACTGGGTAATGCCATCATTTGCAGAGTTCTAATGTGAATATTGGTATTTGTGCCTAGTAATGCATTGTATTTCATATTGAATATGCCAGATTCTCTCCTGTATGACTCTGTGTTGTACAGATAATGTATGATCGTTTCCAGATCCTGTAGGCTCAAGGTTTGCACACTGAACATGGTGCCATGTTCTACATCTGTCTGTCTATAGCTAGTGATATGTATGTTTGTATAGGTTGTTGTGTGCTTTTTGTTTCTTGCAATAAAAACTGTTTGGAGTGTATTTTTTGCCATTTTCACATTGTATCACTTAGCTTTTGTTTTTAAATACCTTTTTTTTGCCTAATGGTTTTTGAAAATGTTATCAAAAACCACTGAGAAATCATTATTGTGAAACTTGGTGCTGTTCCTTACTTTTGACTTGGGGGTTCAAACAAATACAAAACCTAGCATATCCCAGTTGTTTTCAGGACAGTTCTGTGCAGCTAAATGATTCCTTCTTGTGTCCTTAAATATTTGGGTATTTGTTCCTAACACTGTATAATTGAAGTGATATTGTTTGGGCCCCCCTGAATACAGAAATGTCTTTAATAGCCTGACGTGAATTTCAATATCGCTGCTACACAGAGTGGTATTCTAAAGTTCTGCATTTGATCTCTCCCCTTTATCTGGTGAAGCAGTTTAGTTCAACAGTTTGTCTGCAAATGACAATATGTAACACAAATTTTGGCACCAAGTTAGAGCCTGGGGCATTTGGGGATGAAATCCCTGACACTTTTCTTAACTTCTGCCTGCAGCACATTTTTGGTCTGGGTGACTCCAGGGCTGGCTGCTGCTGTAATTCCCAAAGGTTAAGCCTTTCTTTAGTATACCACCACTTGGAATTCACATTTGCAAAAGGGCAGCATTTTCCTTCAGGTTTGCAAGCACCTGTACTGCTGCTAACATATAATCCCACACGGAAATCCGTGCCTGGTGATGGGCTAGATCTCTAGTGTGCCACTTGGGTCAGTACTGTGTGCAACTGTGCTTTTCCAATAGTCCTTAGAGTATCAAAGTACTATTTGGTGGGGTTTATTTTTTGTTTTTATTTTAAGTATAACTGCTTCTCCTTCACTAGACTGGTGTGAGGCATTACACTAACCCTGGATCATTGGTTCTGATCACTTGATCAGCTATTAGGATAACTTAATCTAGAAATTCCTGAGCTCTGGGGCTGTGTTCTGGGAAGAATACAGCCTCTGGTTCCCATGGAAACAATCAACTTCAAATTGAAAACTCGCTGTGTGTAGGTCTAAGACCACTAAATGTAACATCCATAATTTTATTGCTGATTGATTGCAATTCCTTTTGGAGATGAATGCCTCTCATTATGAGTTGGAGTTAGCTGAACTGGCCCAGTGACCCTAGCAGTTAATGTAATGCATTTATGTAAACCACGTTTATAGTATTTGATCTAATTCAGATGGGTTTTTATTTCTTGAAAACAGTTCTTTTTCTTTTTGTTTACTAGCATGTGTATAAACACAAACCACATGTTCATAAATAAAGTTAACATTCTTTTAGCCTCGTGTGTTCCCTGGCATGTCTGTATTACATTGCTCAGTAGCATCTTACCATAAGCTAACATAGATGTGTGAAAAGGAAAAAAGGAAAAATCCCAGAGTGGGAGGGAAGACAGTGTGAGAACTAACAGCAGGAAAGGAAAAGCAAAGCAAAGCCATTCCCTGGTGTGCTCTGACTGTCCCTGGTCTGGGAGGATGGAAGCCTTGCATCCCTCTGTACAGGCCCTCCCTCACTGGAAAAGCCCTGCAGCCTCAGCAGCTTCTGGGGCTGGAGACACAAATGTTTTATTCTTAAAGTTAACTCAGATCTTGGTGTGGGGGGATTGTTTGTTGCTTTTATTTTTTTTTTTTAATTTTTTTTTTAAGCACACATATTTCTGCATGTATTTCAGAGCAGAAACTGGGTCTTGTTTAGTTGCAGTAAACCACTAGGAATCTTGTCAGTTATTGCTGGAGAGTAAAGCTGCAAAGTTAAAATCAGTTTTCTTTTTTGAAAGGATGCACAAAAGTATCTTCTTTGTAGTATTTTTTCCTTGTTACACTCTTGTGCCATCCCAGCCTTGGCACAGGCAGGGGCAGGACGTGGGACATTTCTGCTCTAGGTTTGGTGTGTGGCACCGTGGGGCTCCTTGGAGGCTGTGGCAGGCCCAGCTGTGCTCGCTGGTTCAGCACAGCTGGAGCTCCCTGGCTGAACTCCCTGTGAGTCTGCCTTTGGGGGAAGCCCTGTAATTCCAGCAACATCAGCCTTCTCTTTTCTGTCCCCTCGCCCACTTGGCTTCCTGTTAGTTTCTGTTCAGTCTGCTGCACAACACGGGAGTTAAAACACTGGCTGTTGAGTTTAGGGTTTGGGGGTTTTTCCTGGGTTGCTTTTTGGGTTTTTTTTACAATACTTCTGCAGTGTTATCTTAGGGTTGCCTACAAATTCCATGGAGATATTGTTTCTACTTGATTGTTCTGAGGGACTGCCAGGAAATACTTCAGTAGAAATTTAAAAGGAAAAACTTGCCAAAAATGTAGGATGGTTGAAAGATGGCCATGGGCAAATGCACTGAAGAGTACATTAATTATCTGTTTGCTGCTTTTGGTAACTGTTCAGTATCATGTCCTTTAAGAAATTAGACTGTTGCCTGCAGGCTGTATAATGGCAGCTTCCTAAAAAAATAGAGGAAAGAGTTAATAGTTTATTAACTGTTGTATTTCAGTTCCTGGTCAGTATTAGGCCATTTAACACTAGAGCTTTCCTAATTTCTTGTTTGTTTCTGAAAAAACACAAAATTACAGCTGTGCCTGCCCTGAGAGAGCGCTGGCCTGCTTTTTCACGTGTAAAAGAGTGGCATATGGAGCATGAAGCTTCAAAATGCTTGTGCAGACCTCCTTTTGAACAGAACTAGGTACAAAGCATTCTGCAAGGAAGGAGAGGTGAATCTTGTGGTAGGACTTTCAGTGGAATGAAGGTCTTTTTGTCTAGATCTCTGTGTTCCTGTCCAAAGACACATTTTCAAGAGATCTTTAGTCAGTAATGCAGGAACCACGTTATGTGCTTGCCTGAAAACACAGAAGAGGAACAGCTTACTGCTGTGAGGAATCATCTTGGGCATGGAAATACTTTTTTCCAGTCTGCTAAAACTGTTGGCTCAAATTCTCTGCTACATTAGGTAGTGAAGGACAAGACCTTTTTTAAGGAAAGGTTTTAATTTCTTTGCTGACCTGTTTAGTGACTTCTTGGAGAGCTATTCAGTTCACACTGTGAAATTTTATTCGGTGTTTTTGAGCAATTTACATATAATAAGCAGTGATTCAAGTGTCTTTCTGGTACTGTTGTGCTAGCTCAAGTGCTGCTCATGGCATGATATAATTCAATATACTGCAGAAGGAGCTAGATCAAGTTATTAACCTTTTTATTTGTGGCAAAACTGCTCTTTAGCACTAGTTCTCTGGCTTCTAGCCTGAGGATGTCATTCCTGACTGCTGTTCCATAGGCTGCTGGGAGGAAAAAAATGGAGACAAAAATTCCAGGCTTGTGCTCTGAATCCATGTTTTTATCATCAAGAATATGCTTTGCACTTTCCTTTGTTCATTTAGCACTAGGCTGCTATTAGAGATCAGGTTTGGTCTGATTGCAAGGAATCATCGAAATTCTCACTGACTTGGGTGGTAGGGCATGTGGTCTAGTAAGAACTCATACAAGAAATCAGTTTTCTCAATTTAATCTGCTCTGTCATTATAAACACCTTTACAGAAATGATTTTAGCAGTTGATTTTTCTCCAGACAAAGTGGCTGGTTGTGGCTGCTGTTCTAGATTGGCTTTTATTTGGGTTTATTTGGGAACTGACAGGAGGGGCACAGTGTGTGTTTCGGGGCTGCTGGGAATGGCCTTCATTCTGACAGGCAGATGTGGGTTCACAAAATCATCACTGTGTGCATATAGAAATGGTGAGACATTCACTGATTCATTTACAAACTACACTAATATTGTGTTACCTGGATACTTCTTCCTCAATTAAATTTAATTTTTTTTTAATCCTTTTTAGCTGAAAATTGACAGCTTCCTTACCCTTTTGATAGAAGTCCCTCTCTGAGATATTCTGAGCAATAAGTAGATCTCCAGTGGGGTTGGTTATTTTAATTTCTTCTCATAAGCACGTAGGTTCTCTTAAGCCATCATAGATTTGGGCTTTGTTTTGAATAAATACAAATTACACTGGGTTGGGATTTCCTTTGGGTAACACTCAGGGGTATATAGTGCAGACATTCAGACTATAGTAGAGGTTAACTATTGCTGTGTTTTGACTGTAGAACTTGAATATGTGTTTAATTTTTTGTGAACAGATTGATGACTCTTCTGCATCTATTTCTCTGGCCCAGCTTACTAAGGTATATATATATATATTCTTGTCAAATACTTTAAGAAGTGTTTGCTTCCTATTTTTAAATTGATACTGTGATCTATGGGTGAATAACTGTTGTAATTGGAAAGCCCCTTTTAATTTTTATTAACGTAAAATACTTATTTTAACTTTAAAATGTGTGTATATTTTGATACTATCCTGTAAAGAGTAGCTCCCAGTTTGGGAAGATAGAAGGGGAGTACCTTATCAGCCTCAGCATAATGTTGCAGTATTACTCATCCTCAAGACACAAAGAAGAAGCTCTTCAGAAGCTGTTTTACCGTTTTTCATACGTTTCATTAATTTTGCGTTGGAAACTAACCCAGTTTGTACAGAAGAATTTAATTGGCTGTAAGTTACGGACATTCCAGGGGGGTGTGACCAGCCACAAGAGAAGCGGTTCTGTACCATGGACAATTGCATGGCTATTTTTGAATCCCTAGTCATAGTTACAGACCCATTCTCTGAACGCTGCACAATTCCATAAATTGTGGGATCTATACAGTGGACAACCCGATCTAATTTGTTTGAACGCAGACTGTGTAAATTGTGTAAATGTACCTCATTGTTTATAGGAATATACCAATGTGTATGTGTGGCATCTGAGCAGCTGTGACCTTCTGAAACTGTTGTAATGCCATGTTTTGCTCGGGAACTGCTTGCATTTTTGCTCACCAATGTGTAATTTGTCTGGGGAAGCACTAGTGACTGCACTGTGTGGACAGGCGAGTGCTCAACCACCAGTCCCTAAAGCTACAGGCAGTAGAGTAGGCAGGGCCTGAGGCAGAGCAGCTAGTTCTTTGTTATCAAGATAAAGGCTGGAGTTCATTTCTAATAAAAATAAATCTCTTCCCACTGCTAACTTTTCCCCTCTTCCCTACAGAAATTAAATTGTATGCGTTTGGCCAAAAAAAACCCCATTATATATATAAATATCTCTAGTTTAGAAGGTAGCCCCCCAAAGAATTGATCCCCATTAGTGCTGTCCCTAAATGTGTCCTCGGGTCTGTAACCTCCTGGGAGGTTTTACTCTGAAATGTGCAAAGCTGTCCAAGGGGTGGAGGTACACATTTAAGCTTTTGAGGATATTGAAGTATTTCAGAAAAATGCAGGAAGATGACACCAAGTGGCTCAGCACTGTTACTCCCTCTAATGGCTCTAGTGCAGCCCGGCTCAGCACGGAGGCAATGTGTTAACAGTTCTCTGGTGATTATTACTATGTATGAAATGCCATATTTGAATTTTGGTCTATTCCTACTAATGTTTTGTGGCTTTTGGATGTGTTCTGTAAACCGTTTGGGTTCAAACAAATTAGTCAAGTATTATCTGTAAAGCTTTCTGTAACTGTTAATGGAAATGATTTCATAGTTGGCGATCCGGATTCTGTTACTGTGGAGAAACACTGTGTATATGAAACAACCATTTAATAAAATGTTGAAACTAGTTGGTTGCTTTTGTGAATGAATGCATACAAAACCAAACCATGAGTGCTTGAGCTGAGTGATAGGTGCTTGAAGGCCCAAGTCATTTACAGTCACTCCCTTAGACCCTGCTTGTATCTGGACTAGTGTATAATAAAAACATTTGAACAAATATGACTTAAAAATCAGCTGGCTTCAGTAATTTGAAGATCTAGTTGTGCAGAAGGTTTTTATTACAATTTGTGTGTTAAAAGGACATAGTCAACTGGAAAAAAACTGTAGATTGTCTTCACTGTAGTTAAATCACAGGAAGAAGTTGGGGGGGAACATGCAGTTTGGACTGCCTGCAGCTCTGCTGGGCAAATTTCTGCTGAAAAGAATTTCACCTTTCTGAGAGATTGTACAATTCCTTTGGTCCTTTTAATACTTGTGTGTCTGAAGCTGAGTTTCAGCAAGCAAATCTAACTACCCCACTGCAGTTCTGTGTCCTTTTAATGCTGCAAAATGTAAATAATGCTGCAAAATGTAAATAATGCTGCTTGTATCCATCTTAATTCCTTGTCCAGTGGAGAGCTTCTCCTGCATATAGTCTGAGCTTAAAAATCAGCATAAAAATACTGGATATTGTTGTTTATCTACACATAGCTTCAGTCCTTTGAAGGAAATTGGATTGGTTACACAAGTCTTGCTGTAAGGTACAAACAGAGCCTAAGGTTTGAGTGCCCAAGAGTGCTCTTTTCTAGTAGGTTCTCAGGCACATAAACATCATGTCATGGCATAAGGACTCCCCAGACCATCTTCAGCACAAATCTGTTTGGTATAAGCAGCTGCTGTCATGCAAGCTCAGTTAGTGTAGTGCTGCTCTTTACAGGATTGGATGAGTGGTGTTGTCTTGGGCTGTGTGGGCTTAAATGTGTTTCTAATGTGTGTGTCAAATAATTACCTGTTGCACAGACTGCCAATCTGGCTGAAGCCAATGCTTCCGAGGAGGATAAAATAAAAGCTATGATGACACAGTCTGGCCATGAATATGATCCAGTCAAGTAAGTGTTGCTAATGTGGAACTTGTTCTTTGAAGTTGATGTAAAATTGCAGAGATGGTTTGTTTTAAACAAGACACATGAATCTCTTTTCCTTTTTTTCCCCAAAACCTTGTAGTTACATGAAGAAACCTGTGGGGCCACCTCCACCCTCATACACCTGTTTTCGCTGTGGCAAACCTGGGCACTACATAAAGAACTGTCCGACAAATGGGGTAAGACTTGGGGGACTTTGGGGGTGCTCAGTTTTTCATTTTTGTCCAGAGAGTTCCATAACAAACATGACTGCTCACAGTAAGAATTGTGTCTTTTGATGTGAAATGCAGAGGTAATGTGGCAGTGTTGCAAAACCCTTTGAATTCAAGAAAAACCTGGAATTGTAAAATTTTCTTTTCGCTAGGTCAGAGGCACTAAATATTCCCATAGATCTTTCTCTGTGAGCCCCTGTGTATAGCTTGATATATCTCAAAATAAGTTTCTCCAAGCCCTGAATCCAGCTCCCTCTGAATTGCCCTTTGGAGGAGGAGCAGGTTTGGATTTCACCCTTAAGGAACCTGTAGTTAAGCCAAAGAATGTCAGTGAGTTCAAAACATTGCTCTGAGCTCTGGAACACCCTGGCTGCATTCGTTTAGGGAAGAGAGTATTTGAGTCCATTGACCCTTATGCTAGGTATGGGGAGAGGGTTAAAGATTTTTGTGCCTAAAATAGTCACTGAAATCTCATTTTCAGTGTGGGCCTTGAGATATGTCTGCATTTCTTAACAGGACAAAAATTTCGAGTCTGTTCCCAGAATTAAAAAAAGTACGGGAATTCCAAGAAGTTTTATGATGGAAGTGAAGGACCCCAACACGAAGGGTGCCATGCTGACCAACACTGGGAAATACGCAATCCCAACCATAGATGCGTAAGTGTGGGCTGGGCTGATCCAAAAAGGGAATGAGAGAAACCGGGAGGAAATGTGTGAGTGGTGGTGCAGCCACACTGGGCAGCATCTGGAGTTGTGGGGAGGAAGCATTGGCACTGGATCTCAACTTTCAGATCCATGCTGCTGCCTAACATTAAAATGGGGGTCCTGCTGCTCCCACCCCTGGGAGCTGGTTAAGGGTGGGGTGTGCTGAGACTTTCTGCAGAAACATTTGTAATTGGGATTGTTCTCTCTGGGAGCTCATTTTGCTTCTAGTTTGTCTTTCAAAGGTTTCATGTAAGGTGTAATAAAGCAGCTGTTGGACTGTGACTCCCTCCCTCAGATGTGAAGCAGGCTCAAGTTTTCCTGTTGCTATAAACGAGGAAAACACTTGTGTGTGCTGAGCACAAGTTCTAAAATACTCTTGGTAGCCCTCCTGATTTTCTTCTGGATGTCCTTTTTTTAGAAGCTGTAACACAGACTTCTTTCAGTTAAAAAATGTAATTACTGGGAGACCAGCTTTACCCTGCACCCCCAATTTACATTTAGCCTCTGGCAAAGGAAAGCTGGGATTCATTTCACCTGATACGAGCTGTCAAATATTTTTCTGAATATTGTCTGGACTGATTTCTTAGTTGATCCAATGAATGGGATAGTTCTGCAGGAGAATTCCTCCCTCCCTCTTCTTGTGCTAGGGCTGTAGAAAAGTAGTTCAGACTAGACAGTGGTGTTTAGGAAGGCCAGTGGAGAGGGGGAAGAATTCCACACATTACCTTTCTTTGATAAAATTCACAGCTTGGAAGAGTTTTCCTTCTAACTTCCTTCTGCTTTCCCCACCCTACTTCTAGGGAAGCTTATGCTATAGGAAAGAAGGAGAAGCCTCCCTTCCTACCTGAGGAGCCATCCTCCTCCTCAGAAGAAGATGATCCTATTCCAGATGAGCTGTTGTGTCTCATTTGTAAGGATATAATGACTGATGCGGTTGTTATTCCCTGCTGTGGAAACAGTTACTGTGATGAATGTAAGTGTTACTGCCAGGTTTCTTAATTCCAGACATCAAATTTGATCTCTGAGAGCAGAAATGGGAGATAAGGAAATTGCTCTGTTAGTTCTGTTGAGTATTTCAGCATGTCGTGAACAGGGAAAGACTCTTCTTGTGTAGATGGTGAAAAAAAGGCAGAAAGTTTTTTTTCCCTCCTTAAGTTTGTAGTTAAATCCACTTTATTTGCAGAAGGAAGAGCATGAGGGGAGTGCATATTAGTGCAGGTGGTTACAGTATGAGATATCAAATGCAATTATTTTGTCCACAGCCCTTTCCCTCACACAGAATTATGTCTCCAACTTTGGGCATTTACTGCAGACTACAGAGAACTAATATTGAGGCATTTCATCCACATTCTTCCCTAAAGCTGGTTAAAAACTTCAGAACTCAAATGTCCTCATGTTTTTTTGAAATGTGTTTTATTCATTAACATGGAACAACTTGTTGCTGTATTAGAGTGGAAAAAAGACCAGTTGAGATGTCACATGCCAGTCTGCTCTGCATCTTTACATATTAGCACAGTGAATATGTATATGTATAATATATATATGAATATTGACCCTCTGCTCTATGCTAGAAATTGTAGAATTTCAGAATGGGATGAGTTGGAAGGAACTTTAAAGCTCATCTCATTCCAGCCTCCCTGACATGGGCAAGGAGGCCTTCCACTAGCCCAGGTTGCTCAAAGCCCTGTCCAAACTGGTCTTGAACATGTCCAGGGATGCACAGCTTCTTTGGGCAGCCTGTTTCTCTGCCAGTTTTTTCAGCTATAGAACATTTACAGCTTCATGCTTTCCATTCAAGACCATATTTCCCCATTAATCATGTGGTTGTTGTTGTAATTAATGGGAATCCAAAAAGTTTACTTAGTTTGGCTGTAAACTACTTTAATATTCCCAGGTATTAGAACTGCGCTGCTGGAGTCTGAGGAGCACACCTGCCCCACCTGCCATCAGACTGATGTTTCTCCTGATGCTTTAATCGCTAACAAGTTTCTGCGCCAGGTAATGTGGTGACTTTAGCCTGAACTCTTTATTAAACAAAACTATTCGTAAAGAGCTGAAAGGGATGAAAATACTAATTTAGATCTCCTTAAGCAAGGCTAAACTCAACAAGGCTAAGTTTACTTTTCAAATACATTATCTGTTTCTACACAAGCCTACGGCTCATTAGGGACAATCTGACAAATTCAGGACACACTTGTGTCCTTGCTTTCAAATTGGGTGTTAACAGCAAAGTGCTTTTAATCCAGAGACTCTGAGGTACCAGTCACTGATAGCAGAGTTTGATGGGATGTGTTCATAGCTGTGTGTTGGTTGGTTTAGGATTAATAGCACTTACAGGAACACAGTGATTTTCCTGTAGGGATGCTTTTGTTCATATTTCCACTGAAGTTTATTTCCACCTGTTCAAACGTGTTTCCCTACCTCTAGGCTGTCAACAACTTCAAAAATGAAACCGGCTACACAAAAAGGCTCCGTAAGATTCAGCAGCAGCAACAGCAGCAGCAGCAGCTGCCGCCGCCACCGCCGCCCCCGCCGCCGCCGCCGCTGATGCGGCAAACGATAACGCGCACCCTGCAGCCGCTGATGCGGCCGGCCCTGGCCCGGCAGCAGGACCCGCTCATGATCCCGCTGGCCTCCCTGGCCTCCCGCTCCGCCCTCTCCTCCCTGGGCCCCGGGCCGTCCATGGCAGCCGGGCTGCCCGTCAATCCGTCTTCTGTGGTTGTTTCTGATCTCCCTCCAGCAGTGTCCCTCTCTCTCCGTGAGAAGCCGGATGGACCTTTTCGGTAAGGGGGTCTGGAGATCAACAGGAATACAAAATAAATCAAAATGCTTAGGTTAGATTTTTCTTGAGCTTCGCAGCTAGCACCTGTGTATGATGACAGCTGTAGGCCATTGTGGAAGTCGTGGTTCTGTTTTTATTTGGAATGAGGACACTTTGGTACATAGAACATGTACCTCATGAAAGAATTTTCTTGGCAGTGTTTCTGTTTGATTCCCTTACCAGTGATTCAGCACAGGTTTGCCCTGAAGGAGAGACTGGTTCTGATTTGAAATGGCCAGCCATTCCTAGAGTCACCATTTAGTTCCATCAGACCTTCGTGTCTCATTGATTTCTCTTTCACACTGAGGAAACAATATTTTCATGCAAAAATCCGTACCAGGGTTTAGGGTTCCATCCTGGAACTCTGCTGCCTTGGATGCACAGAACCAGTGTGTCCAGAGAGCTGCCAGCTCAGCTGTGCCATCAGTACAAGGATAACAATTCAGAGGAGCACAAAAACATTTTCTAATGGAATTTCAGTTTTTGCATCTTCTGAAGCTGCAGTGGGCTATATGGATTCTCATCCTTTCAAGCACTGCTTAATCAAGTATTTTTGCAGAGAGCTTCCTCTCTAAATGCCAATATCCAAACAGACTCCTCAGCAGTGCTTCTTCTGGAGTCTTCCAACTTCACAGGTGTAAATCTGGTGAAGATTATTTTAAAATACTTTTTTCATTTAGTGAAATCAGCCTTTTCTCACCTTGGACTTTATATTTCAAAATATATATTGTATTTCACTTCAAAGCAGTGTTTCAATAATAAAAATATGTTGTTTTTGTAGTGATGCCGATGCTGTTTTGCCTCCTGCTCTGATGACTGCTGCTGAGCTTTCCAAATCTTCCCCTTTGTCAATCAGCAGTTTGCTGGAAGAGAAGGTAAATTTTATTTCAACACATACAGTGATTCTTATGCTCTCTAGGGTTTATTTCCTGACTGTTTGCATTCATTCCGAAGGGCTATCAGGTTCCTGTACTGAGACAACCAGCGATACCAAGTCTTCTGGGCCCTCAAGGACAATCAATACCCACAACTGGTAAGAAACTTGAACTTTAGAATTTTGTTTAAAAGATTGTCTTCAGATAAACTTACTGGGATATTTTTTTTTCCTGTCCCTGCTGCCAAAGGTCATCCAATGAGAGCTGGTGCACTTCGCAGGCCAGGCTGGGAACTGTAAGTATTCAACAGAAATTTAATGTATTACTAGTTGTAACTGGTTAAATTAATCTGTAACACATCACTTAGACAACAGCTGATTTATAGTGAAATAATAGTTGTGGAGAATTCAAGTGGTAATTAATTTTCAAGTGGCTTAATTTAAATTAGCTTTAACAAAGGGGACCTGTGCTTACAGTAAGATTATTGAAAAATAAAACTCCAGTACATAATTGAAAAGAAGATTCTGAATAATGAACACTTTTTAGAAAACCTAAATTACATATAAAAATTACATGTAATTAAAAGATCAGATGGAAAAGCACCCTTTTGATTGCTGACTGAATAGGGCTGAAGAAATTGATTTCCCAGTAGAAATCACCATTCAACATTCTTTCTTTAACAACTTAGTTTATACTGATTGAGCAAATTACTGAAAAATTAGAGGCTGTTATTTTTATGACAGTTTTGTATTTCTGCAGTTTAGTCATCTCAAAGTGCCAAGCTGCTTTTTCTCATTAGAGAGAGGAGCCTGTTTTATCTGTTATTGCAGTGACAAGTTAGTTGTTCATTTGTTAGAGATTTGTTGTAGCCAGGCTGTAAGGGTCATTGTTTTTATAAAGTCTGAAAGATAAATCAAAGCAAAACCCAGGATCCATCCCTCAAGTTATCTAAAATCTCAAATCCAGTAAACAAGAGAAAAAACAATTCAGGGACAAGAACAGGACAAATACATCGTGAGGCAGGAGCTCAGGAAACAAATGTGGGAGAGGTTAGGAGAGAGGTGAGTTAATTCCTGCGCAGCGCTTGGAAGCTCAAGGTGTGTCCAGGAGGGGCAGAGGAGCGGCGGGTGCTTGGCTCCGGGGAGATGGGGGTCCCGTGGCAGCCTCGCCCACAGTCCCAAAGCAGAGTGTAAGGAGAGAAGGCTGAGGGAGCTGCTGGGGCGAGGATGTGCAAGGCAAGTATGAGGCTCCAGGACTGAGTGTAGTCTCGAGTGAACAGAAAGCCGGAGACCAGTGAGAACCAGGAGTGCTCCCGCCGTGCTGCCGCTTCGCTTTCCTCTGTACGCTCTGGCAGGCTGTGACAAACAGTGACACGTGTTTTTGGGTTTCTTTAAAGTTCAAATCGAGGACGCCCGCACAGTGACCGTGCCCAAAGGACTCAGGCCCCATCACTGCCAGCATCAGCACCAGTCTTTGTGCCTGTGCCTCCACCTCCCTTGTATCCTCCACCACCCCATGCTCTTCCTCTTCCTCCGGGGGTACCACCACCACAGTTTCCTCCTCAGTTTCCACCTGGGCAGCCTCCATCCGCTGGGTACACTGTCCCCCCTCCCGGATATCCCCCAGCTCCTGCAAACATGTCATCAGCTTGGGTCCCAACAGCAGTGCCAGCGGCTCATTCAAACACCATCCCAACGACACAAGCACCTCCTCTCTCTAGGGAGGAGTTTTACAGAGAGCAACGGAGGCTTAAAGAGGAGTAAGTATTCGGCTCGCTAACGTTGCCTTGTTTTCGTGTCTGTATCGGGGGAGCGTATCGGACTGCGGTTACGCTAAAGTGCATCTGACCTAGCAAAAGTGACATAGTGTTTCTTCCAATATACTTTTTCATTGCAGATGGTAAATATGAAAAGCTAAACCAAGACAAATGTAATTCTAGAACTTTTCCTAAAACTTGTAGGAACTGTTTTTGCTTAAATAGGATGTTCACCTTTTGCATTGCATGCAGTAAACATTTTCTCATATTGGCCATGTTTTGTTTCTTGATGTCTTTTGTAATAAAGGTCAAACTATAATTGTAATAAAGGTCAAACTTATTTTAACAGGGAAAAGAAAAAGTCCAAACTTGATGAGTTTACAAATGATTTTGCTAAGGAATTGATGGAATATAAAAAGATTCAAAAGGAGCGTAGGCGTTCGTTTTCCAGGTAACTGCTTTACATGTCCGTAATGGAGAAGCAGATTGTCTAGAGGAATCAGGAGGAGTTCCACTCCACCTCCCTGTCGTTAGATGGATTGGATGATTGAGGGATGAGCAGTGACAAGAGTGTCATACGCAGGTTATTGGCTCCAGTGTGGCAGAGATTGCAGGTGACTGAATTAGCATTGGGCAGCAGGCACTGAGGAGCCCTGAGGGTCTGTCTTGCTGAGGTGTTCCTGCAGTGGTGTCCTTCATTGCCTGACAGCCCTGAGGAGGCCAGGAGCAGAATAGCTGTAAGGGCTGCATTCTCAGTGTCTCGCTGTTCTGGTTGGAACCAAGCAGCCCAAGCAGTTTGGAGGAGATAGGTGAGAGAAATTGTCCTCATTTCTGCTTTTGTCCATCTCGCATGAGATGTTCGAACCTGGACTGCAGACTGGGGGCTTTCACTTGCTGGGTGACATTGTTAAATTTTTCTTGGGAATTAAAAGCTCAGACTTAATTGTAGGGAAATCTGAAATTGGTGAGGGACCTGGAGCAGAGGAACGGTGCTAATGAACATATGAATCATATGAAATGATTCATAAAAAATAGTAGAAGAAAAACCTGAAGGTAGTTGCTGTTTTCTGTCCCCAAAAATCCCTTGGGCAGGAGTAGTTAGTAGCAGTGTTGGCAGGAGCTTTCCCAGAGTCACGGCACTGAGCCATGTGACTGGAGACTCAGGTTAGGAGCTTTTAGATGGGATTTTTCTTGCAATGTGATCATTGCTGAAGAGAGGATGAGCTGGAGGACTGTGCAGGACATTTTTGGGACACCTGCCTGGCAGTGTGGATTCCACAGGCCTGTCTGTAGGTCCTTTGCAGTATTAGGATTGTGCTTCCTGTCCAAATTCCCAAAAAAGAGTGAAGTTTCTAGACCGAGCAGGCATTTTAACATTGGGCTTTGTTGTCTTCAGGCTACGTGGTGTTTTCTCAGTGTGATTCTGCACTCTAGCCGCTCAGATTTGCTCTTTTTGCATCTTACTGCAACAAAAATGATTTGCACTGCATGTGGTTGCCGAGTAGTGACAAATGTGCGTGTTCCTGTACCAGTAGAGGCCAGTGTAACCACCTGAAATCTGTCCTGGAATCTGTAGCTCTGGTAGCTCGTGTGATAGAGTGAGTGGAAGTAGACTGACCCTTCTGTGTGTTCTGACACTAACAAAGCAGCAGCTGTTCTGTCTTGTGAGCAGAAACTTTTACGTGTTATCAAGTTCTTCAATTTGCAGTAGCTTTATGTCAGCAGCTGAAAGAAGCTTTGACATAAGCATGTGGAGAGGAAAGAGAAAAAATAAATGTGGGAGGAAAAGATTTGAGGAGAACGACTGTTTGGAATTAACTTCATCTATTTTTTTGTGTTGTGTTTTTTTAAGGTCCAAGTCTCCCTATAGTGCTTCATCTTACTCTAGAAGCTCGTACACCTACTCCAAGTCCCGCTCAGGTTCGTCGCGCTCCCGCTCCTACTCGCGCTCCTTTAGCCGCTCCCACTCCCGCTCCTACTCCCGGTCGCCGCCGTATCAGAGACGAGGCAAAGGGAAGAGTCGGAACTACCGCTCGCGGTCCCGCTCCCACGGCTACCACCGCTCCCGCTCCCGCTCGCCCCCGTACAGGCGCTACCACTCCCGCTCCAGGTCCCCCGTGTTCCGGGGCCAGTCCCCCAGCAAACGGACGGTCCCGCAGGGCGAGGCCGAGCGCGAGTACTTCAACCGCTACAGAGAGGTGCCCCCGTACGACATGAAGGCTTACTATGGCCGCTCGGTGGACTTCAGAGACCCCTTTGAGAAGGAGAGATACAGAGAGTGGGAGAGGAACTACAGGGAGTGGTACGAGAAGTTTTACAAGGGCTATGCCGTGGGTGCTCAGCCACGGCCTCCGGTGAACAGAGAGAACTTCTCTCCAGAAAGGTTTGGCCCGCCTGGGACCAGACGAGAGAATTCACCGTATGCTCGGGGACGGAGGGAGGAGTATCCCGCTGGGCAGAGCCACAGGAATCGTAACGTAGCTGGAAACTACCCTGAGAAGCCTGGGAGAGAGAGCCATGGCATCAAAGATCCTACAAAATCAAAAGAGAAGGAGGTGGAAAATCCACTGGGAGATGGCAAAGGCAATAAACATAAAAAACACCGGAAGAGAAGAAAAGGGGATGAGAATGAAGGATTTCCCAACGTTGAGCTGTTAGAAGGAGCAAGAAAACCAAGAGAGCCAGTCCCAACAGAAGATGCTAAAACAGACTCTCTATTCATGCTGCCCAGCAGGGATGATGCCACCCCTGTAAGGGACGAGCCCATGGAAGCAGATTCCATTGCTTTCAAACCAGTGTCTGAAAAGGAGAAGAAAGAGAAGGATAAGCCAAAAGCAAAGATTGAGAAAACAAAGCGGAAGGTAGAAGTGGCAGCTGCTCCGAAGAAAGACAACATAGCAAAACCAGCTAAAGCTTCCCAGGAAAAGGTGGACCCTGATCGCGAAAAATCTCCTCGAACAGAACCTCCTGTGAAAAAAGCCAAGGAAGAGCTGCCAAAGACAGACAGTGTTAAAACCTCTTCCTCTCAGAAGGATGAGAAGGCTCTTGGTACACCACGGAAGGCTCATCCCAAAGTGGCAAAGGATCACCCAGAAACCAGACCAGCCAAGGAGGAGAAGGCGAAGAAAGAACATCCTAAAGAAGCCAAGGCAGAGAAGCCCTCCAGCAAGGAGGAGAAGTCAAAGAAACCTGCTGAGAAAAGCAAACTTTCCGATGCCAAACTTGAGAAAAGGAAAAGAAAAGCAGAGGAAAAGGCTGATAAAGAACACGAAGCCACTTCTGCAAAGGCCTCTAAACCCGAAAGTGCAGAA
Organism: Poecile atricapillus; assembly: GCF_030490865.1. Taxonomy (NCBI): domain Eukaryota; kingdom Metazoa; phylum Chordata; class Aves; order Passeriformes; family Paridae; genus Poecile; species Poecile atricapillus. The sequence goes on from NC_081262.1 coordinate 16,486,669, forward strand.
TTGAAAACATCGCCCAAGGGGAAGGCTGAGCCCGAGGGGGAGAAGGGAGAGCGGACACCAGAAAAGGATAAAGCTGCTTTTCTTAACAACCCGTCCAAAAAGATTAAACTTAACCGTGAAACTGGAAAAAAGATTGTGAGCGGGGAAAACGTGCCACCTGGAAAAGAAGCTGTGGAGAAACCTGAGCCCAGCAGCAGCAAAGTCAAAGCGGAAAAGGCAAAGGGAAAAGCAAGGAGGAAAGTGGCAGCAGCTGACGGTGCTAGCTCGACTCTTGTGGATTACACCAGGTACCTCCGCAGTTCTTTTCCCTTTCTTTCTTTCTTTCCTCCTGCCCCCTCCAATTCTTTATGGTGCTTAAGGAAAGGAACAGCTAAATTTGTGTTAAACAAGGGAGTAATCCATGATCTTCCTTATGAAACTATTCTTGGGTCAAACTCAGATGTTGTTAAGGAAAACGAGCAGTTTGTACCGCACAGGAAGCTGGTAGAGTTAATTCATTGGTGATGCAAACTCAAAACATTTAAGACATTGTTGAGGACTTAAAGTGTCTTGGTAATCTTAAAATACTTTTTAAATGTCAGTTTTTCTAAGGAAGAACTGGGGCATGAGGATCAAACTTTGCCTGTCTGTACCTCTCCATAATTGCTTGCTTTCATGTTGAAAGAAGAATGGATATCTAATTTATCTGCCATTGGGAGAAATAGGACATGAAGGAATTACCAGATCAGACAGTCCCCAATCTGATAATCTTGTGTCTTTGTTAATTAAATATATAGTAGCAAGATACTAAATTAATTGATTGCTCATGATCTCAGGCAGTGGACTCAGCCTTTCTCTTGTCTGCTCCCTTAATTGAACATCCTTGAAGAAAATGCCAAGAATTTAGAACTGAAACACAAGCCAGTTTATGAAACGTTCCCAAAGCTGGCTGTGTGTGCATGCCATTACTAATGTCTGTGGTTTTCCTTCCAGCACGAGTTCCACTGGGGGAAGCCCTGTCAGGAAACCTGAGGAGAAGCCAGACACCAAACGAACTGTCATTAAGACCCTGGAGGAGTATAACAACGACATAACAGCCCCTGCTGAGGATGTCATTATCATGATCCAGGTCCCTCAGTCCAAGTGGGATAAAGATGACTTTGAGTCTGAAGAGGAAGATGTGAAATCCACCACCCAGGTGCCCCCAGCTGTAGGAAAACCCACCAGTGTTATCAAACCTGTGAGTGCAAAGGCACCAAACCCCCTCAAACACATTGAAAAGGAGACAGAGCCTCTGGAGAAAGCACAGAAAGCTGCAAAAGAGGCGAGTTACGAAAGCACCCAACACGATGCCAAGAGTTCAAAAAGTTCCTTGTCGAGTGAAAAAGGTAAAACCAAAGACCGGGATCATTCTTTGTCGGACAAGGACAGTTCTGAGAAGAGGAAGAGCAGTGTTCAGCCAGAAAAAGAGCACTCAGAACGTGCAGCTGAACAAGGAAATGGAAAAACTGTATCTCAATCTTCCAAAGACGGCAGATCTTCAGAGAAGCACGATAGTGGCCGTGGATCCGCTGGGAAGGACTTCACTCCCAACCGAGACAAGAAGTCTGACCACGAAGGCAGCAGGGAGCATTCGAGCTCCAAGCGCAGGGATGAGAAGAGTGAATCAGCACGGAGGAAAGACTCCCCATCCCGGATCAGAGACTCCACAGCAGCGCAGAAGAGCAAACCCAGAGAGGAGCGTGTGGAGCCGCCCAAGAAGGGCCCTGCAGAGGCCAAGAGGAGCAGCTACAGCCCCCCACGGGAGCGCAAACCCGCCGAGCACAAAGCCGTGCACGACCCCAAGCGCCCCGCTGAGGAACACAAACCCCCGGATAAAAACCCGGGCAAGGAGAAGGAGAAAGAGAAGGAGAAGGAGAAGCATGTACCAGAAGTCAAGAGCAATAAGGAGAAAGAGCCAGCTGGGAATAAAGCACCGGTGAAACAGGACTCACCAGAAGTTAAAGTGGAGAAGGAGAACGTGGCGGGCCAGGGCGATAAGGGCGCGGCGAAGCCGAAGGCGCCGGTGAGCAGCGCCGCGCGCCTCTCGTCCGACCTCACCCGCGAGACCGACGAGGCCGCCTTTGTGCCAGACTACAACGAGAGCGACAGCGAGAGCAACGTGTCTGCAAAGGACGAGGAGGCTGCAGGGAAAACGCCCAAAGAGGTGAAGGAAAAGGCCGTGGAGAAGCTGAAGGAGGAGGCGGCGGCCCCGGCTCCCGCCGAGCAGCCGGAGGTGGGCAGGAGCCAGAGCCAGAGCAGCCCCAGCATCAGCCGCAGCCGCAGCCACAGCCCCTCCGAGAGCCAGACACGGAGCCACAGCAGCAGTGCCAGCTCAGGGGAGAGCCAGGACAGCAAGAAAAAGAAAAAGAAGAAGGAGAAGAAGAAGCACAAGAAACACAAGAAACACAAGAAGCATAAGAAACACGTGGGAAATGAAACAGAATTGGAAAAGAGCCAAAAACACAAACACAAGAAGAAAAAATCGAAGAAGAGCAAAGATAAAGAGAAAGACGACCAAAAAGTGAAATCTGTCACGACATAAATCGACAGATAATGAAAAAATGACTTAATTACTAAGTCATCTGTATGATCTTTGTTAAAATGTAAACGACTTCAAGCGTTGTAAATAATGACATGAAAGACCCTGTGCTGCACTTAAAATATTGCTGCTTGATTATTTGATTTTTACATCAGAGCTTTATAAAAGTGAACATTTTGTACAGAATTGTGAGTTGTGACCATGTAACATGAAAGGTTTTGCTGGGGCATCTTCTTTTTAACCACCGTTAATTATTTTGGGTGGAGTTTACTGTACTGTGAAGATTTTCACATTCGGGTTTTTTTTAATTGCCTGGCAGAAGCAGCTGGTACCAGTTACCAAATACCAGCGGATGCAATGCAGAATACATTACAGCCCTGTTATGTCACTTTTTGATTACAATAAAAAAGTTTTCAGTAAATGAGCAGGTGTGAGATTCGCAGTGGGAGTTGCACGTGAACAGGGATCGTCCCAGCCCTTCCCGTTCCTGGGAGTGTCCCAGGCCAGGCTGGTCAGGGCTTGGAGCAGCCTGGTGGAGTGGAAGGTGTCCCTGCCATGGCAGAGAGGTGGGACTGGGTGGGCTTTATGATCCTTCAACCCAAACCATTCCAGGATTCTGACAGCAGTGCCAGAGAAAAAGTGCTGGCAGAAAGTGTCACCATGCAGAGGGGCCATCCTGAGGGCTGAGCAGCGCAGAAATGGTAAAACAGGGACATTGATCCTGGTTCTGGGGGTGAGCTGGCACCTCGAGCATCCTGAAAGGTAAAACAAGCACACCAGGATCCCTGCTGGATTTCATCCCAGGACTTTGTGCCTTTTCAGGTCAGGCCCTCCTGGTAAATTCCAGGTGTTTTCTGCCCAAGAAAAGGCAGGTTTCCAGTTCATCTGCTTCGATTTGTGCTTTCCAGCATGAAAAAGCACAGGTGGGTGATGGTGTTCAGGTGCTTGGCCGGGGTTTGCTGTGCGTGGGGCAGGGTGGGAGCACAGGAAAAGCACCCTCCGAGTCTCCCTTGGCACAGTGCTGGTGAGGATGAGGCTGGAAAACAGGATTGATTTTGTACTTCTCTGGCTGCTTTGGCCTAATGAAATCAAAAATTCAGAGATTGGGGAAATGGGATTCTTGAGCTGGTATGTGTTAAGTGCTTTATTATTGAGATTCAAGGTAATGAGTAAATGTGCACTGAAATCGAATTCTGAACTTTTTTACTGGAGTAGCTCCATAATGACACTCTCGGGCCGGGGATGTGGATGGGGCAGCTCGGGCCGGGCACCATCCGCCCCATCACCTTCCGTGGGGAGGGACAGGACGAGGATGGCACTTGTCCATCCTCTGTATGTTTGTGTGTCTGTGTGTTTGTGTGTATCTCTGTCTGTGTGTGTGTCTGTTTGTCTGTGTGTCTGTGTGTGTGTGTGTGTGTGTGTGTATCTGTGTGTGTGTGTCTGTGTGTGTCTGTGTGTGTATCTGTGTGTGTATCTGTGTGTCTGTGTGTGTGCACTGTCTGTGTGTGTGTGTGTCTGTGTGTGTGTGTGTGTGTGTATCTGTCTGTGTGTGTGTGCACTGTCTGTGTGTGTGTGTCTGTCTGTCTGTCTGTGTGTATCTGTGTGTGTGTCTGTGTGTGTGTGTGTGTGTATCTGTGTGTGTATCTGTGTGTCTGTGTGTCTGCACTGTCTGTGTGTGTGTGTGTCTGTGTGTGTATCTGTGTGTGTGTCTGTGTGTGTGTGCACTGTCTGTGTGTCTGTGTGTGTCTGTCTGTCTGTGTGTATCTGTGTGTGTGTCTGTGTGTGTGTGCACTGTGTGTGTGTGTCTGTCTGTGTGTGTGTCTGTGTGTGCACTGTCTGTGTGTGTCTGTCTGTCTGTGTGTGTGCACTGTGTGTGTGTGTGTGTCTGTCTGTCTGTCTGTGTGTTTGTGTGTATCTGTGTCTGTCTGTCTGTCTGTCTGTGTGCACTCCGAGGCTGCTGCCACCCGTCTGTGAGTGCAATGGCTGTTTGGTAGCAGCGAGCGAGGGCTCCTTGCCAAGCTGCCTAATTAAAACTAAGCATATGCAGATTCTCCTTGTTTTCAGCTAATGACAGCTGCAAACAGTTATTTGTCGGGCTGGCTGGCGCTGGGCTGGTGACACGAGGCCAGGGACAAGTGAGGGATCCGGGCGAGGGGTGAGAACCTCCTGGGGGCTGCTGGGCTCAGCCCTGCCCCGGCATCCCTGGCATCACCATCCTCCAGCTGGGAGCCACCAGAGAGGGGATGCTTTGTTTTGTTGTGCTTTGTTTTGTTGTGCTTTGTTTTGTTTTGTTTTGTTTTGTTTTGCTTTGTGTGTCGCCAGCAGCACAGACACATGGTGATGTTTCACAGGAAATCAGATAAAGATGTGTGCAAACGTGGGTGACATTTGTGGTTCCCCAGCCAGCGGCCTTCAGCAGTGCTCTGCCAGCTGAGAACCGAGCAGAGAAGGAGCTGGGAACTCCCTGCCTGAAGCCCTGCCCCGAGGGCAGCTGCAAACTCTCCAGAATCCCAGGTTTCCTAAGGATGCTCTCAAAAAGTTTTCATTGGTTTTATCATTATTGTGATTGTGCTGATGGAAGGAGAGAGCCTTGCCCAGCACAGGAGGCCTGAGCTGGTGGAGCACTCTGTGCCACAGATGAACACACTCCAAGTTCTTTTAAGGATGCAGGGAAATGAGGACATGGGGGAGAAGTCACCGTGGAGATAGAATTAAGTCCTGTTTGACACATCCTGCTGCTGCTGAGCTGTGCCTCGGGGCTGGGATGCTCCCGTGTGTCCCCACAGCCCGGCAGGAGCGGATGTGCTCGAGTCTGGAATCAGAGGATTTGGGGATCCCTCCCTGGCTGTTTGGCCAAGTCCTGTACATCTGTTCTGGCTGTGTCTAACCCTGGGCACAGGGCAGGGACAAGGACAGCTCTGCTCTGCCCCATGGGCGTGGGGCAGCCCAAAGGCCGGGAGCTGGGGCTGGACTGTGACCCTGGTCCTGTTCGGCCGCTGTGTCCGAGACCCTGAGGACCAGGAGCAAACTGCACTGGGAAGATGAGCTGGGCTGGCAGCAGCAGCCCAGGGTGGGGAGGACACAGAGAAACCCTCATCCCATCCCATCCCAGCACTGCCTGGTGGCTACTGGCCACATTCCCAGCCCACCAGGCCCTGCAGCCCTGAAATGAGCCCGTGTCCCTCCCAGGAGGAGCGAAGTGCTCAGGTGCTTCAGAGAATATTTTGGAGTCTTCCTGATTTTAATTTGGTTTATTTAATAATTATTATTTACTTTGACTGAATGAACTGTTGTGTTTAAATAACCCAGTTTTTGCCAAAATGCTGTCAGGGAGAAGCTGCTCTCCCTTTAGGAGCCCTCAGATGTGGGCTGCCTTCCAAGCCCCTCACATGGCAGCGTCTGGACCATCATCGCTCAGAGCATCCTCCTGCCCCAGCCAGGAGCGCTCCGTGCCGAGGGATGGCCCCTCTGGCCATAGGGAGGGACACAGGAACTGGGGGGGGGGTCCCAAAACACATCCAGCATCACCTGGGGGGCCTGGCAGGGCTGAAGGGCTTGGCTCTGAGCATCCTGCAGCCACGCAGAGCCAGCTCTTGGGGAGTTTGTGAGGCACAGGGAGAAGGGATCCAAAGAGCCACGGGCAGGAGGAACAGCTGAGCTTGGAAAACTGGGGAGAAAAGAGAGCTGAACTCAGGGATGGAAGCAACTGGTGAATACTGACAGCACCAACAAACAGCGATGAAGCCTGAGTCCAAATCCACCTGTGGGGTTGGTTCTCGTTCGTTTATTTTCTTCTTTTATTTTTTAAATCACAGTTAAATCCCATAGAGACGGTTTGGGAGAGCTGGGGGTGTTCAGCCTGTGGCACTGTGTTGGGTGATGGAGAGGAAGCAGGGGGCCCGTGATGGGTTCAGGGCTCTCCCCCTGCCCTGCAGGGCTTGGGGGTCCCTCCAGGACAGGGACACCCTTGGGACACTCTGCCCTTCCAGCACGTGGGGCTGGGCTCTGCACCAGCAGCAACTTTTCCATCACTTGCTTTCCTTATTTGGTGTTTCTTTAATAATTAGTGGCAGGTTTTGTACTTATGTTTGCAATTATCTGGATGCCTCTGGGACATGTTCTGGCAGATAATTGAATCTCCTGGTCTGTGACTGCAGGGATGGCTGGGGAGAGCAGGCTGGAGCCCAGGAATGCTGTGCTGCCTGTTGGTGTCATGTTAAGACAAATTGAGGTTTTTAATTTTAAAAAACTACTGGAAACAAAGCATTTTGCTTTGCTGTCCTCAGTGCAAGCTTTACTGGAGCCTGGACTAGAGAGGAAAATGCACAATTATCAGTAATTAACTGGATGAATATTTTAATTAGATGCAGCAGATCCTCCCTGTGCCCAGCTGCAGCTGGGGGGATGTGGGGCAGTGGGAATGGGGGTCCTGGACAGACAAATGAATGCTGTGTGCAGCCTCTGCTGGGTGGGCAGGAGAGGGGCCCGTGCCTGGCACCCAGCTCCGGGCAGGGCATGTCCCCATCCCTCCAGAGGGACCTCAACATGTCACTTCTGTCACAGCACGTGACATGGGCATGTGAAGTGCCAAGAGAGGGAAAAGGAACCTCCACATCAGAGCTGCTCTTGAGAGTAAGTGCAAAAATCCTGCCCTTTTTGGGCTGCTCTCTGTGCCCCTGTGCTTTGGCAGGTGTGTGACCACGTTTGGGGGAACAGAGGTGACCCGGAGTGAGGGTCAGCAGCTGTGGCACCCCACCCTTGGGGCTGGCACCCAGAGCTGCAGGTCGCCTGATGCCGGTGGTTTTCCACCCTTTCTGGCTCCCCAGAGCAGGGTGCTGCTGTGCCGGTGCCTCCTGCCCCAGAGCCCTCCTGTCTGCGGCACCCCCCGAACGAGCGCAGGGTCCCCACGATGGGCAGGGACAGTGGCACTGCCACCCCTTGCACAGCGCGGCTCTGGCACTGCCAGCGCTGCTCCAGCGAGCGCCGTGCCCCGAGCACCCAGGGCAGGACCTGCCCCGCAGGAGCGGATGGAGCAGCAGGTGAAAACTGCCTCTGTCTGTCTCTGTCTGTCTCTGTCCCTTTTCCCCGGGCTGTGGCCAGCCGGCTGTTCCCTCTCCCGCGGCTCCGTGTGCCGGGAATGCCGATGGAGCGCTGCTCGCTGCCCCCGCTGCAGCGCATCCCTCGGAGCAGCCAATCCCTCCTCCGGCAGAACACAGCCGCCCGTGCCGGAGTTAATTAGTTAAACTAATTGGGAGTGGGGAGGGCTGGCAGGTACCCACGACCACCGACACGCTGCAGGGCCGGAGCTCGCCCCTCTCTGATTTTACTGCCGCGCTGCTGGATTTCCAGAGGGAAGATTTTCCTGTTCATTTCCCTGATGTGCACGTCAGTATGAGGCAGAACCGGGCTGGAATTCCAGCCTGTTGATGCTCGCTGGGGCTGCGGTGACAATCCTGCTGCTGCCCCACCGAGGGAAGGTCGGACACGCGGGGAGAGGGCAGAGATTTGTCGGTGGAATTGCAGAAATGAACGTGCCTTGCTATTTTCCGCTCGAAATTAAGAACACGTCAAACAATGCGAAATTCTGCTCTTGATATGGCAGGAACGAGCCTCTGGGAGTATCCTCTGCTGTTTCTGGCTGGGCAAACAAGACAGACGTAGGCATTTTAAATAAAAATGTGTAGATGCATTGGGGTTCTGTAGGGGCGGCAGGGTGGGGGCCTGTCCAGCCGTGGGGGTGGGCGGGTGCCCATCGAGCCCCTCCCGATCCGCTGTGACAGATTCCAGCTTGATTGAGCCGCAAACACCAACCCACAACAGCAGCGTGGATTCGGTTGTTAACAAAGGACGGATTCAGCCGGTGCTGGCGCCGCTCCAAGCGCGGGAGCTGCTGAGGAGCGTGGATTAAATATTCATCAAAATCTTGGCACTTCGTTCCCGTCTCCTGCTCTCCTGCCCCCTCCCCTCGAAATTATTTGATCCTAAAGGTTAGAAGCCTGCTTCAAAAATTAATTATTTCATTGACCCCTTTATAAATTAGGTTTTTACAACCAAGTTTTTTAGGGTCTATCCAAAATGGGTCGTGGTGGCACTTCACCAGGTTTGCTCATGAGGTGAGCCCTGACCCCAGCACGCGACGCTGCCACCGATGCTGGCGGCAACCTGTGACCCTAAAAAAGCAGAAATTCAAAATACAGAAATCCCGGCAGGTTTGTCACCTTCCAGGGGTGGCGCTGCCAAGCCCTGCGCCGGGACCAGGCTCCCCATTCGGTGAGTGAACGGATCCTTCCAGCAATTAATGCCTCGTGTTTCATTCTCATGCGGGGCACACGATGCGGGAGCGGCCCCGCGGCTGCCCCGGGGCTCAGCCGCCAGGCTCCGGCCGATGTCCGTGTGTCCGTCCTCCCCGCGTCCTGCTGCTGCTCACGGGGCTCCTCGGGGCGGGCGTTCCGCCGCCTTCGGTGCCTCCGTGCCGGGGCTTCAACCTGGCGTGTCCCGCTCGGGTGGGCTCGGGGGCCGCTTCCTCCTCCCCTGCGTCCAAGGGCGGCTGGAGCCGGGAGCCCAGCGATGAGCCCGGGCTGGCAGCCTTGAAACGGCAGCTCTCAGACAATGCGGGTTTATTTTAGTGCTCACTCCATGCCTCGTCCCTCCCCGGTGATGTCCCCCGGGATGTCCCCGGTGATGTCCCCCGTGATGTCCCCAGTGATGTCCCCAGTGATGTCCCCGGGATGTCCCCGCTGGAGAGGGGCCACCCACCGTGCCCCGGTGTCCGCGGTGCGGGAGCCGGGGCTGGATCCGCCGTGCCGGGGGCCGGGAAGGGCCGGAGGAGCCGCTGCGGGCGCTGCCCGGCATTAGGATGCAGGTCCATCGCCATCTCCCTGGAGACCATGGGAACGGGGAATCGCGTCTGGGGCGGCTGGCAGCCGCGCTGGGAGAGGGCAGCTGCGTGTCGGGCTGGGAATGAATGAATTCCTGCCCTGATCGGCCTTTGTTTCCCCCCTGTCAGCGCAGGGACGGCAGCGGGGGCAGCGCCCGGGGCCCCGGTATCGCTCGCAGCCGCCGCGGGCTGAACCGCCCCGAGCCATTCCGTGTTCTCTGTCCTTGAGCTAATTCTTCACCAAAGCTCTTCGGGGTGAGGCTGATAGGAGCTCCTGCAGGGCCCTGTGATCCCGTATTTAACACTCGGGGCATTCCCGGGCCACCGCGGGCCCTTTGTGGCGCTGAAGGAGCCGCGTGTTGCGGAGACACCTCCGAGCATCTCGCTGGAGCAGCAAAGCGATCTCTGGGTGCTGCTGAACGCGGCTCCCGATCACCCCTGAGCGGCTCCGGCAAACTCGGGCTCGGGTTTGGAGTCGGGATTTGCCATCTGGGGGAATGAGCTCCGCAGGTTTTTAATGGCACCGCCGTCCTGCCCTGCCCTGCCCTGCCCTGCCCATCCCTGCCCTGCCCTGCCCTGCCCATCCCTGCCCTGCCCTGCCCTGCCCTGCCCATCCCTGCCCTGCCCTGCCCTGCCCTGCCCTGCCCTGCCCATCCCTGCCCTGCCCTGCCCTGCCCTGCTCTCACATTCGCTGCCGCTCCCAAGCCCGGCTCCCGTTGGATTCCAGCGGAGGGACCGCGGTGCCGCTGCTGGGGACGATATTTCCCTGCTGCTGTCCCAGATTGTGCCTGGCTGTCCCTGAGCGCACCGACCCCTCACCAGCCCCGCTCTCTCCTCTGCTCTCCCGCAGCACTTTGCTCACATTCTGGATTTTTACTGAGTTTAATTGGCTCTGTAATAGTTTCATGGCAGAAATTCTGCTCCCGTCAAAACCTGCTCCTGTGAATGTTCCCCTGTGGTAACAGTGAGAGAAGTGTGAGGGAGAGGATGTGGTGGAAACCCCAGGGCCAGCTGGGCCCCCCCCGAGCCCCGTGTGGCACCCCCAGGGTCTCACCTGTGGCCAGGGCACAGCTCCTGGCAGGTGCCACCATATCCATGTCCAGTCTCAGGGGTCAGGGCCACTCCTGGGTGCAAACCTCCAGCTGTGCTCCAGCTGTGCTCCAGCTGTGCTCCAGCTGTGCTGGCTGAGGGACAGCCAAACCCCACTGCAGCATCTTCTGGAGTCACAGGGCCAGAGCCACCCCATGCAGGGACACTTCCTCCCCTCTCCTCCTCCTCCCTGCCAGCCCTGGGGCCAGCGCTGGGCACAGCCCTGTCACTCTGTGCTCTGCTCCATCGCTCCCTGTGGATCACGAGCTTCAGGGCTGCCCTCAGGCACTTCTCTTCCAGGCCCTGTTGCTGCTTCCAGTGCAGTTCATGGGCTGATCTCCCCTAAGGGACTGGGACCCGCAGAGTGGGAAGATACCAGGTGCAAAGAGAGGGGGCAGCCACCCTCCAGCAGCCAGCTGGGTGCCACCACCAGGGACCTTCCACCAGCACCTCCCTCCAGCACCAGGAACCAGATCTTTCCTCAAATCTTCCCACGGGAGTTTCCTGACTGTGCCACTGCAGCTCTCCCAGCTGCTCCATCCACACGGGCCTTGTGCTCAGTGGCTCCCACAGCCACTTCTGCTTCTGAGCTGGCTCCAGAGCTGCACGTGCAACACTAAACCCTCAGACACGAGAGCTGAACTCTGCAGGACACCAGGACTCTGCTGACAGACCTGCCCAGGACCCTGAGTTTCCCAGCCCTTGCCAAACCCAGAGCCAAGGAAGCACAGGAGAGTTCCCATGGACAGCTCAGAGAATTAAGAACGAGTTCATCAGAGGCTGTGAACAAATGATCAGTAATTAAGACCCCAGCAAATACCAAGTTTGCTGCATGCAGCCCGTGGAGGCTGGAGGGGACGGGGTTGGGGTGAGCTGGCTGTCCCTGCCAGGTTTATTCCACCATGGCTGATGTGCAAGAGGAGTGGGGTGAGCTCCCCAGCACCCCTTGGACTGTGCTTTTATTCCTCCTCCTGCTTCTCTCACCCAAATGAGCAGGGCTGGGGCACCTCCTTCCCCCCACCAGCCAGGGGACAGCTGGGTCCAGACACCCCTCTCCAGGCATCCCCAGCCACTCCACCAGGTCTCTGGGATCCTCGGTGAACAAAGCAGAGCTCTTCCTTTTGATTTAATAAGTATCTGGAAATGTCATGAGAGACGTGATAATAAAATATCAGATGCAGGAAAATGAGTAGCCAAAGGCATTGAAGAAAGGGACGAGAGTAAACACAGTAGATTAAGACACTAATTCCCATTCCTTGTGTGTTCTCAGTCTTTCCTGTGTCTCACAGACAGAAGTAAAATGTCCCCACTTCCCGGGAAGCGCTATCTGCCTGTCCCTGCTGGATTGTCACCACGGGGTGCCCACAGCCTCAACAGCCCATTTGTCCTCCGGCTCCGGTGCTTTATCACTTTCAGAGGGGAGGCTGGGCTGCCTCATCCCCGCTCCCACCCCCAGCACTTACAGGGCAGCTCAGATTCCAATGGTAATGGCTAAATTTGATTGTTACTGCTCTAAGGTATCTCTGCAAACTAAAGACCCAATTTGTGCCTTTGTTTAGACCATGCAATAAAACAACAGGAGCAGAACCAGAACCAGAACCAGAAGGGAAAATAGTCTCGGGGATTTTGGAGCAGCCGGCAGGTCCTGCTGTAACTCTGTCACAGTGAGAGTTGGGCGTGGGGGTTTTCTTCCAAATGTGACTTGGAGCAAATCGACTGCCAGTGAATTCCCAGGCCCAGCACAGCGCTGTGAAGGCGGCAGCGGGATCAGCAGCAAGGTGATGGATGTGTTAATGTTTTAACAGGCCAACCACCTCATAAATAATTTGCTGCGTTCTGGAGAAACTGACCTGGTCACAATGACAATAAAGGGCTGTCCCCTGGGCTCTGCTCCAAGGGTCCACAATCCTCCCATGGCAAGGCTTAAGTGGCTTTTAACAATATCTATTTTGTATTGTCAGAGCCCAGTGCTGCCGTCTGTGCAAACAGCATCGCTTCAGCTCCAGGGATGTTGCAGTTCAAGAGCCCAGAAATGGTCACTGAGTGTTGTGGCTGAGCTCTGTTTGCTCTGTGAGGAGCAGGGTCTGCGTGTGGAGCTGGCAGGGAGGGAACCTCGGCAGCCCAGGGCAGCAGGGCAGGGAGACCCGGGGGATTCACAGGAACCAGCCAGGGATGGCTCCACAGGCACCCCCAGCTCTGCCAGGCAGCAGATGGAGCCCAGCCTGCAGCCAGGAGAGCGCCTGTCTGGAATCATCTGTGTGCTGGGAATTCTGCTTCTGTACTGAGTGTTCCCCCCGTGTTCTGAGTGTTCCTCCTGTGTACTGAGTGTTCCTCTGTGTTCTGAGTGTTCCCTCTGTGTTCTGAGTGTTCCCTCTGTGTTCTGAGTGTTCCTCTGTGTTCTGAGTGTTCCCCCCGTGTTCTGAGTGTTCCTCTGTGTTCTGAGTGTTCCCCCTCTGTTCTGAGTGTTCCCCCCGTGTTCTGAGTGTTCCTCTGTGTTCTGAGTGTTCCCCCCGTGTTCTGAGTGTTCCCCCCGTGTTCTGAGTGTTCCTCTGTGTTCTGAGTGTTCCTCTGTGTTCTGAGTGTTCCCCCCGTGTTCTGAGTGTTCCCCCTGTGTTCTGAGTGTTCCCCCCGTGTTCTGAGTGTTCCTCTGTGTTCTGAGTGTTCCTCTGTGTTCTGAGTGTTCCCCCCGTGTTCTGAGTGTTCCCCCTGTGTTCTGAGTGTTCCCTCTGTGTTCTGAGTGTTCCTCCTGTGTACTGAGTGTTCCCTCTGTGTTCTGAGTGTTCCCCCTGTGTTCTGAGTGTTCCCCCTGTGTTCTGAGTGTTCCTCCTGTGTTCTAAGTGTTCCTCTGTGTTCTGAGTGTTCCTCCTGTGTTCTGAGTGTTCCTCTGTGTTCTGAGTGTTCCCCCCGTGTACTGAGTGTTCCCCCCGTGTTCTGAGTGTTCCTCTGTGTTCTGAGTGTTCCTCTGTGTTCTGAGTGTTCCCCCCGTGTTCTGAGTGTTCCCCCCGTGTTCTGAGTGTTCCCCCTGTGTTCTGAGTGTTCCTCCTGTGTTCTGAGTGTTCCTCTGTGTTCTGAGTGTTCCCCCCGTGTTTTGAGTGTTCCTCCCGTGTTCTGAGTGTTCCCCCCGTGTACTGAGTGTTCCTCTGTGTTCTGAGTGTTCCTCCTGTGTTCTGAGTGTTCCCCCCGTGTACTGAGTGTTCCTCTGTGTTCTGAGTGTTCCTCCTGTGTTCTGAGTGTTCCTCTGTGTTCTGAGTGTTCCCTCTGTGTTCTGAGTGTTCCCCCTCTGTTCTGAGCGTTCCTCCTGTGTTCTGAGTGTTCCCCCTGTGTTCTGAGTGTTCCTCTGTGTTCTGAGTGTTCCCCCTGTGTTCTGAGTGTTCCCCCTCTGTTCTGAGCGTTCCTCCTGTGTTCTGAGTGTTCCTCTGTGTCCTGAGTGTTCCCCCCGTGTTCTGAGTGTTCCTCTGTGTTCTGAGTGTTCCCCCTGTGTTCTGAGTGTTCCTCTGTGTTCTGAGTGTTCCCTCTGTGTTCTGAGTGTTCCTCCTGTGTTCTGAGTGTTCCCCCTGTGTTCTGAGTGTTCCTCCTGTGTTCTGAGTGTTCCTCCCGTGTTCTGAGTGTTCCCCCTGTGTACTGGCTATTCTGCTCACATTTGGGGTTCTCCTGGGGCACACCGGCTGTTCCTGTCATTTACCAGGATTTCCTCTCCTATATTTTTGGTTATTCTTGCTCTCCTGTCCTAGCCATCCTGATCCCGTGCTGTCCCAGCCCAGCGCTGGCACTGGCAGCGTTACCCGGCGGGGCAGGGCTGCTGCTGTGTGTTCTGTGCTCCTGAGCCTTGCCGCTGTGTGTCGGGCTGCTCCTGGCATCTGCAGCTCTACCCACAGACACCGTCTGAAGCTTCTCACATTTCTCTGTGCTGCTCGTTGTTCAGCTCCCAAATTTTCCCAGCTTGCAGCAGGCTGGTGAGTTCTGAGCATGTGGAGCTGGGGAATTTGTCCCACCAGCTGCTTCGCTGTGGCCAGCGTGGCAAATAAGGGAGATTCCAAATACTGGAGTCATTTGTCAAGCAAAATAGACGGCAAATGTCTCCAGCATGGCACCTCCAGCACAAGGATGGAACTAAATGGGAGACAAGGAGGAAAGAGAGGACAGATCAGCATGGGCAGTCCCATTCCCTGCCCCAGCAGCACAGGGACAGCCTGGAGCGCCCATCCTCATCCCTGGCTCCCGGCTGCTCCTGCACTGCCATGGGAAGATGCAGCTGAGGAGGAGGAGGAGGGTGGCAGTGCCCACCTTGGCAAAGGCACTGCTGCCCAAAAGGTGGAGACAGGTGTTGATGGTGGCTTGGTGTGTTCAGTTTGCTCTGTCTGGGCTGTGATCTGCGCCCCTCTCCTGCTGTGGGTGCCGACAGAGCAGTTCCCTCCCTGGCAGCAGGAGCAGGGGCAGAAATCCCGCCTGGGCAGTGACTGGCAGCACACCTTGCCCTCCTCTGCCTCTCCGTGGGCACTGCTGAGCCTCACCCAGCGCTGCTGGGGCTCCCCGGGACTCCCGAAGCACCTTTCCCTCAGAGCATCCCTTCTCCCCGCCGGCCCCTGCACTCACAGCTTCCTCCCAGCCACCAGAGGCAAGTGTGGCTGCAATGGAAAGTAAATTTTATATCCTTGCCCCTATTTTTGCAAATGAGTGTAACTGTCAACTGCAGAATAAATGACACCTAATTACTGTTGGGGGGAGTTCAGGCAGGAGGGCTTGGCTGGGAGGGGATCACAGGGAAGCTCCAGCACTGATGGAAAATGAACAAGATGCCGGCTGTAAGGAACCATAATTACAGAGGACTGACACACTGTGAGCTGTTTATGGTAATGAAGCGGTGCATCAAATCAAATTAACCTTAGTTATTTAAGTCAGAATGCACCGAGGACTTGGCTCAGTAGATGCTAAACCGAAACCCGGAGCCGTGCCCATGCCAAGGAAGCGGCTCCGGCTCCGCACGGGCGTCGTTTTGATTTAGGAGTCGTTCAGCGAGCGGCCGCAGCTCCGGGACGGCGATGGCGAGGAGCAGCGGCCCCGGGAGCCCCGGGAGCCCCGGGAGCCGCGGAGCTGCCGGGGGTCCCCTCCGAGCCCCCAGGATGTGCCCGCAGCCAGCGCTGCCCCCGGAGCCCGGCCCAGGTGAGTGCCCGGCCCCGGGGCAGGGGGAGGCTCCGGCCGGGGGCTCCGGGGCGCTCCCGGGGCCGCTCCCCAGCCCCGGGCAGAGGATGCGGGCGCGCTGCGCTCCCGCAGAGGTTTCATTTCTGCTCTCTCCTCCCCACCAAGGCTGCGGCGTGCGCAGGAGCAGCGCTCCCGCCGGGATCCCTCGGCGCTGAAGGGTGAGTAACCTCTCAAATTAACCCGAGCGCTCCCTGAAAGATCCACGAGCCCTCGGATCCCCTCCGTGCCCCGGCTGCAGCGCGTTCCTGCCGGAGGAAGGGATCGCAGCCGGGGGTGCCGGGAGGAAGATGCCGGCACAGCTGGGCTGGGGATCGTGGCGAGGGGCGCAAGGGCCAAGGCAGCTCACCACAGCGGCTCTGGAAATAATGTTAAAAGGCTGTTTGTGGCAGCGGGGTTTCTCTGGAGAGCGGGAGGCGGCAGGAGGGATGCGGCAGGCTCGGCTCAGGGATGCCGGGCTCGCTCAGGTGCGGGCAGAGCCTTTCCAGGCAGGAACGGGCGCTGCTGGCCCTGAGCAGGGAGGGTGCGGAGAGCCCCGGGGAGCTGCCAGCTGCTGGCACTGCCCAACAGGTGGTTTGGAATCGGTTTGGATTAGGAAATGTTTATTCTGTGCCCTTCGTGCCGGCGGGGGCCTCCGGGGAGCCGAGCCGCTCCTCAGGGAGAGGATTTCTCTGCAGAGCTTCCCACTTGTTGGAACAACACCAATTGCATCTCCAGCCAAAGGCTTTCCTCCGTGGATCTCACGGAGTTTGATGATTTTGGAGTACCTGCAGTCGGGTCCATCCTGAATTAAATTTTTTCCTGGTGGTTCCCCTCCCAGTGTGCCGGATCTTACCCAGCAGCGTTGAGAGCGCTGAGCTGCCCTGGCAGCCTCATCCTCAGCGCTCCCCCGAGCACAGCTCAGCACCCCAGCTGGCATCCCAGCAATTCCTCCCCTCACACTGGCTCTGAGTCCTGCTCCAGGCTGCAGCCATTGGATTTTGTGGTTATGGCTTCATTTTGCTTCATTCCATCAATATGAAAATGCTGTGGGAGTTAATCACTACTGTAGGGGGATAAAGAGCGGAGATTTCCTCTAATCCCCTCTAAATGGCCTCCAAATGAGGACTCAACAAAGATGACTAATGACAGACATTATTAAACTAATTGAGTAGGTGAAGCCTTGATGGAAGCCCCAAGCCCAGGTACAGCCTTGAGGCCCAGAGCTCCTCCAGCTCCCTCACGGCCTCTTTGCCCTCACAGCTGAGTAAAACAAACTCATTTGTTTTGTTTTGTTTTATTTTGGTTTTTTTGACCAGAGGATTCCCTTTCTCTATTAAAAATATTTTAGTCTCTTTCAGCAAACCTTTCCCTTGCTGCTGCCAGATACCATCTCCCTAATGGGATGCTAAATCCAGTTTCAGTTAATAGCCAGCTGCATCCTCACCCCTCACCTGATCCTGCTCCTCAAAGGGTTCCCACTGAACACACATCAGTCTCTCACCAGCTGACAACAGTAATGAAATAGAAAGTGGGTGGAATTTCTCTGGGGATCTCTGCAGTGTGTCTGGGGAGCTCTCTGAAGAAGGCCCATAACATACCAAAACCTGTGCAGAGAAAAGGGCAGAACTGGGGGTCCCATCCCCACAACATTGGGAGTGATAACGGGGGCACCAGTGCTGTCCCTCTTGCTTTTGTTTAATTATCTTTTTTGTACATTTCTTGTTTCCCCAGACCCGGCCAGGCAGGGATGGTTTGATGGATTGTGTATGAAATCCAGGTCAACATGTCCAAGCGTTACTGCCTCGGAATTTGCAGCGCCACAGAGGCCAATAGAGCTGCCTTGTGTTATTAATTATGCCACTTTATTTTCCTGAGCAATGTGATTAATTGGGTGTGCACGGCAGGGCCTGTTTGCTCTCGGGTGGAGGTGGCTGGAACGGGGAGCAGGCAGCAAAATCTGCAACTGGTCTCAGTCCCTCTCTTCCAGAGCATTCGGGGGGAGATGCAATTCCTGATGTCACATTTTGCATGGCAGGGAGCCACAGGGAGGGCTGCAGGGAGCTGTCCTGGCTGGGCAGCTGTCCAGGGCAATGGGCAATGCCAGAGGGATCTCAAGATGCCACCCAGCCCTGCAGGGGTGGATTACACCTCAGTTGCAGAGACTCATCTGTTCTCACTGAACTCCTGAGAAGTGGATCCGTGCAGCTGTTCCTGTAACTCATTTCATTTCTTTTACAAGTTCACAGTGCAGAGTCTGTGCTGTGCTGAGCGTGGTCCCACACCCCGGGTACAGCACCCACAGGGGCACAGGACGGCTGGAACCCCATCCCAGGTGATATCCCAGTAACTGCTGCCAGTCTGCAGGGTGGAGACAGAGCACAGGGTTTGCAGCTCAGACACAGTGGGAAATATTCATAAAAGCTGTTTATTTGACAGAAGCCTCCTCGAGTTACCAGGCACATTTCCTCAGTGTCAGCCTCCCTGGCAGCCCTGAGCTGTGTCCTCCCCGTGCCCCAGGCAGCAGCAGGGCCAGGGCAGGGTGTGCTGCCCAGCCCAGCATCCCCAGAGCCTGGCACACGGTGCTGGCTGCAGAGCTCAGCCCTGCTGTTGGGCTCTCCCAAGGGGAGATGATGCCGTGCCCTGTCCCTGCGCTCAGAGCGCTGCTGCTGCCCTGCAGCGGAGTCACCCCTCTCTGTCTTTTGTCTCCATAAAGGTCAGAACAGAGCTGTCACTCTTTAAGTGCCAGGACGAGGTGTCCCCCTCTCCGGTGCCAGAAGACTGGGAACAGGAAAGCAGCTGCTCACCCTCCCCAGTGGCTGCTCTGTGGTTGCATGCACACTGGGTTCACTCTGGCCATTTCCCCCTCCTTGTCATGAGTGTGATTTTGATGCCACTTCGGCCTGGCAGTCACACAAACCACTCTGCTGCTGGTGGGAACTGCCCTGTCCTCCCACTGGTGCTCACAGACCTTGAGCTGCAATTTCCCCATCACCCTGTGGCAGGAAGAGCAGAACACGGGGTGAGAGGCACTCCTGGCTTCCCCGGGCATCAGAGCCCCTCTGAGAGCATCCAGCAGTCCTTTGGGCTGCTAGAAGCCCCAGTCACAGTCAAAAATCCCTCAGAAAAGGATCAATTACTGCAGAGACTCGGAGCTGTCTGGGCTTTATGTGCTCCGGGCAGCAGGAGCTCCCTGTGCCCTGCCTGGGGAAGCACCGCGGGCACCGTGACCGCTTCCAATTTCACAGCGCTTTGAACTCGCTCTCACTGAGGCTGGGGAGATGAAAAATGTCTTTATTAAGGGGAGTCCCGTGCCCTGACTGGGAGCTGAATGTTGCTATAATGTGTGCAGGGAGGGAGCCGGTGGTCCCTGGGCTCCCCGGGAGCTCAGGAAAGGATTGTCCCTGGTTTTCCTGCTGCTGTGACCAGCTGGAGAAGGCTGCTGGCACTCACTTTGGCCAGTCAGGTGTTGTGTTCACCTCGCCGCTGCCCCACGTTTCTGCAGGTGTGGGGAGGGGTGAGCCACGCTGTGCAGAGCTGTGAAAGGCTGCGATGTCGGGAGGGGCACAGGGCTGGCGTGTCCCCGCAGCCAGGGCTCAGGTGTGCTCCCCATCAGCCACGGGATGCTGCAGGTGCTCCCCTTCCCCTGTGCCAGGGCTCTGCTCCTCACGTGTGGGTCCATCCCGGCACCCCTCCTGTCCCACTGTCCCCCAAAGGGCAGAGACCCCCCTGGAGCTGCAGAGAGCTCCCGGAGCCCCTCGCTGTCCCCTGGGCACAGCCTGGGCTCTGCCGTGGGCTCACCCCGCCTGTGGCTGTCACTGGGGTGTCTCGAGTGGCCCGGGACCCCCGAGTGCCCGGGCTGTGTTTGCCGTGGGTGCTCCTGCTGCTCCCCCCGTGCCCTCCCGGAGGGTCTTTCCCTCTCCATTTGTGTCCTGACACCGGGAATCGGGCTCTGAACCTGGAGCGAAGTCAAGCCCGGAGCCCCCCCGGCTCCTCGGGCCCCACAGCTTGCCCAGGGCTCTATTATTATCCCACATCCCTGTAATTAGCTGCTTAGGCTGTGATTGCCCCATTGTCCGCTGGATGGGTTTAATCATTCTTTTCTCCTACAGTGGCAATTTTGTTCCAATTAATTATTTCAGTTTGAACAGCAATAGCTGGTTGAGTTTAGAGAGAAATTAAAAGGGTAGGGAAGGATAATGAGGAATGAGCTAACTAGGGAGAGGTTGCAGACAGGGCTGCACGGGTCCCTGCTTCTCTTCCAGCCTCTTGCTTGCTCCCCCGAGAGCTTTATAGGGCTGGGAAATGCTCATGGGAGATCTCTCACCCTGCCTGGCTGACCCAAACACTGCCACAAAACACATCACATCACAGCCAAGAGCAGTCTGGCATCACCCCAGGCCCCTCCCTGAAACAGCAGAATCACCCAGCAGCGTAGGTGATGCTCTCAAGGTGATTTCGGATGAGATTGATCTGGATTTTTAAAAATTTAAAAATAAATAAATTTAAGGTTAGCCAAGGTTTTGAAAGGAGTGAAAAACAAAACACTAATGCCTTTCAAGATTTACAAAAATGCTGCCCGGGAAATTCATGTATAATTCAATGGATTCCAGAGTAGTTTGAATATTTAAATTATGTATGGTCAAAGCAATAAAGAAATCTGCATTTCCTCACTCCGAGCCCCTCAGACCCAACTCTCCCCAGTGCTCCCTCCCCAAAAGGCAGCTCTGCCTCTGCACTCCCAGAGCTGTTGAGCCTCATTGCTCTGAAGAGATTGAGTTCGACTGGAAAAACACCGCGGAGTGCGGCTGCTGCTCCCCGGCTGCTCCCGGCTCTGTGTGCTCTGCCAGGGCACTGCCAGGGCCATGGGCACTGCTGCCACAGCCCTGGGCAGGACCATGGGCACTGCTGCCACTGCCCTGGGCACGGTGATGGGCACTGCTGCCACAGCCCTGGGCACGGTGATGGGCACTGCTGCCACAGCCCTGGGCACGGTGATGGGCACTGCTGCCACAGCCCTGGGCAGGACCATGGGCACTGCTGCCACAGCCCTGGGCACGGTGATGGGCACTGCTGCCACAGCCCTGGGCACGGTGATGGGCACTGCTGCCACAGCCCTGGGCACGGTGATGGGCACTGCTGCCACAGCCCTGGGCACGGTGATGGGCACAGCCGGGGACCCTGCGCTGCCCGAGCCCCCCCAGAGCCCCGGGAAGCCAAGCAGGGGAGGATGGAGAGGCTGAGAAGGGCAGGATGGAGCAGGGGAGAAGGGGAGGATGGAGAAGGGGAGGATGGAGAAGGGGAGGATGGAGCAGCAGAACAGGGGAGGATGGAGCAGGGGAGCAGGGCAGGATGGAGCGGCCGAGCAGGGCAGGATGGAGAAAGGGAGGATGGAGAAGGGGAGGATGGAGAAGGGGAGGATGGAGAAGGGGAGGATGGAGAAGGGGAGGATGGAGAAGGGGAGGATGGAGAAGGGGAGGATGGAGAAGGGGAGGATGGAGAAGGGGAGGATGGAGAAGGGGAGGATGGAGAAGGGGAGGATGGAGAAGGGGAGGATGGAGAAGGGGAGGATGGAGAAGGGGAGGATGGAGAAGGGGAGGATGGAGAAGGGGAGGATGGAGAAGGGGAGGATGGAGAAGGGGAGGATGGAGAAGGGGAGGATGGAGAAGGGGAGGATGGAGAAGGGGAGGATGGAGCAGGGGAGCAGGGCAGGATGGAGAAGGGGAGAAGGGCAGGATGGAGAAGGGGAGGATGGAGAAGGGCAGGATGGAGAAGGGCAGGATGGAAAAGGGGAGGATGGAGAAGGGGAGGATGGAGAAGGGGAGGATGGAGAAGGGGAGGATGGAGCAGGGGAGAAGGGCAGGATGGAGAAGGGGAGGATGGAGCAGGGGAGAAGGGCAGGATGGAGAAGGGGAGGATGGAGAAGGGGAGGATGGAGAAGGGGAGGATGGAGCGGCTGAGCAGGGCAGGATGGAGAAGGGGAGAAGGGGAGGATGGAGAAGGGGAGGATGGAGAAGGGGAGGATGGAGAAGGGGAGGATGGAGAAGGGCAGGATGGAGCGGCTGAGCAGGGCAGGATGAAGCAGCCTTTCGCCCAGCACTGACACGGGAGGATGCAGGGCTCTCATCCCCTGCTCTGCCTCTCTCAGGAGCTGCAGGAGAGCTGCTCTGGCCTCTCTGCACCTTCCCCATCTGGCTCTTTGGTCCCATCCTTCCAACCCCCGTGGAGGTGTCCGTGTCCTCTCAGCTCCAGGGCTGGGATGTGGCAGCTCCCACTTCTGGCTGCAGCCAGGAGAAGAAGGAAAAATACCAACAAAGTGCTCCCTCTGACCCTCCCTCCACCCTCTCTCCAAATGCTGTAAATTTTCATTAGTATCCTGTAATTTAATGATCTGTTCCCAAGAGAAAATTAGTCTTCAATTTACCAAAACTCCCTGTTAATTTAAGTGTAATCGTGGGGAGTCCTGCGGCCCTGCTCCCCCTCCCACCTGGGGATGGGCAAGTGTGAGGGACAACTCCAATAATACACCAAAATCCCTCGTAAATCCTCCACCCAGAACTGCAAGCAAGTTCCTGGGAGCAAGGAAAGCAATTTCCTCCCAAAGCAAGGGTTTGTTTTGAACCTGGCGAGCTCCAGTTCAGCTGGAGGTTGATGCTGGAAGACTGGGAGAGGCAGAATGTGCTGGCTTTGCTGGGCATGTGCTGGGCTGGCCACACGAGCCATGGGTGCTCACCCAGGAGGGAGCTGCCACCAACCCCCAGCGCTTTTAAACCATCAGTGGGCTCTGGAGCATCCCTGGCAGAGCTCCAGGGTTCTGGGGACACCCCTGCCCTGGCTGAGGGAGGACCACGGTGGCTGAGGCTGCTGCAGGTCCCTGGGAGCAGGGCCAGGGCTCCAGGCTGTCCCTGCCCTGCCCAGGTGGCTCTGAGGATGTCACTGCCCAGCTGTGGCCACCCCCCAGCACACAGAGATGGATGCTGGTGGCTCTGCTCATTAGAAGCTGTGGCAAAGAGTAGGTGCTGGGAGGCTCCGTGCAGGGAAAGTGCTGCAAGAGGAGCTCATTAACTTGAAAAATTGGGTCCAGAGGGCTCATTTGTCTGAGATCAGTTCACTGTTTTTTCTAGTAATGTGGAAAATGAGGGAGGGGGATCTGAGCCTCTCCTCAGTGGCTGTGATTTACCCCTTTCTCATTCACGTTCTCTCCCTCAAATTGCCTTTAGTACTGTTTATTTTCCACAGGCCTTAATCCTTCCCATGTGGAACACACATAACCCTTCACTCCCACCACCCTGCACCTGTGGGACAGAGCAGGCACTGGGACAGGTTTCTCCAGCCTGCCACTGCAGGGATGTTTTTGATGCCCCCTGGTCAGGCCCAGCATGCAATGCCACATATTTGTTCTCAAATATATTTCAAATGTATGTTGTTCTGGTCTCCTGCAGCAGCAGTTCAGTGTCCCCAGTGTCCCCCCTCGTTCCCTGGTGGGTGGCTGTGGGGCAGAGCCTGCTCCAAAGTGTCAGGAGGGGCTGATCCTGGTCTGGCACAGCCACAAACGCAAGGAGCTGCCAGCTGCTGCTGTGTGGAGAGGCTCTGATGTCAGCTGGACCTTGACCTGATGATTTCCCGTGGTTTTCTGGTCACATTTAGGGCAGAGGCAGCTGGAGGGGAGCTGTGCACAGGACAGTCCCACCCTGCTGGCAGCCCCCCGTCACAGGCAGTGCTGACAGCAGCTCACCCTGCCCACAAAGATCACTGCTCACAGAGATCACTGCTCACAGAGATCACTGCTCACAAAGATCACTGCTCACAAAGATCACTGCTCACAGAGATCACTGCTCACAGAGATCACTGCTCACAAAGATCACTGCTCACAGAGATCACTGCTCACAAAGATCACTGCTCACAAAGATCACTGCTCACACAGATCACTGCTCACAAACATCACTGCTCACAGAGATCACTGCTCACAAAGATCACTGCTCACAGAGATCACTGCTCACAAAGATCACTGCTCACAGAGATCACTGCTCACAGAGAAAGATCACTGCTCACAAAGAAAGATCACTGCTCACAGAGATCACTGCTCAGAGATCACTGCTCACAGAGATCACTGCTCACAAAGATCACTGCTCACAGAGATCACTGCTCACAGAGATCACTGCTCACAGAGATCACTGCTCACAAAGATCACTGCTCACAAAGATCACTGCTCACAAAGATCACTGCTCACAAAGAAAGATCACTGCTCACAGAGATCACTGCTCACAGAGATCACTGCTCACAGAGATCACTGCTCACACAGATCACTGCTCACAAAGATCACTGCTCACAGAGATCACTGCTCAGAGATCACTGCTCACAGAGATCACTGCTCACAAAGATCACTGCTCACAGAGATCACTGCTCACAGAGATCACTGCTCACAGAGATCACTGCTCACAAAGATCACTGCTCACAAAGAAAGATCACTGCTCACAGAGATCACTGCTCACAGAGATCACTGCTCACAGAGATCACTGCTCACAAAGATCACTGCTCACAAAGATCACTGCTCACAAAGAGAGATCACTGCTCACAGAGATCACTGCTCACAGAGATCACTGCTCAGAGATCACTGCTCACAGAGATCACTGCTCACAAAGATCACTGCTCACAAAGATCACTGCTCACAGAGATCACTGCTCACAAAGAAAGATCACTGCTCACAGAGATCACTGCTCACAAAGATCACTGCTCACAGAGATCACTGCTCACAGAGATCACTGCTCACAGAGATCACTGCTCACAGAGATCACTGCTCACAAAGATCACTGCTCACAGAGATCACTGCTCACAAAGAAAGATCACTGCTCACAAAGAAAGATCACTGCTCACAGAGATCACTGCTCACAGAGATCACTGCTCACAAAGATCACTGCTCACAAAGATCACTGCTCACAGAGATCACTGCTCAGAGATCACTGCTCACAAAGATCACTGCTCACAAAGATCACTGCTCACAGAGATCACTGCTCACAGAGATCACTGCTCACAGAGATCACTGCTCACAAAGATCACTGCTCACAAACATCACTGCTCACAAACATCACTGCTCACAAAGATCACTGCTCACAGAGATCACTGCTCACAAAGATCACTGCTCACACAGATCACTGCTCACAAAGATCACTGCTCACAGAGATCACTGCTCACAAAGATCACTGCTCACAGAGATCACTGCTCACATAGATCACTGCTCACAAAGAAAGATCACTGCTCACAGAGATCACTGCTCACAGAGATCACTGCTCACAAAGATCACTGCTCACAGAGATCACTGCTCACAAAGATCACTGCTCACAGAGATCACTGCTCACAGAGATCACTGCTCACAGAGATCACTGCTCACAAAGATCACTGCTCACAGAGATCACTGCTCACAGAGATCACTGCTCACAAAGAAAGATCACTGCTCACAGAGATCACTGCTCACAGAGATCACTGCTCACAAAGATCACTGCTCACAGAGATCACTGCTCACAGAGATCACTGCTCACAAAGATCACTGCTCACTGTCAGATCCCAGCTCCAGGACTGGGGGAGCCTGCAGTCACCCCCTGAACATCTGCCCCGTCCCCAGCCCATGGTGGGGAGCGAGGCTGAGCTCTCCCCATGGCTCTGGGAGGGGACCACGCTTGGAGCCCCCTGAAGCTGATGGAGGTGAGGCTGCCCAAGCCCTGCCAGCGCTGCTGCAGCAGCAAAGGAAACCTCAGCACCCCTCCAAGCCCCGCTGCACTGATCCCCCCAGCCAGCCCTGCCCCAGCCAGGGTTAAATTAGAAGGGAAATCTATTTCCTGTTTAGGAAAAAAAAAAAACAGGGGAGCAAAGTCAGTGTTAAATATAGATATATGATATGTAAATGAATCTGACAACTGAGTGAATAAAAAATGAAGGTTTAAATTATTGAAGGGTGGGAGGAGATGGCGCATGCAAACAGCATTAATGTGGAAAGAGGCAGTGCTCAGAACAGGGAAAGGAGGTTTTGAAACGTAATTATTTCTTTTAGGAAAAGGGTTACACATAAAATAAAAGCCAACAGAGCTGGTGCATGTTTGTCTCAAAGCCTTTTCTCTCCTGTCTGTCTCTTTATCCTTCTAGCGTTTTATTTCCCCCCTGCAAAGCAAAGAGAGAAATCAAAGGCTACCAAGTTTTTTAGCTTTAATTATAAAAAGATAAATTAAGTTTTAGTTGCTCCCAAGAACACGTGAGAGCCAGGGATGGCCGATCACAGGCTGCTGCTGGGAGGGCAGGAGCAGGTGCTTGGTAATTGATTCTGCCAGAGCCAGAGCAGCCACAGCCACCCCTGGAATGGGTGGGGACCTCCAGCACTCTGCAGAGGAACCATGGGCTTAACTTTGATGGAAAAACACCCAGCTGACAGCATCAGCCTGCCAGGAGGATTTCAGTAGAGCTGCGCTGGTTTTTGTTCCTCCCTGTGCTGCAGAGCCCGTGGGGCAGGGTCAGACAGAGCCAGGGGGAGCATTCACAATTCAGCATCGGAAATAGGAAACTCACTGGGAGTTGTATGGGTGGTAAAGCTGACAGGGAATTCTGATGGTCCCTTTGCAGGTGCAGAAAACGTCCCCATCACTTTCCTCACAGCTGTAGTTCTGCCTCCCTGACCCTCTTCCCAACTGATGGGGCAGGTTATGGGTTCCCTTTCCCTAAATCAGAATGTGATGGCTTGGGATGAGTTGTTAAAGCTATAGATCAAAATGTCATTTATTAGAAAATGCCTCCCTGGGGATTCTTATCCTTTGTTCATTATTTGTCGTGTGCTGACAGTGAGCTCTGCTGTGTCTAATCTGTCTTTCTGGCTGTTTACACAGCCCTCACTGAGGCAGCACCTGAGTGTCTCCCATGGCTTAAAAAATGATGATTTGCTGCCCACTCCCCCTCGAGCTCTGCAAAGCCACAAGGGCTTGGGGCTTTATGGAAAGCATTTGGGCAGATCTTCCTGCTCCCTTCCAAGACACCAGGGGTGGAGGGTCCTCCCCAGGGGTGTGGTGACATGTGGGGTCAGCCAGGGCTGCTCTGGTGGTGGCAGCTCTGTGAGCTCAGGGTGGCCCTGGCACCCCCCACCTCACATCACCCACCCTGGACCAGCTGCTGCCTGCTGTGGGCCATGGGCAGGCAGAAGGTGAGGCCAAGGTGCTGTTCCAGCCCCAGTGGGACCCCCAGGAGTTCCCTGCCTGGCCAGAGCCTCAGCCTGCACCCTGCCAGCACACGAGAGCCACCCACGCCGGCTCTCCGGCCATTGGGACAGCACCAGAGCAGCTCCTGCTCTCTGAGTGATAAATGACCCTGCACCGCTATCAGGCACACAAATCGTGTTCGTCACCACCAGCCTTTCATGGCATAATTCTGCACAGCGATTTTAATCCTTCAGCAGGTGATCTGAGGTCTCTGGGATGTGTGCAATGGTTTGCTCTGTCTGTGTCATTGCCCAGGACGGCTCAGGGGTTTGTGCCCCCTGCACGAACTCATTAAAACAATATTTTCCTCCCTAGACAGCTTTTGCATCCATGAAATGAGGGGGAAAGGGAATTCCTCCATGGATCCCCCCTCATTTTCAGTGTCTGCTTGACAGATGCCATTCGTGCCACTTGTCAGGCCAGGTCCCGGGGCTGGGGTGACCCCGAGCCAGGCCCTGGGCCAGCCCCTCTGCAGGGCTCAGGGTTCACTGTCCCTGCAGTGCCTCTGTGTCTCAGCTCCCTGGCTCCTGAGGCTCCCGAGGGTGCTCCCAGTCCATCCCAGTGCGGGTCCTCTCTCTCCTCCCCGCTTTGGCCCCGTGTCTCCATGGCGACGCGCTCTCCCTGCCGCAGAGCATCCTCGGCTCGCCACTTCCAGCGCTGCATTTGTACTCCCAGCCTTTGTCTCCCGCCTGGCGCTGGCAGCCGGCCAGCCCAGGCATCCATTTCAAAGCAGCCTTTGTTTTATCGGTGCAGTAGCTGCTCAGAAATCCGTGGGATTCAATCAGGGTGAGAACACTGTGTTTCCTCCTCTCCTCCTTCCCCCGGCGGAGCTGCAGGGAGCGGCCAGCGCGGTGGGGCTGTGGGGCACCCCGCAAGTGGGGACAGGAGCTCTCCTCCTCCTCTCCCCTCCCCAGCATAGCTGACATTTCCTTGCCCAGTCAGATGTGCCCCTTTCAGCACAGCCCTGTCCCCGAGGCCTCGGGGCGGCCAGATCTGCTGAACTGAGACAGCAGTTCACATTCCAGCCCCTGGCACAGGAAAGAAGTGCTCGGAGTGAACTGGAAGCCCAAAGCTGGGATCGTACCCGAGCTCGCTGCCTGTTCCCCCCTGTGACTGCCAGCTCTGGCAGAGGCAGGGCAGAGCCAGCCTGCTGGATGCTGCAATCTGTTTATTGGAATATCTGGCCTTGCTTCCACGGAGTTCCAGGCACAGAAGAAGGGATGAGTTGCACATCTGCTCAAGTGTGCAAAGACAGATGCAAAAGTATGTGCCTGCATCCACAGGGGCGTTACTGAGGTTTGTGGGGACTCTGGTTCCAGACACTCTGGTCCCTGCGGACCTTCCCCAGGGCACAGGGAGGCAGCCAGGAGGGGACACAAAAGGGGGCTGGGAAGTGTCATTGCTGAGCTGCTGCTGCTCCCCAGGGCATCCCTGCAACCCTCAGAGCATGGAGTGAGGCAGGAGGGAAACGAGAGGATAACGGGAGAACAGTGAATACTTTGTTAAGGGCAGAAGCAGCAGCTTGCCCAGAAAAAACACATCTCCAGGAGAGGCTGTCCTCTGAAACAGGCGTCTGGGACAGCAGCAGAGGCTGGGCTGCCAGTCCTGGGGCAGCAGGGAGGGCATTTATCCAGCAGTTTGTCCTACCCTGCTGCTGTGGGGAGCAGGTGGGACTGGAACTCCTCCTTCAGCCTTGGCCCACATCACTCAGAGCCTGACTGTGCCAAGCTGCAGCTGCAGCAGGCATGAGGAGCTGCTCTTGGGGGTCTCACTGGCAGGACCTTTCATAGTGCTGAACCTCAGACACGCTCCTAAGTGATTCACTGCACCCTCATGGTGAGATGTGACCACCTCAGCGCTACAACACCTGCAACTGGGGCCACTGGGAGGAGAATCGGGAGCACAGGGAGTACTGGGAGCACTGGGAGGAGAATCGGGAGCACAGGGAGTACTGGGAGCACTGGGAGGAGAATCGGGAGCACAGGGAGTACTGGGAGCACTGGGAGGAGAACTGGGAGCACAGGGAGTACTGGGAGCACTGGGAGGAGAACTGGGAGCACAGGGAGTACTGGGAGCACTGGGAGGAGAATTGGGAGCACAGGGAGTACTGGGAGCACTGGGAGAATCGGGAGCACAGGAGCTGAGGGTCCCACAGAAGGACCACAGCGAGTGCCAGATGTGGCTCAGGCACAGCAGCAGCCAGAAAAGCCACCCTGGCTGCACTGACATGACTTTGTATGAGGACACTTCCCCACCTGGAGACAGTCCCAGGAGGTAAAAAGTGCCAGAACTCTTGCTGTGGTCTGTGGTGCTGCTCAATAAAGTGTGTCCTGGCCCCATTTTATTCTCCATAATTAGGAAACTCAGCAGACAAATCGCTCTCTGAAGCCTAAACCAGAGCATACTGCTGGCACAAAAAGAACTGGTCTGCGACAGAGCAGGAATTGTTTGTGCCATTTCCGTGAGAAGTGTAAAGGAAACAGGTGAAATCTGTTCATCTGGCTGTGCTGAAAAGGGGAGGTGTGAGCGAGGTGATTGATGAGCATTGATTAGGAAGGGCTCAGTGCTGCTGGACAGGATGCAGGACAGAGCACAGGAGCAGGGTGTGCAGTCCCTGGGCAGGTGAGGGATGGAGTCCCGGGACAGGTGAGGGATGCAGTCCCAGGGCAGGTGAGGGATGGAGTCCCAGGGCAGGTGAGGGATGGAGTCCCGGGACAGGTGAGGGATGCAGTCCCTGGGGCAGGTGAGGGATGGAGTCCCAGGGCAGGTGAGGGATGCAGTCCCTGGGACAGGTGAGGGATGCAGTCCTGGGGCAGGTGAGGGATGCAGTCCTGGGGCAGGTGAGGGATGCAGTCCCTGGGACAGGTGAGGGATGCAGTCCCTGGGACAGGTGAGCAGGTGAGGGATGCAGTCCTGGGGCAGGTGAGGGATGCAGTCCCTGGGACAGGTGAGCAGGTGAGGGATGCAGTCCTGGAGCAGGTGAGGGATGCAGTCCTGGGACAGGTGAGGGATGCAGTCCCTGGGACAGGTGAGGGATGCAGTCCCTGGGCAGGTGAGGGATGGAGTCCCGGGGCAGGTGAGGGATGCAGTCCCGGGGCAGGTGAGGGATGCAGTCCTGGGGCAGGTGAGGGATGCAGTCCTGGGGCAGGTGAGCAGGTGAGGGATGCAGTCCTGGGACAGGTGAGGGATGGAGTCCCTGGGCAGGTGAGGGATGCAGTCCCGGGGCAGGTGAGGGATGCAGTCCCGGGGCAGGTGAGGGATGCAGTCCTGGGGCAGGTGAGCAGGTGAGGGATGCAGTCCTGGAGCAGGTGAGGGATGGGGTCCTGGGGCAGGTGAGGGATGGGGTCCTGGGGCAGGTGAGGGATGCAGTCCTGGGGCAGGTGAGGGATGCAGTCCCTGGGGCAGGTGAGGGATGCAGTCCCTGCCCAGCCCCGCAGAACTGACCCCTCCAGGAGCTCCCATTCCTCTCCCAGGGCTCTGGCATTTTCTCTGGAGCAGCGGCTCACATCACTCTCACCAGTCAGGATTAATCCTGGAGCTCTGCTGTGGGTGTAGCGGGGCTGAAGGCAGGGGAAGCTCTTTCCTCTGTGAATGTCAGTGTTTGCATGAGGCCATCACAAATAACTGAGACTGGAGGGCAGAAACAGGAGGGGAAGCACTTTTCCCTGCACCTATCATCTGCATCCTCTTGCTGGTGGTTTAGCTCTGTGGGCTCTCCAAAAAATACCCCATTACTTTTTGAAATTGTATTTTTGGTTAGCAAAAACCTATAGACAAGCCAGAAAGAGCCATGGCTGCGGAAGGGAGTCCAGCATGTGCAGAGCCAGCAGAGCTCATGCTGCCCAGGGTGGCTGGACCCACTGCTGTGGCAGCATCTGGAGGGGAGCCTGCGGTGCTGGGACACCCCCACCAGCCCCCATGAGGGGTTTGGACTGGGCTGTATCCAGTGACACCTGAGCAGTGCAGAGCACGGGAGCTGGGGAGGGCTGCAGTGAGCTCAACAGTGATTCCCTCTGGAAGTGCAATGCAGCCCTGGTAAATAAATAAAGATTGGGTCTTGTCAGTCTCTTGTACTGCACCACTTCCAAGCACGGGGACGGGAGGCCGCTGTAATTGGCTGGATGCAGAGCGAAATCCAGGCTCAGCGATTCCATTTTGCAGTTGGCAGCCTTCCCAAACACAGATCAGGGAATGCAACTTGGACTGGCTGTAAAACACAGGGAAATCCTTTATCTTTGATAATTTTTTTGCTGATTTAAAGGGTAGGATTAAATCTTCATTTAATAACCCCAAGTGCCTGCTCTGCCCTGCTCTGATGGCTCTGAGAGTGCTGCCAAGGCGCTGGGGCCCGGAGGAAAGGCAGGGAATTCTCCCCGGCACAGATCCGATGGCTGTTTGCTGCTGCAGCCCGTGGAACAAAACCGACCGTGTAACCCCCAGCCTCGGCACGGGGTGGTGTTCGCTGCTTCCCAGCTCTGTCTGCAGCTGCTTGCAGGGCTGATTGGAAGGCGAGTCCAACACTTTCTGCTACCAACTTCCAGTTACATCATTTGTGGGTTTTTCTCCTAATTAAGGATCCTCAGAGCCCCAGATGTCCCTCTCTAGCACGCAGCCCAGCTGGCTGCACTGACAGACTCTGGGGCAAGGATTGTTTTATCAGTAAGTGCTGCCTGTTCAGTACCTTTATATTGCCACCTCTTATCGCTGCCTGGGCTATTTTTAAATCCTTAAATAAAGAATCTACAATGAAAAAGAAAGGAGTTTCCTTGCAGAGGAACACAGAGCTACCGCAGTGATGAGGAGACCTTTTCCCTTGTCTGTCAAATCAGCTCATTTAGATTGTTTAAGTCCAGAGCAATTTTGAAAACAATCTGTTTTGCTGGTGACAGCGGCTCCGCTCTGTGTAACGATGCTGAATGGAGCAAGCGGCTGCGAGTTATTGACGGCAAATTCTCCACGTCCCCAGGCCCAGCTTCTCCCGAGACAGCCCAGCTCTGCTCTCCCCAGACACGAAGCAGAACGGATTTTCTAACATGTCGGCTTCCTTTGCCTTGAGAGCAAACTGCAGCTGAAGGGGAAGGGCGGAGGGGATGGGAACGCTGAAATGGCGCCAGCTCCTCTTTAACTGTTTTCAGGCACTGCATTTCTCTGCCTCCTGCAGTTTATTCTCTTGCTCTGATGACATGAAAATCCTAATTAAGAAGTGAATGGGCGTGTGAGGATGCCATGGGAGGACGTGTGTGTGTGCCAGGCTGGCAGGGTGCAGGTGGTGGCTGCTGTTGCTGGGAGAGGATATTTGGGGGTCACTGCCCAGCAGGGCATGTTTGCCCAGTGGAGAAAGCGAAACCGCCAGGGTCCATCCCTGGCAGCCCTGAATGCGGGTGGGTTGTTTGCCCTTGAAGAGTTGCTTCCATTATTTCTGATTTCTAACGCCGTGTGTGACCAGAGAGCTGCAGAGCCCCTCAGACCCACACGGGGAAGGACAGCAGTGCCAGGGAGAGGAGGGAGCATCACGGCTGGCACGAGCTGGTTCCTGCCCAGAGAGCCCCTTCCCATCCAGGAGCGTGGGGGTCCCTGGGGACAGGGATCCCACGAGGAAGAGAAGCACTGACATTTCACAGATGGGGGTTAAGGATTTATCTACCCTTCAAGCTGAAAGCAGCTCCCAAGACATTACGAACATTATTTTAAGCACAGAGGTGTTTTGCTGTCCCTGTGCTGGCAGAATCAGAATCTGGGGCCTTAGCAAAGAAGTCCAGAGAGAGCTCCAAGCTTCAGAGAGCACCAAGGGACAAGGAACAAACCAAAGAACTGTAGTAAGCAGAAGAGAAGGTCCTCCAGAACCTGAGTTCCCAAATAACTCTACACTCAGCACATGTTAAAGCTAAACCCAGGAGTGGTTAACATCCAAGTGCTGCTTCCAGCACCCAGCACCACTGCTTTGGATGACGGGATTTTGCATGGGTGAAGCTCAATCTGGTGGTTCTTCTAGAAGAAAACATTCTTCCTATTTGAGGATTTCGGAATTTCCATGTCCATCCAGGAGTTCACCGGTTTCATATGTGTCAGAACTCAGCTGAGCAGTGTCACTTGTGAGGGTGAGAGGTAAGATCCTGAGGCTGGTGCAAGGAGGAGGTGAGGGGGTAAGTGATGGAGTTGGCTCCTGCACAGGCTTTGCTGATGGTGTAGAGCCAGCTGCAGCACTTACACACAGAAAGAAATCCACTGCTGCAGCGGTCTAGTTGCTAGGAGCACGTGCATAAATAACATTAGAGAACAATCTAAAATAATAAAGAATGCTGCAGACCTTGACTATGAATTTTATTGACAGTGGCACAATACAGTTAACAAACTGACATAACAGGAGTACATAATGAATTCATCAGCCTTCCCAACTGAGGACAGACTTAACAGCAGCCCTCCTACACCACGTGTAGTGCCTCCAAAGAGACATGAAACAGGGCTGCTGTGAATGGAACAGTGAGAGAGAGCTGAGTCACACTTCAGGAAATAATGGCTTTCAGTTACACACAATTACATGACAGTCCAAACTTTTTCATATGAAGAAAAATAAACAAGACCAAATTAACTTGAAAGTTATTACAAGACACTGAGAAACTGATTTCAAACTGTCACTTTACAACGGTGCCTGTTCAGCTCACAGCGATGCACTCTGCATTACTGAGCCTCTAAGCACAAAAATACACTCAGGGGCTACTCTGCATTGTCATAAACCTTGCCTCTAGTACTGTAGGATCTTCTTTACCTGAAAAACACTGTACTTTGTTCATGCTGGCAGGAAGACAGTGGATGCTGCAGGTTTCCAGGGTGGCTCATGTGCCCAGGGCATCTGTTTGTCTCACAGAGGAATCAAACAGCATTCCTTTTCTCACCAGCATTGGTAAGAATGGTAAAGGCCAGCTGAAACTGGGCTGGAAAACGTTGGTGCCAATGTGTAGCTGGAGGCAAGGAGAGAGTGAGAAGTTCCCCATGCCAACAAAACCTCGATTGGGAGTGGTTGTCAGATGCAGAACCATTTACTGGGAGTTCCTGGCCACTCTCAGTTTCAGTACTTTCTGACATTACTGCTCTCAGTTCTAATCCATGACCCTGTTCAGTCCTTTGACTGGTTTGTTTTTCTAATTTCTGGGATATTGTTACTGAAGTGTAGTCCAGTAACAGTGTGGCTCATGTACTCCTCTCTCTTCATTTGCTGCATTTGAAGCATCACTGCGTGTTTTGAATTAAGCTCCACGCTCACATACATCGATCTCACCACATTTGTCAGTGCTGGGGACTTTTCTGTTCCCTCCCTCAACCCAACAGAGTCAGTGGCAGGTTCAGAGAAACGTCTGTGTGGTTATTTAGACATTATCTTATTTTATCTGCCAGTTATTGATGCCCCAAGCTTGGCATAGAGCTGGCACAGCAGCAGCACCGTGGGAGAGCTGCCCCACACAGGGCAAACACATGTGGAAATGGATGTTATGTCCATCCGTGCCATGTCCTGCAGCGCTTGGGGAACAACTGTGTTCTGCTGAGGATGCTTGATGAGACAGCGCCTGGAATTCCTGCATGTGATTGGGAAAAATAAAGACTGATCCATGTGTGGGACCCCATCGCCGCCCACAACTTCCCAACCAGGAGGGTGCAGTGAGGTGGGGTTCATCTCCTCCACCATGCTGCAGAGGGAGGACAAGAAGCCTTAAGCTGAGACATGGGAGGTTCAGATTAGATATTAGAAATTTTTTTCACTTTTCAGGTGGTCAGGCTTTGGAAGGGGCTGCCCAGGGAGGTGGTGGAGTCCCCATCCCTGGGTGTGTTTGAGAGGGGTCTGACCTGGCCCTGCGTGATGTAGTTTTGGGGTTTAGGGGTTACAGTGGCAGCGCTGGTGGAAGGTTGGAATGGATGATCTTAAAGATCTCTTCCAACCCTGATCAGAGAATAAGAGAATCTCCTGAGATGGAAGGGACCCACAGGGACCATCCAGTCCAGCATGCAGAGGACAGACAACCCAGCAACCCCAGCCTGGGCATCCCTGGCAGCGCTGTCCCGGCGCTCCCGGAGCTCCGGCAGCCTCGGGGCCGGGACCGTTCCCTGGGGAGCCCGGGCACTGCCAGCACCTCTGAGGGGAGAACCTTTCCCTGGGATCCATCCCAACTCCCTGATGATTCTGTAACTCCGTGACCCGGGCGGGATCCCGGCCCGAGGATCCCGTGCTCTCAGCCCCGCAGGAGCTCGGGGGCCCCGCTCCTGGCCCCGCTTCCCCCGTGCCGGCCCCGCTCCCCCCGTGCTGGTCCCGGCCCCGCTCCCGGCCCCGCTCCCGGCCCCGCTCCCGGCCCCGCTCCCGGCCCCGCTCCCGGCCCCGCTCCCCCCGTGAGGGCGCCCCGGAAGCGCGGCCGGGGCGGGTTCGCTTCCTGCGCGCGGGGCGGGCGGCGGCGGCGGCAGGAAATGGCGGCGGAGCTGCGGCTGCAGCTGCCGGGCCCTCCCGCTCCGCAGCGCCGGGCTCAGCCCGCCTAGAGCCGCCGGCCGCGCCGGGCCCGCGCCGCAGCCTCCGGGACGGACTCCGAGCACTTTACATACATGAGGTAGCGGGGCGGGCGGGCGGCGCCGGGCCGGGCCGGGCGGGGAGGGCCGGGCGGCGGGGCAGCCCCGCGGAGCCGCAGCCGCTGCCATCGGGCTCCCCGCGGGAGCGCCGCCGCCGGAGGGGCGGCCCGGGGGGTCGCGGAGCCCTCCCGGAGCGATGGGTCCCGGTCCCCCCGCGCCGGGCC
Source organism: Poecile atricapillus (assembly GCF_030490865.1). Taxonomy (NCBI): domain Eukaryota; kingdom Metazoa; phylum Chordata; class Aves; order Passeriformes; family Paridae; genus Poecile; species Poecile atricapillus. The sequence continues at coordinate 16,522,375 of NC_081262.1, forward strand.
GAGCCCTCCCCAGCTCGCAGCTCGCTCCTGCGGGGCCGGCAGCGCCCGGGGCCGCCGGTGCGGCACGGAGCGCCCCGGTGCTGCGCTCGGAGCACGTTCGCGGGCTGAAGTGATGCAGCAGAACTGCTTTCCTTAAAGTCCTTGAGCCGCTGAAGTGCGGGGAGGGCAGCGGGGATGGGCGTGGGGCGCAGCAGAGCGCGGGGTGGTGCGGGATGAGGATGGGGCGAGCAGGGGGACAGCGGTGGGGAACAGGGGCGGTGTGGGGCACACACAGAACTGGTGGGGCACATACACACAGATACACACAGTGCACACTCACACACACACAGGCAAACACACAGACACACACACACACACACACACACACACACACACACACACAGTGCACACTCACACACACACAGTGCACACTCACACACACAGTGCACACTCACACACACACACACACACACACACACAGAGCACACACACACACACACACACAGGGCATACACACACACACAGACACACACTGCGCACAGAGACACACACACGCACAACACACACCACTGGTGGGGCACACACAGAGCTGATGGGGCACACACACACACTGCACACACACAGAGCACACACACACACACTGCACCCAGAGACACACACAGACACACACAGAGCTGATGGGGCACACACACACACTGCACACACACACACACACAGAGCGCGCACACACACACACAGTGCACACACACACACAGTGCACACTCACACACACAGGGCACACACACACACACAGTGCACACACACACACAGTGCACACTCACACACACACAGGGCACACACACACACACAGTGCACACACACACACAGTGCACACTCACACACACAGGGCACACACACACACACACAGGACACACACACACACAGACACACACACACACAGTGCACCCAGAGACACACACACACACAGACACTCAGAGCTGATGGGGCACACACACACACACCACTGGTGGGGCACACACAGAGCTGATGGGGCACACACACACACAGACACACACAGCACCGGTGGGGCACACACACAGACACACACACACACAGACACACAGAGCACACACACAAACGCACACACACAGAGCACACAACACTGGTGGGGCACACACACACACACAGAGACACACACAGCACCGGTGGGGCACACACACACACAGGGCACACACACACAGGGCACACACACACACGGCACTGGTGGGGCACACACAGCACACACACACACACACAGTGCACACACACACACACACAGACACAGCACACACACACAGACACAGCACACACACACACACAGACACAGCACACACACACAGACACAGCACACACACACAGACACAGCACACACACAGACACAGCACACACACACACACACACACAGGGTACTGGTGGGGCACACACACAGCACCTGTGGGGCACACACACACACAGCACACACACACACACACAGTGCACACACACACACACACACTCACACACACACACACACAGAGCACCGGTGGGGCACACACACAGCACTGGTGGGGCACACAGGGTGGCACGTGCAGGACTTGCCCGCTCCCTGGGCCATCCCTGGGACCCCCACTGCCCGCTCCCTGGGCCATCCCTGGCACCCCCACTGCCCGCTCCCTGGGCCATCCCTGGGACCCCCACTGCCCGCTCCCCTCGCCATCCCTGGGACCCCCACTGCCCGCTCCCCTCACCATCCCTGGGACCCCCACTGCCCGCTCCCCTCGCCATCCCTGGGACCCCCACTGCCCGCTCCCTGGGCCATCCGTGCTCTCCCCCTTCCCACCTGGAGCTCCCTGTGCATCCTGACCCGCACCAGTTTTATTTTCGTGCTGCATTGCTGTTGACATGGAAACCAATACCACTTTCTGTTCCAGAGAATTGGAAGCTAAAGCTACCAAAGAAGTCGAAAGAAAACTAAGCAGGTAAGAGACTCATTTAAATTCCCTCCCACAGTTTAGATGGAAAGGTGGCCTAGGGCTGGGAATAGTTGTGGGCTTTATCGGGAGCTTTAATCTCTTGTTAATTGTAAGGATTAAAAAAACCTCTGAATTTAAAAACGTTCTCTATTGCATGGAAAAATGTCTGCAAGTTTAGTTAATTCTGTAGACTAAACACCTTTTTTTTTTTCTTTTGTGTAACATCTTCAGATGTTTAATACAGTTTCTTTAATAGGGGAGGTTTTTGAAGAGAAAAATAACTTTCTGCACTAAGTTGTAGTACCTAACAATAACTGAAAAATGAATTAAGGGTTTGGTTTACTTTTTTTATGCACTTCAGCCAAATATTGTTTGGAGGCAAGACAGTTGTGGCAAGAACTCGAATAAACTCTGTGTTGCCGGATAACTACTGGCTCTGCCTCTTTTGCCATGAGGAGTTAGCTGGTGAATTTCCTGTTTACTTGGAGTTTTTAGAATGAGAGCTTAACAGAATGGGCTGGGGAGTTAACTCCTTAACTGGGGAGTTCAGAGTCAAGTTGAACTAAGAATTCTGTGCCATAACATGTATCACTTTGTATTGAAGTTGTTTCTTCTGCACCATTTGTTTTTGGTCAGGTGACTTTCTCACAAGTACCTGCTCTATTGGTTACATTCTTTGTTTTCATCTTCTGTCCTACTTCCTCTTTGGGTTCTTTTTCAGTTAGACTTTTTAAAAGGCTTTTGCTAGTGATCTCTTAGAGGGATTTCCACTGGGGCCATTTGAAATGTGCCCAAACCCTGAGCAGAGCTGATAGAATCTCAGGTTTGGTACCCTGCTTTTTGCCTTCCTTCCTGTGCCCGAGCAGTCTCCACCTTCCAGGCTGAGCTATGACTGTACTGTGAAAACTGAAACTGTTTCCCTGCTCTCAGTGTGTGTCTTCTTTTTTATTTTTTTTTTTTGTAATACACTTAAGTGTGAATGATTTGTCCCATGTTGTTTTGAAATACAGGGAATAATTGGGGGATGTGGGAACCTTTAAGATACCTTTGGCACATTGCTGTTAACCCATCAGTGTTCAGGGACTCGCTGCATTTGCAATGCCAGAAGTGATTTCAGAACTGTCATTCAGAGTGACAGAGTGCCAAGTCCAGAGTAAGTGCTTGCTGCCAGTCTTAGTAAGTCAGGAGATTGTCACATTTTTATGACCTTAGCAGAGATCTTGTGCTGGCAGGCAGTGCCAAGAGTGAGAAGAAGCGATAGAAAACTACAGAACTTCCAAAATTCAGTGTTTGGAGAGTAAATTCTGCTATGGAACAGGTCTCCATGTCTTTCTGACACAGAGGAGTGTATTTTATTCATTTAAAAGATTCAGAACTGGTTTGAAGTTCACATTAATGCCCCAGCTGGTTTATGTTTAGCCAGGGAGCTCTCGTTGTGCGAGCGCACGGCTGATAAACCATGGCATGCCTGCGCTGGATAGAGCTGATTAATTGTTTTACTGGGGTACAGCTCAGCAGACAGCCCTCCTTCTTCCTCCAATGTCATTATTTACAGTCTTATTAAATTTGCAGTTACCTAGTCAAACTGTAAATGAGCAAATATCCTTTCCTGGGAAGGTACATAGACCTGTGCTAGAGTTTATGTTAATCTCAGATTTCACAGTGTGGCTGTAGACTGTGAACTCCACGGGACGTTGGCTTTGCTTTGTGTGTGTTCTGAAGTCACTTCTGGAGTTTATGCTTATAAATTAATGGGTAGCAAATACACTTTTTAATCTTACTGGGAATATTGGCCTAGATTGTGGGTTTGTGATAGGATAAATATTACAGGTTTCAGTGCAGCTTGCTTATCCAGTTGGAGTTATTCCTGTTTTACACTCAGGATTAGCATTTTGGCTTGTCTGGCCTTTTGGAAAAGAATCTTCATTTGGTCTGTGTTCTCTCTAAAATTCATACATGCCTGGTGCTGTACAAATATTCCTGGTCTCAAAAATGAGCTTAGTGCATGACTTGTGACAGTGATTCAAATAAATCCATGGCACACTCTGTTGTGGCATCGTGTTACAAATGAAATGTCACCTGCTCAGCCACGGAAAGAGCTGTCTGCTGTTAACTGGGGAAATCTAAGAGTTAAAGCTGGTTAAAATCAGGATTGCTAAGAATCACTTATCATTTAGTTCTTCTGATTTAAGCAATAACTTTTCAATTCTGTTTGGTAAACAGGGCTTTCCTGCCTCATTTATGTGGAACTGAGAGAAGGTAAATATCTGAAATATGTTGACAATCATTTTCCCAGACCCAGGGGTTTGACTGTTGCTTCACAAGCATGCAAACCATAGGGAAGAGTCTCCATTGCTTCCATTCACCTGTGATTCTGCCCAGCTTGGCTGCAGACTGGCCGTGTTTTGGCAGAGCAAACTTCTCACCTCTAGATTTCATCCGTGTATTCTGTAAAGTTACTACTGTACAATTGATTTTTACACTTTCATGTAATAATAGCCACCGTATTTCTGTGATATTTTTCTTATCTGCTGCAGGGAAAACATTGAGCTGGCCCAGTGATAGAGGCATATAAAACCAGGGAGAAATGTAGTTGTTGATGTGTAAGCATGTGATTTTCTGTTGGGTTTCCTGGGGTGGGTCTTCTTCCTGATAAACTCCTTATGGAGAGATACCTGCTGTGAAATGGGAAGAGTTTATTGCAGAGAAAACATTCTATTCATGCTTTCAAGACCTTTACAGGTAAAATGGCACATCCCTGTCTCCTGTGCAGACAGGTTTTGGGGCTGTGCAGGATTGCCAGGTGGTCCCTGGGGGGTCCCTTTGGTGTTTGGGTGTGAAGAAGCAGCGCTGCCTCTGCAGCAGGGACACTGCAGCAGCCTGGAGCAGGGCAGGGCTGGTGCTGGGCTTCAGCAGTTGGATATGGAGGAGTTTAATCTGCTTTCCTCGCTTCCTCATTTGTTACAGGAAGATAGGGATTGTTTATGGCTGCTGCTGGAGTCTTGTGTAGCTGGATGATAAACTTCTCGGGAAGGAGATCTGTCTTTTGTCTGCTTATGTAGCATCTGCTTATGTTTCATCTTGGATGAAACTCGAGGGCAGAACTAACACAAATATTCCAGAATTACAGTCCATTTGTAGTCCTTGTAGTTGGGAGCAACATTCAGATGAGCCAGCTCCTGTGTTAGGGAAATGGGAAAGCTGAGTGGGTTCCAGGTAATTGGTAGTGGCAGACACGGTAGGTAGAATTCTGTCGCTTCACTTTTAGGGTGGTAATTTAAAGACTGAGGTATTTAAAAGCAAAAAAGAAAGTAGCTGGTACACATTTACTAATTAATTATTCATTGAAGTATTTTTTTCCAGTTCTTAGCTTGGCAGCAGCTCTCCCCTCTGTTAATAGGTGGAAAGAACACACACACACACACGTCTGGAGATGAGTGGGTTTGTTTTGTTCTCACTGCCTGAGGCTCTCGGCGCTCTGAGGAACACGCTGGGTGGGTTCAGGTGCCAGAGCGTTTCCATCTGAGGCACTGGCAGGGTTTGTTGGGATTATTTTGTTAACTTCAAATTACTGGTGTCTATTGCATAAACTCCAAGGGCTCCTTTGGTGCAGCGTGCTGTTTTGTCGATGGCATTGATAAAGGAATTGTAGGATGCCGTTTTAATCAAAATTACACATTTTATAATTGATTTTTGTAGAATGCTGGTGAGCATGGTTTTTACAAAACCTGAAAAATCACTTTCATTGGCAATTTTATGTAATTGTGTCATTTCAAAGAACTGAAAGATGAGGGAACTTGTAGGTCAGAGTACAGAAGATTTATCAGTCTCAGCAACATTTGAAAGTCTGTGTAGAAGATCAGCTGTAGGTTGAACACGTGGTGCTGTCTTTGCAGAATTGTTAAAGATCTTTCAATCCCTGATACTTACCTGTAGCTACCTGGCAGTGTTCCAGCTGTAGCACTGCAAGTTAATTTATAACTATGAGAAGAGCAAACGGTAGAAAGGATTGATTTATTTGTTAAAAAAATAAAAGAAAAAAGGTCTATCACTGGAAATTTTACACTGGTTTCAGAAGCTGCTGTGTATAATCACCTCTAATTCTTACTTGTGTGTTTGCTCCCTACCTCTGATCATCCCTCCAGTGATGGGGGCTCACTGTAACCTTCATTTCCTCAGTGTGGTGATAGAGTTTTGATTTTATTGTGGCACAAGGTGTTGCCTTTTGATGTATTGTAACAGCAAAGGTAGCAAAGCTGCACAAACATTAATTACTGCATCCTCAGCCTGTCTGCCAGGGGAAATACGGGTGAACTTGATTTTGCTCTTCTGCAACGTAGGAATAGGGGTTATGTCTTTTCAGCCCAGGTCTTTTTACAGTGCTAAGGTGGAGCTTTAGAAATTAAAGATTAATAGTACTTTTTCTTCCAAGAAGTAAAGTAATAAGTGAAGCATGTTTTGATACAAATATTAGCTGAAATGTTTGCAGTTTGAGCATGACATCTTTTTCCACTCCAGAAGCCAAATAACAAATCAAGCCATACAAAAATAAAATGCCTTGTACTGTCCTGATAACCTGCCTTAGAAGACTAAAAAGTTGGTTTTGTTTGTTTTGGTTTTTTTAATAGCTTAATTGAGGAAAACATTTTAGTAGTTTGTTGTTTTTTTCTCCCCTGTATGCTAAGAAAGAATTGTGCTGGGGTACACAATTGGAACAAAAACACACTGTTAAATAAATAACGGTAAATATTTATCTGACCCTCGGTCTGCTTAAATTTATGCAGATAACGGCAGCTTCTCCTTGCCCATCTTCAGAGCCATCAAATGTGCAGTCTCTCCTGAGATCAAGATCCATTTTCATTTTGCCTCACTTGAAAATAAAGCACCTTTCAAGTTAAGCTGTTGAAACCAGAGGCCTTTGTTCTGTCTCCGATGTGGATTTCCTATTGCCAGGGTGTTTTATTTTCAATTGATCTAAATTGAAAAATATGGTTTGCATTTCTGCTAAGGCCATTTAACCTTGAGCAAGCTAATCCTGTTACACAGGAGGAGAAGGGCATTGCCTGTGCATGTGTTTTGGTGGAAGTTGGATGTCTGAGAGGGGAAATCAGAGACCTGTTTATATATTCACGTTATCAGTGGCAATGCTCGGTCCTTGCTCTTCCTCAGCCAGCTGACAGACCAGTGTGCTGCTGCAAACACTTTGGCCACACAAGGTCGATGGATTAAGTCTCCCAGGTGTAGAGAAAAGCCCAGCAAAGGAATTTGTTAATTTTCAGGCTTTGTGTTGTAACCACGAGACCGAATTCCTGCGGTGGTTCCGTGCTCTAAAGGAGCCTGGAGCTGCTGCTGGTTTGTGCACAGGAGCAGGGAGCTGTTTGTCCAAGGTGATAAATGGGAAATGCCACATTCCACTTCTGTTCCTCAAGGAGCAGAACCAGAAATGGAACTTGTTTGTTATGTGTTCTAAAGGAGGCTGGAATCAGAGGCATCAATCCCATCATTTGCTGTGCTGAGAGTGGATTTGAGTGTTGGGGAGAATAAAGGAGACTCGTGCTTCCAGCTGTCAGAAATGGGAATTCAGATGTTCTGCATGAGACTCTGATAACTTAAGAGGCAAATGTGAATTTCTGTCTCAGGTTTAAGTTTGTGCATGAGGATGGTGAGTAGACCTGCCTTACCTGAAGGGTTAAGTTTTCAGGGAAGGGCAGGGACAGGAAGGGCTTTGCTGTTGCTGCTTGGTTGTGCCAGTTGTGTTAGTTTTGCTGTGAGATTTGATGTTACAGCAGTAATTAATACTCTTAAAAACATATAATGAGCTATAGGTCAATGTTTTTTACCTAGAGAATACCTAGAGTCCTTATCCTTATCATAGAGGGTTTTATGTCTCCTAAGCTTGCTTTGTAATCTAAAATCTGTTTGTCTTAAAAAGATAAAAAATTGAATGAGCACAGTGTCAGAATTTAGGAGTTCTGTTGTTCCTGTGTGACAAAAACCCAGTGATGCTGTGGTAGAATATTCCAGAGATATTGGTATGTTAGTTGTTAGCATCTGTATTCCCAAAATGAAATGTAATTGTGTTGATTTAACTGTAGCAGGATTGATGAAGGTTTTTTGGGGTTTTTTCCTGTGAAAATACTACTTTGCATTCTGCTTGCTCTTGAACATGCTACAGCTTTCTTCTAAAAGCAGAATGATTTTTCAGTTAATGCAGTTTTGGCATGTGACGGACTGAAATTGGTTGTACAAAGCAGTGCTGGTGGCTGTGTTAACTGCTGGAACTGTGCTCAGGTTATTGCAGATGCTGTAACTCAGCTGTGGCCCCAGCAGGCAGCCAGAGGTGAGGCCCAGCCCAGTCCTGAGTTCCCAAGGAGCAAAGCAGTGGCTCTGCTGCGAGGGGAAGGGGCTGTGTGTGAGCTGGCTGTCGTGTCAAGAAAGGGCTGGGATCTGTAGGAGCTGTTCCCTCTATACTGACTCCAGACCTGGTATTGTTCTCCAGTTCAAACTGCCTGCTAAAATTTGGACTGTCCCAAATTAACCCAAACTGAGGGTCAGCATCACCAACATCCCTGTGGTTACAAATGCTCGGGGTGTGACAGCGAGGGGCAAAACTGACTGAAGTGTCACCTTTGGAGTGCACGGATGTCACTGCAGGTTAATCATTGCCTCAGATTTGCACAGGAGCGAGGGATTGCTCTAAATGAAACTGGCCAGCTGGAATTGTTTCTGTAGTTAGGTGTCTGACCTCTTAGTTATCCATGAAATCATTTTTGAGACCTAATTGTAAATGCAAGATTGCTTTTGCAGTGAGACGGCCCTCAGTGGATCTTGCAGGCAGCTGATGAGGCTGTGATAAAATGCAAAGTAGCCACATCGTGTTTGATGGGTTGTGATTCCTCAGGCAGTGCACAGGGGAGCCTCAGAAATAACACTTTTGGGTAATTATTTTGCATACCTTAGCAAGTCAGAAGCCATTCTTTCTTAAAAGAAGTAACTAATGCTTGCTTTCTGTTATTAGAAAATCTTAGAAGCCAGAATTTGGTCAGCAGAAGCTGATGCCTGTGCTCACCTTGAAAAGGAATTGAGCTGAATTAAAAGTAGAATTAACTGTAGTAGTTTATATACCTAAAAAAGTAGTGAAAGTTTTAGTACCTGTGGACTATCTTGTGGTTTAATACATCCAATTTACATTGCTTCTGACAGACATCAAACGATCTTATTTAAAACTGGAGGTTTATGGGTAGTTTGGGGTTAAAAAGGAGCCAGCTCAGTGTTTCCAGGCAGATGCAAACCATGTAGTCACTGCCCCACACTGACATTGTTAGTTCTTTTTCTCCAGAACACTTCTGAAATCTGTTTTTAAGCAGCATAAGCAGGACAGTGCTGTTCTTGCTCAGGCTGGGTTTGAGCAGAAATACTGTGTATCGAGTGTCGTTAATTACAGTGCTGAGTTTTGGTTTCACTTTTGACAAGTTAAGGTTTTGTTTCGGGGTTAGGGAGCTCTGGAATGGCGCTGCTGGTGCCAGATGTGGCCTGGCCCTGAAACACTCGGTGTTTCCTGGCTGAGGTGGTTTGGGATGAGGGATGCACAGGGTGTGTGTGGCTTAGGCTGTGTGCAGGAACATTCCAGGCTGGGATGAGCTCAGTCATACCAGTTCAGGGAGAGATTAAAGAACATCTGAATTTGCTGGCTTTTGAACCAGATTCAAGTCTAAGTCTTCATTATAAGCTGTGGAAGAAAGAACTCCTTACATGTAGCTTGACACCACATCTGCGCTTGAAGTCCTGTCACTGGTGGCTTGCACTGAGTGACGGTCCCTGTAGAAATAGGATCCAATTAGAAGCAAAATTCCCCAGTTCCTTTTGTGTCACTGTGAAATAATTGTTCTAAAATGAATCTAAGTGTGTACAGATTGTATTTTGGGAGAGTTAATTACAAACTGTGTGGTTCAGGGATTTAGTGCAAGAAGAGGAAGAACAGTTGATGGAAGAAAGGAAAAAGAGAAAAGAAGACAAGAAGAAGAAGGAAGCTGCTCAAAAAAAGGTATGTGGAGCACTGAGAATAAACTCCCGTGCTTGGAGCTGACTTGTTTCATCACTAGTATTTTCTTATTAATTCAATGTTTTAAATTTAAACATACTGTCAGTTATTTAGAGGTAACTGACATATTGAACATTGTACTCTGTGTAGTGTCTTACAAAACTAAATTTTCTTCTGAGAATGATCCTTCTTTTTCCTGATCGTCTGTTGAGGCAGTCTCAGGTTTGAAGCATCTCAGTGTTAGTGCATTTACTAGTAGAATAAAAGTACCATTTTAAGGCAGTGGGTTTCAGCTTCATCCTTATTTTAATACATCTTTCTATTCTTCAGTATGGAAACATGCCATGAGAGAATTTGTAGTAGGGAATAAAAATTTTCATAAAAAAGAAAATATTGACAGCAAAGGTTTTTAAGGATGTCACAGAAATGCTTATAAATACTTCAGAATCTCAGTTTACTGACAAGATCCTCATCATGGCCATTGATTCTAAATATTGACCCTGAGCTTGAGAGGAGCTCATAAATGCAGTTTTGAAGCGTGTCCCTTTTGGTAGGAGCAGAGTGAACCTGCTCAGCACTTGTCCCATGATTCCACTGCCTGATGCTGGCTCCAGACTGGTTTGTTTTACAGCCCCAGGCTTCCAGCAAAACCTCCCAAGCCCTGAGCCGAGCCCCAGGCCCTGATGGAGTCTGGAAGAGCCCGGCCTAAACATGTGTTTAAACATTGTGATCTCTTGGGCAGCAAGAGCAGCCAGGAGCCCTGGCTCTGCCCCTTGCTCTCCAGCATCTCTTCAGGTGCTGCAGAAACAGCAGAACCAGTTCTCTTTCTCTGGTCCATGGGCCAAGTGCCAGGCTGATGGGTTGGGTCACAGCCAGGCAGGGGGAGAAACAAACCCCAGAGGAAGCTGTGAGCACACAGAGGCACGGCAAGAGCCAAAGTGGCACCGTGTACCGTGCTGTGAAGGCAGTGCTCGGGGTTAATACATTGAGAGTTTCAGAAATTGGGACTGCAGGGAGAAGTGGAGGGACAGCAGCAATCCCAGGGGTGGCCCTGGGCTGTGGAAGGGCTGGCTGTGCCCCCATCCTGGTGCTGAGCAGCGTGCTGGGTGTTCCTGGGCTGTGGGAGGGCTGGCTGTGCCCCCATCCTGGTGCTGAGCAGCGTGCTGGGTGTTCCTGGGCTGTGGAAGGGCTGGCTGTGCCCCCATCCTGGTGCTGAGCAGCGTGCTGGGTGTTCTGTTTGTGCACTGTGAGCAATTGGCTCAGCTGGGTGCTGGAACACACAGCCCCGGGTTTCGAAGGGCACAGAACCACCCAAGGCTTCAAGGTAGATGTTTTAACCGTATTTGTTGAACAAAAAGCACAATGAGGAGTTGTGGTGTGTCGTGGCCACACGTGCAGCACCTTTCTTTGGGAGGCTGGGGAAGAGGGAGAGCAGCACTGAGGAGGAACTGGTGCTTTTGGGAGGCCCTTCCTCAGCACAGTCCCACTGTGCTGTACAGTTAAAACCACACCACCGAGGTGCATTTCCATACCAGAGATGTTTCTCTCCCATTTTATCCTGTGATAAACTTTTTTATTCAAATAGATCTCTCATCTTGGCCGTATCACAGGTGTAACCCATTGAATCTTGCAAATGAAAGACTTGAAGCCTTGGCATTTGCTCTCTTATTCTTTTCCATTTCCAGGTCACTCCCCCTTCCCTGCCCTGTTCTGCAGTAAAAGTGGTGGCAGCTCTTTGCTTCCAGGCACAGTTTTTAACTCACTTAAAACGTCTTAATTTGCAAGTTTAATTTGGTCTGTTTCATGTAGTTATCTTTCAAATTAATTTTGTCTTCTATAACATTTAAACAGCTTTTTAAGCATAAGGAATAATAGGCCTGGGTTGGTTAGAAAGACGCTTCTGAAGTAGATAATTAAATAACTTGAAACCATTTAAAAAGAGGAAAGTCAAAAGCTAATGTTGCTTTATGAAGTGGCACGTGTACATGTGGTTTTTCTCTTATCTACACAAATCACTGACACTTCTTTTTTCTTGTTCTAGGCCATTGAACAAAAAATCAAAGGTAAGTTACTTTACAGTTAGTTCTACTCTGTGTGTTATTTCTGGGGTTTTAAATATGTTCAATCAAATGCATCACCTGAAATCTCCTCCCAAAAGTGACAGATGGGACCCTTGAGACTTCAGCTGCACTTTGTCAAAGTGACCACAAAAGTCTAGAAGAGTAACAGCCAAAGGTTTATCCAGGGGTTGGATTTGCTGATCTTCCTGTTTTCCATTCTTATTTGCTTACAGAGCACCAGGCATTGACATAATACCTGAAGTTCCTTTCCTTGCTTGCTTTTTTCCTTCCCCTTTTTTGCTTCGTTTGAGAAGTGCACCAACACTTCAGAATAACTGTGTATAGGATGGATCTGTTTGAAACATAATTTACAAATATTCTTCTAAGTGCAGCTGGGATTGGGAGCACGTGATGGACAAGTAATTAATTTGTCCAGTTTTAACTCCTGCATATGGAGAGCTCACTCTGCAAAATGTTCAGGATGCCAGTACCCAAAAGCTGTAATTTCAATATTCACAGCAGGTGGGAGCACTGTGGTTTTCTGAGAGTTTGTGGGGTTTGTATAGATCTCCATCCCAACCAGCTTCTAAAAATAGGAAGGAAGATTCTTTTCACTTTCTCTTGAATTGCAGCTCCTCACCTGTTAGCTGGGAGGTGCATGGTGCTTGCTGAAGTGATGGTGTGGAGTGCTTGTGAACTGTTTTGTGGGGGCACTGGTTAATTGAGCACTTACTGGAGCAGTGGCAGATGCTGCAGAAGCTTCAGAGCCCGGCTTAGCAGAGACATAATTCCTGCTGATTTGATTTGAAATATCCAAAAGTGTTTGAAGGCTGATGGGGCTCGAAGGCAGGGGACTGGCAGAGGACACACTGTGCTGGGGAAGAGGCAGGGAAGCACAAGGAACAGCCCAGCTGGGATGTGCAGGGCGTGGAGCAGGCAGCTTGTCCAGGACAGACAGAAGGTCTGGCATTTCTAAGTGCAGTGTGTACTCTGGTGGGTGTGTTTAAATGGGAAAAATACCTGGATTGAGGAGAACCAGTGGATTTTTAGCATGTGAGGATACTGTGGGGAGGGAGCAAGGGCGGCTGTGCTGCTGAGAGTGGGAAGTTCTGCTGCCTGGGGAGGCTGAGGGGTTGGTTTTGAAAAAGGGATTGCTGGAGGCAGAGGGAGCTGCCAGAGCCTTGAGTGAGCTGCAGGAGGGTCTGCAGCATTCCTGGGGCCGCTGGCAGCGATGGAAGCTGCTGTTGTGTGTGTCCCACCATCCTCTGAGCTGCATCAGGCTGACCAGGGATCCCACCCTCTGGCCACTGAAATCCATTGGGAGTTCCAATGTCTTTGGGCACAGGACAGAATAATTAATAAAATTGCTGGAAGACTATTATAATTAATAAATATTATAATTTTTTTTAGCATGCCCTTTTTCAAGCAGTGCATGGAACTGTGTTTGAAGTACAGGCTAAGGGTCGGCTTTCTTCTGTACACTCGTGCCATAAGGCTTCTAGGATAATAGACCAGATTTAAAGAATTATGAAAATGTCTGGGTCTATTCTGAAGTGATAAAATATGTCTGAAAAGACAGTGAAGAAGGCAAGTGATAAAATACTTTGCTGCATAATAACAAGCACTTGGAGTGCCCATTTGACCCGTGTGCTTGGGCTGCACTGGTGTCACATCAGGGCCGAGGCTGCACAAGCAGATGGATAAAAATAGCATGAACCAGGAGGGCAGGAATTCTGCTTGGGAGACTACCCAATGGGAATCTTCACATGGAATGAAAATGTCTTTCTTCTGAAGGACAAAGTAATTAAAATTTTTTTATTATTATTTTTTTTTCTGCTTTGAGGCTTAACATTCACTAATGGAAGTGTTAAGTTCCAACTTAATTATGTTATTATTTAAAGGGTATTTCGTAAAGTTCATCAGGAATTTAGAGTTGTCAGAGAAACATAAACAGGCAGTGCTGTGGAATAAAAGACATCATGAGATGCAGATACACAACTTTTTGCTACAGTTTCTATAGGAACAAAATGGGAAGCTTGTGTTGCCCATGGCTCTTGCCTTGTTTCACCAGTTTTGCCTCCTTGTATTCAGAATGCAAATTAATGTTTCATTAGTTTCCAAGTTTCCATCACGTTAATGTCTTAAATAATTTATTTTGTGCATGAGCTGAAGATAAAATACAAGAGTATAGGATCTCTAAATAATTCAGAATTATGTGTCTCTTTCAGAAAAGAAGCTGGTTAAGTGCTGGGAGTGGGGAGGGATGGTATGTCTTGGTTTTAAGTGTAGTTTGGACAGCTCCAAACTGTTGTTTTAGCTAAGAAAGAAATTGCTGTTGTACCAGCTGAAGCAGCTCCCAGTGTTCATGTGAAAGGACAAGACCCTTCAAGGAAATTCATGGAGCTGGGGATTTTTCTGTAATGAAATCTGCAGAGTGGGAAAGCAACACAAGTAATGGAAGTAATGAAAAAGATGCTAACAACAAGGTTTCTGGTACCAGCAGCATTTAAATGCCACAGTATTGCAGTTAAAAACGCACATGTGGCGTTCCTTTGGATTTCAGGGATTCTGACCTGCCTGGTTTGGTCCAGCTGGTTTTATTGAGGGAGGGAAGAGGAGGTTGGGAGAGTTAGAGGCAAGTCTATTAGTTAGTTGCTAAGTGGAAAGTTTATCTGTTTGTGCAGCAGCAGGAACATCATGTGCCTTCCCAGTGCTCTTGGGTATTCTAGGAAAAAATAAGTATAATTGGAGTTACTATTTGTTGAAAATACTTTAGAATTGTCAGTTGTGGCGTTCCTTCTAGCATGGCAAAATATGTCATTTTTGCTGTTTAAAGTCAGTGCTGTTAGAGCCAGGCAGGTCAGTGCATTTATCCTGAATTTCCTCTAGCCCAGAGCTCTGCAGGCAGCGTGCTGGCCCCGGGCAGAGCTGATGAAGCCCTCGCTGAAGGAAAGAAGGGCTGTGTGAGGAGGAGGAGGAGGAGGAGGAGGTTTGAGTTGGGCTGTGCCTGCTGCTCCAGCCTGGGAGCTCACTGGGGCTGCCGTGCCCCTTGCACACCATGGAATATATCCATGAATATATGAATATATATATATATCCATGAGTATATGAACCCGGAGCTGGGGCAGCAGCCCAGAGAGTGCCACTTGCATTGCAGAGCAGAGGAAACTGAATTGCCCGCTGGAACGGAAAGTGCTCTAAAAATAGCTGGGTGTGGAATCGAAATCTTTGACTCATATTTCCCACCTTGGAAACTTCTTACGCTTGTTCTTCTCCGCGAAGCCGAATGGCCCGACGACACAATCGCTGCTGGGTTTTGTCGGGGTTTTGGCTTGGCTTTGACTGTGCTTTTCCCGCTCGGGAAAAGTCTCCTGGCGGCTCCCGAATCCCGGCGGTGACCGGGGGAGCGCGGGGGCCGGGCCCGCGGCAGGGCCGCGCTCACCTCCGTGCGGATCCGCAGGGGTTAAAGCCTTGGCAAACACGGAGAGATTTTCCAGAGCAGCTCCGAGCTCACAGCTGCGGCCATTTTTCCAGCACGAAAATTCTAGCACTCCATCTCCTCCGTGTGTGTGAGCTCGACAGGCAGAGTCGCTCCGTTTGCCCTTGAGCGTTCCGGCGCCGCGGGCCGTGCCGTGAGGGCCGTGCCGTGAGGGCCGGGCGGCAGCTCCAGGGGGAACGAGCCTTACCTTCCCCTGCCGGCCCGGAGCTGCTCTTTGGGACAGCATTTCACCTCTCCGCGCTGCTTTTGTGCGAGGCAGAAACTGTTTTCCATCCGCATTAAAGTTACTGGAGCAGCTGCCATTTTTTTATTGGAGGGGGAGTGCGAGTCCCTGGGCCCCTGCTCCAGGAGGAGTTGGCAGGCAGCTCCTGGAGCAGTAAAATGACACCATGCTTCTCCTCCATTTTCTAATGAAATCTGCAGAGTGGGAAAGCAACACAAGTTGGAAGCGTCTTTCTTTGGAATCTCTCTGTAAACTGTAACTCCACCATCCCCTGCTCTGAGGGTTTGTAGCAGGTTTGTTCTTTATGAAAATCTGTAATTTTTAATACTGGTTTCTGTAAACTTGCTGTTGCTAGTCAATTAACTGTGATAAACTGTAAGTCTGTTAATATTAGCTCTCTGCCTTAATACAATTTAAAATAAAATACTGCTGTGTAGAACAAACTTTTATTAACGAGCAACTTGTTTAGAGCAAATTAAAATACTAAGAGAACGATTTAGGGGTGCTGGAATTCATAGTAGCCATATTGGAATATTAATGTGTTATTTAGTCTTCTGAGAAGTTGTGGAGCAGAAAATGTTGGACAGGGTGAATTTTGTAGCTTAAAACTTACTCTGTGGTTCTGGGGGAAGCAAAGGCAAGGGAATTCTGTTGTACTTTGGATAATTTCAGTTGAAAATTAGCATATAATTGTGGACTCTGCATATTCTGTAGCCTAGCCTGGCAAATTTGTTATACAATTTTGATATCATAGCAGATAGAATTGCCATATCTGCTAAGGAAACAAATGTTTAGAATGTATGTGAAATCTAATATTCATAAGCTGTTAGAGAAGTGCTGTTGGTGCTGTGCCTTAGGGCTGGCTGGGCAGCAAGTACCTTGTTTATTTGTTGCACTCCTTGATAGTCAAAAGCGATTTGAGTTCCTGCAGGTCCGCTGGGGTCTGTTCTAACACTCTTGGTCTTAAAGTAGCTTTAATTAGGAAAGTGAAGTGTCAGGGCTGCCCTGGGCATGCTGTTGGCAGCTCTGTCTGGGTGCCCAGGGAATGTCAGATGGAAATTATTTCACTTTACCCCAGAGGAGCAGTGGAAGTGGCAGGGAAGGAGAAGTGACTCTGACCATGGAACTGGCTGCTGGATGTCACATTAAAATCTCTTCAAGTGAGGTGTGTTTTCTGCTTAAGGCGGCCGTGGAAGGAGGAAGAGCTGGAACAGTGTGTGCCAGAGGCTGAAGGAGTGTGTGTGTCCTGCTCTGATGGCTGCAGGAAGGGTTTCTGTGTGTCCCTGTCAGCTCAGCTCGGCTCAGCTGTGCTCCAGGCTGTAAAGGGTCATCCATGGAATCAGCTGGGGCAGGAGGCACAGGGACAGCCCCAAAAGTTATGGTTTTGGCACTGGTTACACACATCATGGAGTGTGAACAAATGTGTTTTAATTTCAGAGCTTGCTACAGTACCTGGACTGCAGGAAAGTGCAAAGTCTTTCTGCATTAAATTGTCAACAAATTCTCAGCAATGTGCTCAAGTAGCAGCTCTCCCCCCCCTTCAGGGCTTAGTCACTTTCAGTTACTTTATTTATAATGCAAGAAATTTTAGAAGCACCAAATGAAATAGATTTGTTTAGTATTATTTCCTATTTGTGAAGTTCAGTTTTGAACCAGAAGTCAGAATCACAATTTGTTGTCTCATTATGTACATCAAAATACTTTGCAAAGAATCAGTTGCCTTCTCTTAATGTAGGGAACAGCTTAAATTGAGGAAATCAGAAGTGGTGCTTGTGATCTTTATCAACTTCCCAGTTTAATAGCTTTTCAATACCTTCTGTTCCCTGTGTTCTGGACAATAAATGGAGTTGTGTCCTGGCCCTTCCTCTCCTTAACTCTGTCCCTCTCCAGTCAGCTGTGAGCTGGGAGAGCTGGTCCCTGCTGTGCCTGAGATGGAGCTGGGGGCCCTGGGAGGGGCAGCTGAACTTGGGTGTCCTCACCCTGAGACTTCTGCCTGCCTGTTTGTCAAACAAGGAAGTCTCCAAAGTGTTTCTTTTCTGCTTCCCTTAAGCAGCCAAAATGCATTATTCCATTAAAACACAACTCTGATGCTGATTCTTCAGTGACTTTTTATTCTAAAGGCTTCTATTTCTTTTTTTTTTTTTGAATACGTAAAGTAGGAATAAACAGAAATTATATCATAAGTAGCTCTGACAACATTCAAATTGATTCCTTAAACAAAAGCTTGAGTTTGTTTTTATTTTTTGTTGTATTCCCATGACTCTGTTCCTGAAAGTCAATGATAAAATGGTCTTCAAACATATTTAAAAGATTTTAAAAGCCCCCTGAAAGCTACATTCTCAGTCATGTAATAACATTATCCTGGTGCTGAGGGAGGTCATGGTTGAGTATTGAGGTATCCTGGGACGTTGCACAATAAATATTAAGACACTTTATGGATATCTCATCCAAGAAATTTGAAAAGCACATTAACATAGCGATACTGTGAGGGAGGGATGGCAGTAGCAGCAGAGTCACAGCAGGAGCTCGAGTGCCTCCCTGGCCCTGCACCTGCCGGGGTGGGCTGTGGGGCTGGCACTGTGCCTTTGCTGTTCCCTGTGACCTCCTCTGCCCATGCTTTGACCTTCCCCTGTCCTGGCCGGGGCTGAGATCATTTGGAGTTGCAGTTGCACACTTGGCCTTTCCCCAGTGCCAGCAGTGTCCTGTGCTGGCAGCCACTCCTGCTGGCAGCAGTCACCCGAGGGCACGAGGACCTCTCCCTTTGGATGTTGGGCTCCTTAAAGCAGGGAGGCCTTAGCACCATGTCCTGTAGGTCCTGTTTGCCCCTTGTTCTTTCTGGGCCAGGCCAGAGCAGTTTTCTATGGGTAATACTTAAAGGGGAAACCTAATTTTTTAATAGTTAAGCATTTTCTAAAACAAGGGTAAATGTTGAAATAAACTGCGTGGTGCTGATTTGTCAGCAAGAGGCTGTAGAAAGCTGGTTATTAGCAGCAAACTGCAACTGAGATAACTTGGTTAGGAGTGATAGCAAGGCATATTCCTGCTTCCAGGTCTGTGCCATGAATTGAGGGATAACAGAGCTTTTCCTTGGGGATGAGTTACAGCTTAAATCAGAAGAAATGCTGCCATTACATCATATATAAACACCTCTAATAACATTGACTTAGTCTTCAGTTTTTTAAGTTGCTGTTCACATGAATAACTTTGTCCCACTTTCTTTTTCCTGGGGGTGGGGGTAGTGCCAGAACAAACCAAGACAAGTGTAAGCCAGCCCCAGCCTGTCACCTCCAACGGCACTTCCACAGGAACCAGCACTACTAATAATGCCAAGCGGGCCCCAGCCAGCAGCCAGCAGCAGCCCTTGCCTCGATACCCTCCTCGGGAAGTACCACCGCGATTCCGACACCAGGAACAGAAACAGCTTCTGAAACGAGGGCAGCAGTTACCAGTGATAGCTGCAAACCTGGGATCCACTCCCAAAGTGTTAAACGGCCAGTCAGGAGGCAGCACTGGCACCAATAACCAGCCCGTGACCAACGGAGAAGTGCCCAACAGCAGCAAAAAACAGCCAGGTGAGGGCAGGTACCTTGTTTTCCTTCAGCTAAAATCGAGTAGCTTAAATTCAGTTATCAGGGGAACCTTTCAGCCAACGTTATTTAAACTTCCACTGCAAGCTGTAGCATGAGGAGATCCCTTCCTGTGTCTGAGCTTGACAGTGAATGTTGCAGGATGGTTTTGGCCTCTCTGGGCAGGTTCCACGCTGAAGCTGCAGCCCCTGTCTGGGTTGCTGGCTGTTGGCAGCAGTGAATGGCAGACACAGCAGGGTTGGAGCAGGTGGTGATTCCAGTGTGATCTCTGCTGTGCTGCAGATCCCCAGTCCTTGTCCTCAGCATCCACCCAAGCGTGGTCGTGGCACAAAGCACCTTTGTAGCGTCCAGCTTTGGTAGACACGTCCCATAAGGATGGGTCTTTAGGAGCCATCCCAGAGATGGGCTGATGCCACAGCCTGGGCAGCAGGGGAGGGAGGAATTCTGCCCCATTCAGGTGAGACCCCACCTGCAGAGCTGCCCCAGCCCTGGGCCCCAGCACAGGGAGCACCTGGAGCTGCTGGAGAGAGCCCAGAGGAGACACCAGGATTAGCAGAGGGATGGAGCAGCTCTGCTGGGAGGAAAGGCTGAGAGAGCTGGGAATGTTCACCTGGAGAAGAGACCAGGGCTGATCTAATTTTTGCCTTCCAGTACATGAAGGGAGCCTACAGGAAGGATAGAGAGAGAATGTTTACAAGGAATGGGATGACAGGACACAGGGAATGGCATCCCACTGCCAGAGGACAGAGTTGGATGGGATATTGGGAAGGAATTCCTTCCTGTGAGGGTGGGCAGGCCCTGGCACAGGTGCCCAGAGCAGCTGGGGCTGCCCCTGGATCCCTGGCAGTGCCCAAGGCCAGGCTGGACAGGGCTGGGAGCAGCCTGGGACAGTGGGAGGTGTCCCTGCCATGGCAGTGGAACTGAGTGGTCTTCAAAGCCCCTTCCAGCACATTTCTTTATGTGATTCTGAGCAGCACCTTGAGACTTGGCTTTCATTTCTAACTTCATACCTGGAGTATGAACAAGCCAGGGTACAGCTTGTTCAGGATATCAGAATTGTCTTTTATTGTCAGGTCAGAATTTTTCTCAGTTTTTTCAGCTGAAGTTTGGTTGTATTACAGAATGGATCCACTTTTACCTTTCCTGCTATTTAAGTTCAGTCATCTTTTGTTATTTTGGCTTGTTATGCATTCCTTCAAATAGCCTTTTAAGCCAGGTGAACTTGCCTGTTACATGTGTAGGATGTGCTGTTCAGCGACTGCACTAACATGCAGTCCAGTTAGTTTTACAGGACATTAGTGTAGTTCCATTTTTGTATGGAAAAAAGTGACTTTCTGTGAGGGATCTGGCTTTTCAAAGGGATTTGGTATTAATGCATGCCAATGCTTAATACTTTCTTATTTTTATACTTGTATTTATATTTTGATGTGCCTGTAGCAGGGATGATGTAATTTTTTCCACAAATAGTTTCTTCTGTGACCTTACTGAATTCCCAGTGTTTCTCAAAATTAGTGTTTCACAGACTACAAAAGATGTGACTCTCAGCCCCTTTAGCAAAAAAAAAAAAAAGAAAAAAGTAATAAAACCCTGAAAATAGCCATGATATTTCAAGTTTGAGTTAAATTTTGAGCTATTCTGATGACTGCATCTTGAAGAAGCAGGATTTAAAATGAAAGTAAACAAAGCACTGGAGGCAGTGTATCCATGAGTCCTTGAGGAATGTTTCCCATATTACCTTCCAGTATTATTTCTGTAGCATACTGATAGAACTCTTTACCATTGCAATAGGTAACTTTTAAGTAGCTTATTTTCTTTGCTTCACCTGTATGATGTTGTTCCTGTCCATAGTGACATTTGATGAAGCTTTTCCTGCAATGTGTGTACTCTACTGGTGAAGTTGTGTAGCAAGGTGATTTACATGAGACAGTGATTTAAATAAATATTCACACATAAACTGATTTAAGAAGTATTACTGCTTATACAGCACAGTAAGTCTCCCAGTTGTACGCAGAGGATTTGTGTACTGTTCTCCGTTGTACTTCTGCCATGAACATCATCCCAGTATTTAATTAGCTGGATTCCCATTTGTGTACTGCATTTTTCCCAGGTTTGCTCAGTTTTTCTCGGTTTTGTGCTGGTGTGGCTGGACACAGCAGCTGGGCACTGCCAGCATGTCCCAGTGCTGTACTGGGGTGTGGGGCAGGTGTGTGCTCTGGGTAATGCCCCCATTATTTGGATGGTGTGTCTGCACACCAGGCTGGAGCCAGGGAGGTTCAGGATCCTTCAGGGAGAGAAGGGTTGGCCAGATCACTTTGTCACCTTAGGAAAATGTCTGTGCTGCCTGTAGCTCCTGGCAGAGCTCTGTTCCTGGTGTTCCCTGTGTCCTGGGAAAGCTCAGAGCTGCCATCTGAGTCTGGGCACTCAGGCCTCCTTTCTTGGTGCCTTGTGTGTGCCTGGAAGTCTCTTTCCCTAGAATAACCAGGAATAATGGCTGCCTTGGATGTGTTGTGCTGTTCTTCCCTAATGGAAAGGCAGATAATTTCCTGTGCTGGATTTCTGTCCCGGTTTCAAGCTCTGGTCTGAGGCGTTGCTGGTGAGGTGGAGGAGGCCCTGTCCAGCAGGGCCTGATGTGTTCTGACACCTTTGTATCTGAAAGGAAATGCTGTTTTGTCATTTGCCTGTCTCAGTTTCAGTCACTCTCCCTACTTCCTCTTTCAGCCTCCACCAGCAACTCCAGGTACTCCCCTGGTTACCTCTGGAATCAAAAATCCCATGAGATTTGACAGATCTGTGGGTCGCTTGCACAGACAGCATCCATTGACTCTGGGGTTAAATTAGTGGCTGCTGGGATTGATCTGTATTTTAGGGCTAAAAGAAAAACTGTGGCTTCAAGTGTTGAAATCAGAATTGCTGGAATTGGGAATGGCTGTGGGTTTGTGTGTAATTCCTGAAAGGATCTCTCCCCAGTTCCAGCTGTGGTTGGAATGGTTTGGTAGGTGCATTGTAAAAGCCAGGTAATGCAGGCAGATACTGCTGAATTTAAAGTCCAATTGCCCTGGGCTCACTAAGATTTTAAGTCATTTGTATTGGAAAATTTTTTAATTGTATCAGTGGTCTAAACCCCGTCTCTTTACTTGTGTTTTGTGTGAACAGTTATCTCCTGTTTGGAGACACAAATCAATGTGCTTTGTCTAAAGCTGGAGAAGGGACAGGCCTTCTGGGCTGGGTTTTTTCCTGCTGTTTTTAGGACATTTGGCATATTGTTTTAGTAAAGACACATAAATGAAGCTCATGTCTCGTAGTGCTTCTGCAACAGATCCAGGCCAGTGCCGAGACAGTTATTTTAAGAAATCTCCCTAAGTGGCTCTTTATCAGGACACTTTGATACCCAGTTTAGTTGTTGTCTTCACTGAAGTGCCCCATGTGCAAACTCCACATGAAAGGAAGGGTTGGTGGGTGCCCTGGGCTTTGCTCTGGAACACCTTGGAATAAGCAGGTGGTTGTTCCACGATGAAATTATTTAAATCATGAACTGAAGGATTTCCAGCAGTAATTGCTTACGACTGTGGCTAGAGCAGAGCAGGAGAGCAGCACCGGGCTCCTGGCAGGGCTCCAGTTTGGATTCCTCCCATCTGCCTTTATCCTGGTGCATCTCACAGCACAGCCACAGAGCTGTGCCCAGCCAGAGCCTTTGGGAACAAAAGGTCCCTCCTGTGACCTGGGGGTGCTTCTCAGCCCTTGGAGGAGTCAGGGAAGAAGGGGGCAGGTAGTAGTGATGGCATTTGGAGTTAGTAGTGGTGAGGGTTGGATTCATATGGGGAACGTTGCCTTCAGTGTAACAGTTGTGGTCTCCAGCTGTAAAATTGGTGAGTTTGAAAGATGAAGTTTGATTCTGTACAGTGCCAGTGTGGCTCAGGGGAGGAGGAGGATGTGAAAGAGGGCAAATGATGGATGTTATGTACGTGCTTGGGTTAAACCAGCGTTGGGCCATACTCAGATGTTGCTGTTTGCTCAGTCAGGCAGCAGAGTTCTCACTTGGAGGTGGAGCAAATCTGCTGTTCATAGAGGGCAGAGGCACTTGCTGGAGCTTCAGGGCTGACCACTCAACTTCTTAATCAGCACAGTCCAAAATAAACTGGTTTTGGTTTCACTGACTATAAATTCTTCCTCTTTTTTGTATAAATCAAACTTTTAAGGACATGTTAAATTGGTTCATTAAATGCCAAATGTGTAACAAGTAGGTCGTAATGGGAATGTGTCATAAAAGCAGCAGAACTGCTAATTTGCACAGCCCCAGGCTGTTTGTTGTCCCTGCTCCCTGTGTGGGGAACGTGATTCAGAGCAGACAGTGAGACTGAGCTGGCTCTGAGATAAACCTGTCCTGGAAAAGGGGTCTAAGGACTGGGTTTGCAGCAGTGAGTGCTTTGGGGACTGTTCTCTCATTTGCTGAAGTAACACTTCTGTGATTTTCTCGCTTTTTTTTGTAGGCATGCCTCCCATTCGGGACTTGGTGAGCCACTCCCCTAACCAGTCAGGTTAGCTACTTCCATCTCACCTGCTTTTGCACTACGTGTTTGTGGTAGTTACGTGTTTCACACAATTTTGTCTGATTTTTTAATTATTATTTTTATTTTTATTCTTTAGCTTATGCTTTTCATTGGCATGGGTGTGTGAATGATTGCAGTATACTTTCTCTGTGCCATTGCATACTAATTTGGTTTACCATTTTTAATTTTCTAATTAAGTCAGAATTCATACTAAGAGTTTTTGTCACCTTAGCATTAAAATATTGGGTTTTTTTTTACGTTTATGCTTCCATGCTGACTTGCCTCTTTATGGTATTGAATAATCTGTGCAAGCTTGTGCTTCCTATCAGAGATATGTCACACTGGAGGAAACCATGTCTTGATTGCTTGCTGAAAGCTCAGGACTGTATTTACTGAAATGTGTTTGTTCATAAGGCCCAAAGGTGCAGTGATTGGCAAGGTATGGTATTGACAGTCTGGGGGTGCCAGGTGTGCTGGAGCAGGAAAAGGAGGCAGAGGGTGCAAGATTCAGGTATTTCTCAATTTACGCTTCTGAATCCTGTTTATTTTAGCCCATGTGATGACAAACTGCTTTTTAAATAAATAACAGTTCTTTGCAAATGTTTCCTGCAGGATAACTCATAGCTGGAAAGCATTAAATTAAAAATTACTGAAAGCAATCTTAGCAGATTACAGAATTTTAAGAAACTCGGGTTTGTGTAAATCTTTTCTTTGTCAAGGATTTAAGCAGCAAAAGTTCAGTTGCAACTTTAAATAGTTTTGGGAAGAAAAGCAAGAGTAGGTGTTCTGGCTCCTTGAGCTGTGCACCAAATGCAGTGTGTTGTCACGTGTCATTTTTCAGTTTTGAGGGTGTTTTGTGGTCTCTGCCAGATACAAAAAGTCAGAACTAATATCTGCTTGTTCAGTGTTTGTATCCTTAGCCTCTGAAATTCATGAGTTGACGAGGTTCAGGTAGGAATGTTCCAGAGCAGTGGCTCATGCTAGACATCACTAACATGTTTATGTCCAGGAGAAAGACTTGGTCTAAGTAGTTCTGTCTGTAATGGGAGAAAGTCAGCTGAGTGGAAGTTAATCACTGCGTGCTGCTGGTGGATTGGCTCTGCACAAACTGCGTCGCAGCTAAATTAGGGTAACAGAATTTTAATAAATACAAGCTTTCTTTATGTATTCTACTGCTGTGCAAATTAGAGTTTGTTTTACCATTTCCCTCTGACTTGTAGTCCTAACCTGTATTTCTCTGTGTGGAATGCAGGCTGTTTGCCATCTGTGTGCCTTGGTGTTGCTGTTAAAAGGGATGCTGTTACTGGGGTGATGTTTGTGTGATTCAGGATCTTGTTCTGTGCCGTTGGTTCTCTCGCTCCCAAGTGTGCACTCAGCTCTTTGATCAGTCCCTTAGTACAGGTTAAATGGCCTTTTTTAAAATGCCAGGGTGAGAGTTGAAACCTTGGGGTTTGTTGGGCAGTTGCTCAGACGTGACAGAGTTCTTGCAGCGCCACACCAACGTCAGGTTCTGGGTTACTCAGCTGAATCCTGATTCTGCAGGACAGTGGTGGCTCTCCAGGACTGTGGAGCTGCCAGACACTATCACAGCACTGTGTCTGCCTGCCTGCCCCACTCCTCCTGTTCCAAACTGCTGAGCCACCATCCTTGTTTCTCACCGTGATTTACCAGGTGAAGCTCAGCTGACTGCCAGGTGCTGAGGAGCAGTGGGCAATCCCTGCTCCACCTCTGGGAGCCGGGGTCTTGGACTCGGTTCTGTTTCACTGTAGGATGAGTAATATTGATATTGATTAAAAATTAATTTAAAATAGACTTGTGTGTCATTCTGAAAGCAGAACTTCAGATGGGTCTTGTGCTTTTTGTGCCAAGCTGGTGTTGTATAAAAGAAAATATCTTGACTAACTTGTACTGAAGGCTCTCTCACGGTGTCTGTAACGGGAGTGGGAAGGTGTGTGTTCCCTGGCTGCTGTCACACAGCAGCTGGTACTGCTGGGCCAGGGCCATGTCCTCTTGCAATTTCTGCCTTTCCGTGTGCTCTCGGGTTTTATTTAGTATTGTGATTTTTAATAGGCATTTCTGTGTTTTAGAAAATACTTTGTCTATGGTGATACAGAGTAGTCTTTAAAAAAATGTTTCTCTGGAAGAAAAAGACCTTTAGGAGTCTAAAGTTTTTGAGGTTTTTGTGAGAGCATCTCTGCATGCTGAGAGGTGCTCTGTGTTGTGCGTGGCAGCCTTTGGGCAGTTGTACTTAGAGCTTTCTCTGTCACTTTTCATGACTGTAGTTTTAACAGAAACAAAATAATAAGCAAAATAATTCCTGGCTTAATATCTTTATACTTTTTTTCCCCCTCTTCTGCTTAATGAAGTAATAATACTAAACTCATAATAATACTCTTGGGCTTTCCTTCTTCATTTTAGATCTGAACCACAGTGGTCTAGGATCCCATTATGAAAATTCTCACTGGGGACCAGTCTCTTCAAATAGTGACTCCAGCACAAACTGGGATAAAGTTATTGTAGACGGCTCTGACAAAGAAGCATGGCCATCAATCACTGGCAGTGACCCAGAGCTGACTTCAGAATGTATGGACACTGACTCTGCCTCCAGCTCTGGGTCGGAGCGGAACCTCGTTATCATGGCTTCAGGGAGCACAGGCGGAGAAGGCGATGGCATTCGCAATGGCATCGGACATGGGTCTCAGAATAAGTTTGTGGTTGGTAGCAACAGCAATAATGTGGGCAATGGAAGTATTAGTGGGCCGTGGGGGTTGTCCCATGGGTCCATAATAAGCACATGTCAAGTTTCTGTGGATGCTCCTGACAGCAAATCTGAAAGTAGCAACAATAGAATGAATGCTTGGGGCACCATAAACTCTTCATCAAATGGAGGGTTAAATCCAAGCACTTTGAATTCAAATGGCAACCATGGTGCCTGGTCCGTGTTGGAGAACAGTGGACATGCCCTGAAAGGGTCCGTGGGGAGTGGGAGTCCTGGCACAAGCATTCAGTGCAGTACCATAGGTCAGATGGCCAACAGCCAGAGTATTAACTCAAAAGTGGGTGGCTCAGCCCACGGTTCCTGGGGAAGCCTTCAGGAAAGTTGTGATTCTGAAGTAAATGGTACAAGGAATGTTTCATTCAGTGGGCAACCTCAAAACCTTAACACTGAAATGAATGGACCAAATAACACTACTAACTTTATGACCTCTAGTTTACCAAACTCTGCTGGTTCGGTGCAGCTGAACGAACTGCCCAACACTGCAGGGCCCGGGGCCTGGCGCGTGAGCACAATGAATCATTCTCAGATTCAGGCCTCTCCAGTGGCAAACGGCACTTCCATCTCTCACCTGAGCAACGGTGAGGCCAAAACCGGCGGCTCTTATGGTACTACCTGGGGTGCCTATGGCTCTAGTTACTCTGGAGACAAATGTCCAGGCCCAAACAGCCAAGCTAATGGTGACACTGTGAATGCAACTCTAATGCAGCCGGCCGGGAGCGGGCCTGGCAGCACTAACTTTCAAGTCAGCGGGAATAAAGGCGGAGGGGTGTGGGAGGCAGGGACAGTCAACTCCCAGAACGTGCCCTGGGGAAACGGGAATGGTGCGAGTGCTGGAGGGAGCAGAAGAGGATGGGGCAACCCTGCACAAAGCACTGGCACCAACATTTCCAACGGGGAATGGAGCAAACTGCCCAGCAATCAGCATTCCAATGAAGGTATGAATGGAAACAGCAGGAAGTTTACAAATGGATGGAAGTCTACTGAGGAGGATGATCTCAACAGCCAGAGTTCTGCTGCCTCCCAGATGGCTGAGCAGAGCAGCACATGGGCCAAAACAGGTACGGGGGACAGCGAGGGGAGCTCGGAGAGCACCGGGTGCCATGAGGACAGAGCAGCTACGGAAGGCCAGAACCGAGAGAGGAGGAAAGTTGACCAGCACACGTTACTCCAAAGCATAGTGAACAGAACTGACTTAGATCCACGTGTCCTTTCCAACTCTGGTTGGGGACAGACTCCAATCAAACAGAACACTGCCTGGGATACCGAAACATCACCGAGGGGCGAAAGAAAAACTGACAATGGGACAGAGGCCTGGGGGGGCTCTGTGGCACAGACTTCCAGCTCAGGGGGGTGTGTGGATAGACCTAGCCCTAATAATAACGATACCTCATCTGTATCGGGGTGGGGAGATCCAAAGTCTGCTACAAGGTGGGGAGACTCCAAAGGGTCAAACAGCCAAGGGGGGTGGGAAGAAGATTCTGCTGCTACAGTAATGGTCAAGAGCAATCAATCGTGGGGGAGTGGCAAAGAGGAAAAATCATCCTGGAATGACACACCGAAGATGAAGCAGGGATGGGGAGATGGACAGAAGGCCAGCCAGGGTTGGGCAGTGTCTGCTGGTGATAGCTGGGGTGAAAACTCTAGAAGCAACCACTGGGGTGAGGCAAAGAAATCCAGTTCTGGAGGCAGCAACAGCGACAGGTCGGTGTCTGGTTGGAATGAGCCGGGTAAATCAAATTCTGTTTCTTGGGGAGGCAATAATGTAACCCCAAACAACTCTTCAGGATGGGATGAGCCTGCGAAGTCTAATCAGAGCCAGGGCTGGGGAGACCCTCCAAAATCCAATCAGCCTCAAGTCTGGGGGGACTCATCGAAGCCAATCAACTCTCCTGAGTGGAACAAACAAGATGTTGGCTCTTGGGGAGCCCCGTCTGCCACGAACAAACCCCCGGGGTCCGGCTGGCTGGGGGGGCCAATGCCAGCCCCGGCAAAGGAGGAAGAGCCCACGGGCTGGGAGGAGCCATCCCCCGAATCCATACGCAGGAAGATGGAGATTGATGATGGAACTTCTGCTTGGGGTGATCCAAGCAAATACAACTACAAAAATGTGAATATGTGGAATAAAAATGTCCCTAACAGTAGCAGCAGTTCAGACCAGCAAGCACAGGTACATCCGCAGCTACTGTCTTCAAGTGCCATGTCTAGCAAGGAGAGCAGTTCGGGTTCTGGTAAGCCTGGCTTTTACCCAAATTTCTGTTTTCTATCAATTACAAAGCACTTTTTTAGTCTTGCTTCTTAGAACAATATTTTAGTTTCAAAGTAGAAAGGGCAAAGTGGCAATGAAGTCTAGTTTCTGTTTATTAAAGGAATAATCAGCATTGTCACAGAGCATTGATATTTTTGTGCAGATTGGAAGATCTGCTCTAGTTTTAAATAACTGTGGTAATAAGGTCTAAACAGCTCTGCTTGAGTTCTGGGGAATGGGAACACAGAGAAAATACTTAAAATAGTATCTGAGGATTGAAATATTTTCCTAAATGATTCTAAAGCAGCTAAAATTTAATTTTGCCAATGAGCCTTCAAAAAAAAGGAATGTTGAACTTCTGCAGGATGGAATGAAGGCTGATGGGTTTATAAGGATTTGGTATCAGACTTTCTGGTCTTGTAGCTTCATGAGCAGTGAATAACAATTTTGGAGAGGAACTTAATGGGGTGTAGGAAGTATTTTGTACTCTCTCTCTTTTCCGAGTGCCAGATGGGGTCACTTATGTGTAACAAGCAGCTCTTAGCTTAATATCTTAGACATTTGTATTATCAGAATGCAATTCTATAAATACAAATTTGTATTTTTGTGATTAATTTTATTAATGGAACAGCTTGCAGCTGTAACAATGACCCTCACACAAAATGGAAATATGTGCTTACATGCTTTCTAATGTATGTTAAGGATATAGAAAAGGCAAAACACTTGAGTCTCTTTAGGTAGCTTTAAAATCCTGTTCAAAACGATGCCAATAACTCCCCGTGCTTTGCAAAGGTTGGGGAGAGCCTTCTGCTCCAGCCACTACTGTAGATAACGGGACTTCAGCGTGGGGCAAGCCCATGGACACTGGTACGAGCTGGGGAGAGCCTGTCAGCGATGCAGGAGGCACCTCTGGATGGGGAAACGCTTCTCTTGGGCAGCAGCCTCCAAATAAACCTGGTGAGTGCTCTCAGTGGCTTTGAGAAGGGGGAAATACCTCTGTGGAAGCTTCATGTGTTTCTGGGGTTTTTACCTTGCACTAGGCATCGAGCTGTTTGGTGAAGCTGCTGCTGAAATGTTCACTGCTGGGCTTTTTTCACCACCAGGGCCTAAATCTATGCAAGATAGTTGGTGTGGAGATGATATGCCATTGACTGGCAGTCGTCAGACCAGCTGGGAGGAAGAGGAGGATGTTGAGATTGGAATGTGGAACAGCAGTTCCTCACAAGAAGCTAACCCAGCATTAAACTGGCCACCCTACATGAAAAAAATGCCCACAAAGGTGAGGAGCAGCTTGGGGCAAGGCTTGCTGTCATTTCTGAAAGCTTAAGTCAGAAGGGATTACTGCACTTACACATTACACTTTAATTTCCATTCTTAACACTTTGTGATGTAATTAAAGTAGGATCTGAGTATCACAGGAATTCCTTTCTGTTTTTAAGGGAATAATGAAAGGTGGAAATAAGCAAGATGAAACATGGATCAATCCATTCATTAAGCAATTCACAAATCTCAGTTTTTCAGTAAGTATTTGTCTGGCTTTGCTGCCTTTCCACAGGGCTTGTTACAATGCACAGACATTGAAATGCTCCATTGCCAAGTGTTCATCTTTATCGTGGTTTTCTTTTTACTTGTGTTTGTCTCCCCTGTCACCCATCCCTTTTCTGTGCATTCTCATTACAAAAAGACCTCTTTATTGATGAAAAGTGCTTTTGTAACCACTACCCAGCTATTCATCCCATAGCCTGATGCTTTATTGCATTTACATAGGAGTTGTGGTGAGGGAGCCTTTTCTTGACTGGATAGCAACTGAAGGGAGGAAATGCTTTAAAATAGCATCTGATTGTCTTGATTTTTCTCTTCTGCAGTTTCGAACTATAATAGTGTGCAGGAATCTCTTTGTTTTATCTTAAAAATATTATTGTTAAATAATTGTGATTTATTTTACTACTTCAGAGAGAATCACCAGAAGAAACCATACAGAGCAATAAGATGGACATGTCTGGAGGTAAGAACAGTAGTTGGTTTTTATTGTTTTTCCTTCTATACTCTCTTTTACCTTATATCCTTCTGTAAATTACATTTTAAAAATTATATGTAGTATATATAGCTATATACAGTTAAGTATATATTGCCCTAAAGAAAAACTATGTCCTTGTAGAGAAAAGTATTTGTGTGTGTGAGTAATGCTGCACACAGAATCACCTGGTTGCTATAGGAATATTGGCCACGTATCAAACTAAGCTTATTCATATTTATATGTGTTAAACTGACACGAGAGAATGCTTTCAGGGTGTGGTGGGTTTGTTTCTTATAATATAAATCTCTTGATTGCCCTCCAGGCACCTCCAGTGAGTATGATCAGAAACATTCCAAATCCCACACTGGCTCATTGGGTTCATTCTTGGAAACACATGTTCAGTTCTAAAAACTAAATGCTGAACAATTATTTTAGATCTGAACCACAGTTAATTAATTAATGCTGAACAATTATTTTAGAAACATTTAAACCTGTGTGCAAAATTACTTGGGAGCAGTTACAGTTTATTTGGTTCCATTCACTGTTAGGATTTCTTTAGCAAATAAGAGATGGTATAATTCTTGTGACATTAATAACAGTATACTATGATGGTAGAATGTTTAACTAAATTGCAGCATTGTAGTTTTTACTGTAGTTACTCTCCTTCTTCCACTTCAGAATTGTTTTTTTTCACTTTGGGGCTCCTAGTCTTTTCAGTAAAGGAATTGTTCTTTGAGTTTTAGATTTCAGTATTAGTGGCAAGCCTGATATTTAAATTGTTGCGAGTTTAAACAATTACACATTCTTGGTTTTAAGAGAAAGACGAGATTAATATTTGTGTGAAGCATTGCAAAATCTGTCAGTGCAGATTCCATGCCTCAGTTTTCTGTGGCTGTTGGTTCGTGGGGTTTCCTTTCCCTTCTCAGTAAAGCCCAGCGAGTGCAGAGCTGAGGAAGGGGGTGTTTGTTTTTGGGTGTCCTGCCCGAGGGCAGTGCCAGCTCAGCTGTCCCCAGGCACGCTGCTGCTGCTGTGGCTGAGGGGCCCCAGGGTGCTGAGCCACCCCTGTCTGTCCCCAGGGTTACTGCAGGACAAGCGGATGGAGATGGACAAGCACGGCCTGGGCGTGGGAGATTACAATCGTGTGGTTGGAAAAGGCCCTGGTTCTCGTCCCCAAATTCCCAAAGAGTCTTCCATGGATCGCGGTCCTTACTTCGATAAGGTGCGTTGTGTCTCACTGCTGGGCTCCTGGTGCTCTGCCTCCCGAGCTCCTGCCTGCTCCTGAGCCTTCTGCAGGTGGTGCAGGGGGGAGTGAGGGCTGCCTGGTCAATCCAGGAGCTAGATCTGTTCTTTTGAACTCACTGATACATTGTACTAAGCACTTTCTGTAGCCCTTCCTGGTGCCAATGACTAACCTGATCTCTTTTGTTTTCTGCCTATTTCCTGCTGGTGCTGGACTGTCCTGTGACTCTTCCCTTCTGCTCCTGCCATGGTTTCTCCCTTCTGCTTGCTTGCTGGCTGGTTGTTGTGCCTCGGTTTGTCTGTCCCATCAGGATGGCATTGTAGCAGACGAGTCCCAAAACATGCAGTTTATGTCCAATCAAAACATGAAGCTTCCCCCTTCAAATAATGCACTACCTAACCAAGCCCTGGGCTCCCTAGCAGGGCTGGGTATGCAAAGCTTGAATTCTGTTAGACAGGTAAGGCTGTGTGTGTATCCTTGGCATGTTACTTGACAGCATTTAATGATATAACATTGTAGCTGCCTGTGTGATTGATGTGTTTAACTTGTAATTGAAGTGTGTGGGGTGGGAGAAGCGGCAGAAGAGGTTTATTGTCACCGACTGCCCATCCTTTCCCCAGAATGGCAATCCCAGTGTGTTTGGTGTTGGGAATATAGCAGCACAGCCCAGGAGCATGCAGCAGCCTCCAGCACAACCTCTTAATTCATCTCAGCCTAATCCACGTGCTCAAGTGCCTCCTCCATTACTATCCCCTCAGGTAAGTGATACAGAAAACACTCTGTGTATAAACTATCTAAATGCTGCTTTCAGAAAATTGCTCCTTGTTTGTTGATGTTGCTGATATTTATTCTGTAAATATTTGGGAACATATTTAGCTTGATGAAACCAGGCATCTGTTGAGCAGAGGTTATAGTATTCTGCGTGTTCTGGGCTGAGTAAACCCGTTGCAGTCACCTTTGGCCCTGGTGTGTGTTGCAGGTTCCAGTATCATTACTGAAGTATGCACCAAACAGCGGTGGCCTGAGCCCACTTTTTGGCCCACAACAGGTAGCCATGTTGAATCAACTGTCCCAGTTAAACCAGCTTTCTCAGATCTCCCAGTTACAGGTAAGCTAGCCAGGCTGGTTGCTGGCTGTGGTGTGTGCCAGGGTGAGCGTGGTGTCAGTGTCCTGTTCCTAAACCGCCCACCCCTGTCTCGCAGCGGCTGTTGGCTCAGCAGCAGAAGGCGCAGCCTCAGAGGAGCGTGCCTTCTGGGGGTCGGCAGCAGCAGGAGCAGCAGGTGAGGAAACCTCTTCATCTTCACTTCTCAGACTCTCCTGAGAACTGCTTTTCATCCCGAGCTGCTTTTCTTGCTGTGACTCCTCCTGAAGTGTGCAGGGGTGGACGGAGTTTGACAGGCTCTGAAGGAGGGACTGGGTGCTGGGGTTTGGCTGTGCAAGATGCACAGGGTAAAGAGGTGCTTTTCATTCTCTTTCTCAAAACATGGAAAAGCTTTTGCTCATTGATGCTCTGTTTTTTTTAAGGGTCGATCTCTTAGTATGCAGCAACAGATGATGCAACAGTCCCGTCAGCTTGATCCAAACCTGTTAATGAAGCAGCAAACTCCACCCTCTCAACAGCAGTCACTCCATCAGCCCTCCATGAAATCCTTCCTTGAGAATGTCATACCCCACGCTACTCCTGAGCTGCAGAAAGGGCCCTCACCAATCAATGCATTCAGCAGCTTCCCTATAGGTGGGTGCCCTGCAGTCAGCCAGTGTTTGTGTGACACACAGCCCCGCTTTCCCCCTTGCCTCCTCCTGGAAAATGACTGTAACCCTGTCAGTACTTCCCGTTTTAGTGGAAGTGGTAATTCTGTGTGGGGTTACCCTTCTTCACCAAATGACTTTTCCCCAAGTACACTCATTCCCAGTGAGTGTTCGTGTCTCAGTGCAGAGTACTTTGCAGTCCTGAGGAATGACAAGCTCCTTTTAGTGCTCCTTTTGTCCCCTGGACCCCCAGGGTGATACAAAGTCCTGATTCCAGGAGCTAAAGGACTTTAAGAAGTAGAATCCATGAAAAGAATCCACTGATGTAGACACATTTTTTGGGATTTCAGAAACGCTTTCAATGGCTCTGGAATTGCAAAGGTAGAACAAACTGTCACTTTGCCTGTTAGTGGTTTTGTCCAGGAAAGAAAGATTTTGGCTTTGCATTTTTAAAGAATTGTTGTCTCATTAGACAAAATGTCTGAACATTTATAAATGCAAACATCTCCTGTTTTTTTCTCCCTACGTTTTCAGGCT
This sequence comes from Poecile atricapillus, assembly GCF_030490865.1. Lineage (NCBI taxonomy): Eukaryota > Metazoa > Chordata > Aves > Passeriformes > Paridae > Poecile > Poecile atricapillus. Next base: position 16,556,848 of record NC_081262.1, read on the forward strand.
TCTGTCCAATTTCTACTTCAGAAATTCCAGGCTTGTATATTTTCTTCTTACTTTAGGTCCCTTTCTAATGCTATCGTACTACAACTGTTTACCATTTACCTCTGTTCCCTTACCCCCATTTCTTTCCTCCCCTTCATTTTGCTTTTCTTCTCTTTTATTCTAACTGGGTCATTTCTGTTGGGCTGATTGCCTTTGCATTCTCATTGGCCTCTGCAGAGAAGTTTTTCCTGGCCGTGCAGCTGAGTCCCTGTGCTTGCAGGCAGAGTGGCACTGGCCAGGACAGTGCCACACTGGGGGGTGGCTTGTGGCCAGCCTCAAGTCCAGGCTGCTGCTTCAGAGCTGCTGGTGATGATTGGCATCAGTGTCCAGTTCTGCTTTCATTCAAAGGGCAAGGCATACAAAGGAAGTTTTTTAGCTATTGGAGACACTGTGTTAGTTCTAAGGAAGGGCATATTTCACTTTCTCTGTGCTGAGGGATTGCATCCTGCCCAGACCAGGCTCCTTTGTGTTTCATTCCTTGAGCTGGAATTGTATACTGCTCCATAGCTGCTTTCTTACATGAGTCATGGCCAGGTCTCAGGAGCCTGCAGGACGTGTGAGGTTGCTTTGAGAACCCTCAGGAGTCTGCCCCAGGACACACAGGAGTTGTTTGGGGTCCCTGTGTACAGTGATGCAAGTACACAGAGCCACACTCAGTCCTCACCTAAAGGTTTGAGGGTAGGAATAGCATGTCACTGGGATTTCTTCCCCTGAGGAACTGAGTTCAGAGGGAAGCTGGTGTCACCTCCCAGTGCACAGTGTGGTGGTACAGTCATGTGAGAGGGAGCCCACTTTGCCCAGCTGTCTCCTGGAAAATCCTGTGGGTTTGATGTTTTCTCCATGTTCTCATAACAGAGTCAGCAAGGAAAGCAAGGAGGTCCTGTTTCCATTCCAGGGAAGGGATTTGTCAAGATTCACTAGATGCTCACCCAAAACAGGGATTGGGGGCCAGAGCATCCTTTTCTCTCCCTAACCAGTTCTGCAGTCACATCCCAATTCATTATAGAATTAAGTATTTCTGTTAATAAAAACAACCTTTATCTGGCAAATAGTGACTATAACTGATAAACTAATGTTGAGTATACTGTAACTCACAGTATTACTGATATAACTAATATAAGGTCTTCCACAGTAGAATACAAAAAATTACTTCTGAGAGGAATATTTAAATTACAGATTATGTCCAGGTGCTGGTATCCATCACTCATCTCCCATACAGAGCAGTGGCAGAGCTGTGCCTGCTTTGGGCTGGCATTGACCTGGTCACAGATTGCCCCTCTGCCAGCTTGGGGTCTTTCTACCCCTTGTCTCAGAGGTCTGGTCTCTGCAGCTTCTCCAAAGGTAGTTGTGAGTTCAGGATTCTTACAGACTTGGAAAGGGAGTGGGCATGCCAGGGTCAAAACTGTGAGTACGATGCCCAAGCTCAGAGGAGCTGGTTCTCCCAGGTATTTGAGTTGATTTGGGTTGGCATTGTCTTGATTCTCTGGCAGAGAAACATCTGGAAGTACAGACCACAGCTAGTGGGTCAAGGCTAGTTCTGTTTGCCCCATATTTCAGGTATTTACATTTTAGCTTCTCTTAACTTCCTAATGTCTTCTTCCACTGACATTTTTGCATGAGGACATGAGCTGAGAATTTGGGAGTGCTTTGCATTGCTCAGCTTAGCTTCTGTGTGCAGAGAGTTCCCTGGTTTAAGTGCTAGAATGTTCCTCAGAACCAGAGACTTGGAAGCATGACATAACCATGGTAATGTGCTCTTCAGTGCTTTCTGGGACAGCAGTGGTGGTGAGCAGAAGGAGAAGTTTGGGCTGTGTCTCATCAGCTCTGTTTGCTTTCAGGAATGAACTCAAACTTGAATGTAAACCTGGATATGAGCAGTATTAAAGAGCCACAATCTCGGCTGAGGAAATGGACTACAGTCGACAGCATTTCGATGAACACATCCTTAGATCAAAACTCCAGCAAACATGGTATGTTCAGCATGGCCTTGAGCAGCACTTGTGGCAGGCACATCAGCCTGTGAGGATCTGGGTGTCAGTGCAGGTTTGCAGTGTTTGGGCTGTGGTTATAACTCCTGTGTCACAGCTTGTGTTGTGTTGTCTGTGCCAACGTGCTGCTTGTCTACCACAGCAGCCTCAGCTTTGCTGACTCTGCTCACAGAATGGTCTTGTGATGAGATTAGTAGATACATTCTACAGAATTCATTTTTGAACCAGAATTTTCTGTAAGTGGGACTGTTGCTACTAGCTTTACCTTAATCTTTAGTGGAGTGCTTCATATATTCTTTAACCAAAAGCTTGGTTTTCAAGTTTTCTCCCCCACCACCCTTCTGTCCTAAGGTGATTTTGGGGGATTTACCACATTCTGGGCATGGCTGACATTTTTACTGACAGGTTTTGGTTATGAATGTCTATGTTTGCATTCTAAAACTGGGGAGAGCTTAGAAGGGCTAGTACCATTGCTGTCATTAGTTTTAGAGGAGGTGAACTTGGTTGCTTCATGTTTCATTCCAGTAACCAAGATTCATATGACATTTCAACTGTTTCAGTTGCTTGAAATCTCATCCAATTAAAATTCGAGTCTATAGCCCAAGATTCTCTGTCTAAAGATAGTTTTAAATGTCCCCAGTCTCCTGTTACCGCTCAGTCTCAGATTGTCGGGGTATTTTTAGGTGCATCAGCTGCTTTGCTGCTCTGAGCTGCCTCTGGTGCCTGTAGTGGCCATTCCCTGCAGCTGCCCTGCTGAACCCATCCCACTGCTGCTGTTGCTTTACCTGTAGGCAATGTTTGCTGACCAGAGCTAGGAATTTCTGTATCGTGGGATCCCTGGTTCCCTCAGAACTGTAGCAGAACTGTCTGATAACTTCTAAACCATTCCTTTCTGTCTCCAGCAATTTTTAAAATTAAGGTTTTGCCTCCCCAGAATAGGAGTAGAATCTGCAGAGCTTTGCAGTAGCTAAAGATCCTTCACATGTAGCTGGTTCTTTCAAGAGCTCTCCCACCACAGAGCCCCCTTAGTCAAGTGGGGTCCCACAGAATGCTCCTACCTCTGGAATTAATATTTTACTTGAACTGAATGCATGTTACTTTGAATATATGTACTGTTTTAGTGAAGGGATTTCATGGGAGATTGCTCCTGAATTACTCAGACATATTTCATTTTGAGTTATACATCTCCAATATAACTTGGCATCACAAGAGGACAGCGTGCTGCTATATATTTCATGAATGATTTACGAGGGCATGATTTTATATATGTATTTATATAGGGATATAAAAACCGCCCATGAAAAAATATTTAACTGCTTTTTTTTTTATTTATTTTTTTTTATCAGGTGCTATTTCAAGTGGTTTTAGGCTGGAAGATTCTCCGTTTGTTCCTTACGACTTTCTGAACAGCAGTAACTCGCCAGCCAGTCCTCCCGGATCCATTGGGGACGGCTGGCCCCGTGCCAAATCGCCTAATGGCTC